>NC_082733.1:10139232-10443261 GCF_030144855.1 Hypanus sabinus | reverse complement strand
GTGTACTCAGCGAGTTATTTCATTTTTGTCTCCCTCTCAGCCCCTTTCTTAGGGAGAGAGAGACAGAGAGAGGCGGTTGCGTGGTGAATTGTTGGGAGAACGATTAGTTCTTCCTGTACTGTAGATCATGGTCTCTCTTGCGGGCTTTGCAATTGCTTGCTTGGAGTGTGGTGCCTGCTGAAATAATTGGGGGAAGGGAGGGTTGGTGCTTTTCTGCTGCTTGTGTGTGGGAGTGTGGTGAAGGGGGCTTTGGGGTTCTAACATTTTTTCTCATTCTTTGGGGGAAACTCCAATTTTTGTGGATTTCTGTGAGGAGCAAGAATTTCAGGTTGTACATTGTAAACAATCTCTGATATTGAACAGAACTATTGAACTACTGAAAGAAGTACCAAAAATCTTCAGACAAGTTGGTGAATTTTAAATGGTGAGGGGAAGATAGAGAATTCCAGAGCTTAGAGGCAGGGTAGTGAATGGACAGGTGCCACTGGTGGGGCAAAAAGATGGGGAAGGGTTGAAGGAGTTTACAGTGATGTGGATACTGAGCTGTAGTCAGTCAAAGCTGAGTTTTTTGTCATATGCACAAGTACACGTGTGCATAGTTACAATGAAAGACTTAGCTGTGTCAGCATCACATTGCATCAGATCAGCAGCATTCCTAAAAAAGCATAAATTTGAAAAAATGTTTATAAGAAAGAACATAATTGGAACAAAAAAAAAACCACAAAATCAATTTCAGTGCACACCTGAAGATTTGAATTGAATCACACAGGGCAGTCCAGCACTGACTGTAATGATGCCTGGGCACACCTCTTCAAGGTGAGGGCATTTTCTGGGGCTGATGCACCATCAATAACTCACACTGAGACGTAGGCGAGATATCGGCTTTTATTGACTGGAAGAAGGAACCAGGAGTGAGTGTCTATCATACAAGGTCCTGGAGACTGAGGCCGATCTTCAGGCCGCAGGTCTCCTTTATACAGGGGCCTGTGGGAGGAGCCACAGGAGCAGTCAGCAGGGGCGTGTCCCGACAGGCACATAGTTCACCACATTCACCCCCCCTTCGTTTGAAAAAGTCCTCATGTAGCGAAGGTTCTTACAAGTCAAGCCGATCAGGCGGTCGAATCTGTCGCTGCGATCTACGTAGCACCGGCTGTGACCGCATAGGTGCCGGCAACATTGGCGATTGCACAGGGGACGGGGGTTGCGCGTGTTCTTGCCCACTAGGCGCCGGTGATCCCTCATGCATGTGCGAGGCGCCTGGTATAAATGCGTACGAAACGCCCGGTATACAAGTGTCGTGAGGAGTCTGTGTAGGGCCTAGTGAGTACGGTGTCACCTCTGGTGCAGGGTTCACAGTTACCGGAGAGCCTTCAGGGTAGTGGTCTGCTGCACCTGCGGGTGCCAGGTCGCGGATGGAGACCGTGTCCTCCCGCCCATCAGGCAAGACCACGTAAGCATACTGGGGGTTCGCATGGAGAAGGTGAACCCTCTCCACCAGCGGGGAGTATTTATTGCTCCTCACATGTTTCCGGAGCAGCACTGGCCCCGGGGACGTCAGCCAAACTGGTAGGGTGGTCCCAGTGACAGACTTCCTGGGAAAAGAGAATAGGCGTTCGTGAGGGGTGGCATTGGTGGACGTACATAACAGAGAGCGGATAGAGTGCAGTGCCTCAGGGAGGACCTCCTGCCATCGAGAGACCGGCAACCCTTTGGACTTAAGGGCTAAAAGTGTGGCCTTCCACACTGTGGCATTCTCCCGCTCTACCTGGCCATTACCCCGGGGATTATAACTCGTGGTCCGACTGGTAGCAATGCCCCTAGCTAGCAAGTACTGGCGCAGCTCCTCACTCATAAAGGAGGACCCTCTATCACTGTGGATATAGCAGGGATACCCGAACAGAGTGAAGAGCTGGCGCAGGGCTTTTATGACGGACGTGGCAGTGGTGTCGGGGCAGGGGATGGCAAAGGGGAACCGTGAGAACTCGTCAATAACACTGAGAAAATAGACATTGCGGTCAGTGGAGGGAAGGGGGCCCTTAAAGTCAACACTCAGGCGTTCAAAAGGGCGGGTGGCCTTGACAAGTTGTGCCGTGTCAGGACAGTAGAAGTGCGGTTTGCACTCGGCACAAATTTGGCAGTCCCTGGTCATCGTCCTGATGTCCTCCAGGGAGTACGGCAGGTTCCGAGCTTTCACAAAATGGTAAAATCGGGTGACCCCCGGATGGCAAAGTTGTGCATGAAGGGCGTACAGCTGGTCGAGCTGTGTGCTAGCACATGTTCCCCGGGATAGGGCATCAGGGGGCTCATTGAGTCTGCCAGGCCGGTACAGGATATCATAGGTGTAGGTGGAGAGTTCTATCCTCCACCGCAAAATCTTATCATTTTTGATCTTGCCCCGCTGTTGGTTGCTGAACAGGAACGCAACCGAGCGCTGGTCGGTCAGCACAGTGAACCTTTTGCCAGCAAGATAGTGCCTCCAGTGCCTAACAGCCTCCACTATGGCCTGGGCTTCTTTCTCCACCGCGGAGTGCCGAATTTCAGAGCCTTGGAGGGTGCGAGAAAAGAATGCTACTGGTCTGCCTTCCTGATTAAGGGTAGCAGCCAGAGCGAAATCGGAGGCATCACACTCCACTTGGAAGGGAGCGGTCTCGTCCACTGCATGCATCGTAGCTTTGGCAATGTCCGCTTTAATGCAGTTGAAGGCCGCGCAGGCCTCAGCAGAGAGGGGAAACGAGGTAGACTTGACCAGGGGGCGAGCCTTGTCTGCGTAATGGGGGACCCATTGGGCGTAATAGGAAAAAAACCCCAGGCACCGTCTGAGGGCCTTGAGAGTGGTGGGAAGAGGGAGCTCTAACAGGGGGCGCATACGTTCGGGATCAGGCCCAATAACCCCGTTTTCCACGACATACCCAAGTATAGCAAGGCGGGTGGTACCAAAAACACACTTGTCCCTGTTATAAGTAAGGTTCAGAGCTGCGGCCACTTGGAGAAACCGTTGGAGGTTGGCGTCGTGATCTGGCCTGTCATGACCACAGATGGTGATGTTATCCAGATAGGGAAATGTGGCCTGCAGTTGGTACTGGTCCACCATCCGGTCCATTTCCCTCTGGAAGACAGAGACACCATTCGTGACACCGAAAGGGACGCGCAGGAAGTGATAGAGCCGGCCGCCCGCCTCGAAGGCGGTGTAGGGGCGGTCCTCTGGGCAGATGGGGAGCTGGTGATAAGCGGATTTCAGATCTATTGTCGAGTACACCTTATACTGAGCAATCTGGTTGACCATATCCACGATGCGGGGTAGGGGGTATGCGTCAAGCTGCGTAAACCTATTGATGGTTTGACTATAGTCCACCACCATCCTATTTTTCTGCCCAGTCCGAACAACAACCACCTGGGCCCTCCAAGGGCTTGTGCTCGGCTCAATGATCCCCTCCCTGAGCAGCCGCTGCACCTCCGACTGAATGAAGGCCCGGTCCCCCGCGCTGTACCTCCTGCTTTTGGTTGCCACAGGTTTACAGTCGGGGGTCAGGTTGGCGAACAGCGGTGGGGGAGGGATCTTGAGAGTGGAGAGGCTGCAAGTGTCGGTAGCGCAGCTGTTGGCCTGGTTCTGGATGGGATGTGTGTGTCCGTGTGTGTGTGTGGTCAGTAGCGGGGTATGTGAAGAAGTCCCACAAAACTGAGGATTCTTGACAGTGAGTGGTGGGAGGGGCCCGTCGTATACCATAGTCACACTTTCGAGATGGCTCTGGAAGTCCAGCCCCAATAGCACAGGTGCACACAGATTAGGCATGACCAGCAGTTCAAAGTCCCGATATACTGTGCCTTGCACCACCAAAGTCGCTACACAACCCGCCCGGATGTCTGCGGACTGCGACCCAGAGGCCAAATGGAACCTCCGACTGACCGGCCGCGTTGCAAGTCCGCAGCGTTGCACTGTGTCCGGGTGAATAAAACTCCCAGTGCTGCCCGTGTCAAACAGGCATCCAGTCCAATGCCCCTCCACCTGGATGTCCATCATGGATCTTGCAAGCTGGTGTGGGGCGCTTTGGTCGAGAGTCACAGTGGCCAGAGTTGGATCGCCGTCGGGGTACCCGGTCAGCATCGGAGGGTCGGGGGCGGGGCGTGCTGACGCCGACAAAGATGGCCGCCCACATCCGGGGTACCCGGTCAGCATCCGAGGATCGGGGGCGGGGCGTGCTGACGTCGACAAAGATGGCCGCCCACATCCCGGCATGCAAGATGGCGGCCCCCACGTTTCACCCGCAGCGCTGCACTCCGCTCGAGGTTGAGACTTACAGACCTTGGCGAAGTGGCCCCGCTTTCCGCAGCTGGAGCAGGTCGCTTCTCGCGCTGGACAGCGTTGTCGAGGATGTTTCTTTTGGCCACAGAAATAACAAAGCACGAGTTTCTTACGGGCCACAGCCGTGGTCTGGGTCGGGGAGCTCGTGGAATGGCGACTGGCGGCGGCGTTGGCGAATTCGCTCCCGGGAGCCGGCGGTGGCGGGGTCTGAGGCGTCCACGAAACTGGCGGGGAATCGCGCGACTGGACAGCGTCGGCGTTATGCCGCGCAGCTTCTAGAGCGTTGGCCTTCTCTATCGCCGAGCTTAAGGTAAGATCCGAGTTCTCCAGCAGTCGCTGGCGCATGTACACTGACCTCAGTCCCGTCACAAAGGCGTCTCGCACCAGCAGCTCCGCATGCTGTTCTGCCGTGAGCGTCTTGCAGTCACAAGCTCGGACGAGTGTCTGTAGTGCTCGGAGAAACTCAGCGCACGATTCGCCAGGCCGCTGTTGCCGGGTAGCTAAGCGATGTCTTGCGTAGACGGTGTTCACCGGCCGCAGGTACTGTCGTTTGAGGGCGTCCAGTGCCCCTTCGTAGGTCGGCAGGTCCCGGATAAAGGAGTAAACTTTGGAGGAGACCCTCGAGAGTAGGATTCTGTGCATAACGGCGGGTTCAGTCGCACAAAGCTCCGCCAAGTACGATTGGAAGCATGCAAGCCAGTGTTCAAAAGCGAGAGCTGCGTCAGGGTCTTGAGGGTCCAAATCCAACCGGTCCGGACGCAAAACGGGTTCCATGTTTTAAAACTTCCAGTCAATAAAATTGATGCACCATCAATAACTCACACTGAGACGTAGGCGAGATATCGGCTTTTATTGACTGGAAGAAGGAACCAGGAGTGAGTGTCTATCATACAAGGTCCTGGAGACTGAGGCCGATCTTCAGGCCGCAGGTCTCCTTTATACAGGGGCCTGTGGGAGGAGCCACAGGAGCAGTCAGCAGGGGCGTGTCCCGACAGGCACATAGTTCACCACAGGGGCCAATCTTCATTTCAGTCCTGATGAAGGGTCTCGGCCCGAAACGTTGACTGCTCATTCCAACGGATGCTGCCCGACCTGCTGGGTTCATCCAGCTTGCTTGTACTGGATATCCCTTCGTCGATCGCTTTATAAATGCCCGATGTGTTCCGTCCGCTAAGTAGTCATAGTGTGAGGCTCCAGTGCCACTTGTGGTCTATCAGTGATGGATTCACACCTCTTCAGGGTTGGGAAATTTACATTTAAGTTGCTGGCAAACAGAATAGGTCAGAGGTCATTGCCCGTGCTCTGCTTACCATCTTCACTGGAGGCTGAGGCACTACTAGGTGTTCAGAATCAGAATCAGATTTACTATCGCTGAACTATGTCATGAAAGTTGTTGCTATGCAGCAGCAGTGTGGTGCAAGAAATGAAAATTACTAGAAGTTACCAAAATAAATAATTATTGTAAAAGATAGGCTCATGGGTTCATCAGCCAATCACGGAGGGAGAGAAGCTGTTACTAAAACATTGAATGAGAGTATTCAGGCTTCTGTACCTTCTTTCTAATGGCAGTAATGAGACAAGAGTATGTACCAGGCGGTGTAGAGGGGCTGCTGTTTGGGAATAGAACCGTTACTACAAGTATTTGCAGCTTCAGGGATGCACGTGAGTTGCGATGCTTACTTCAGACCCTGGTTTTGTTCACACCTGAAGATTTGGGCAGAATCACAAAGGCCATCCCAGCACTGGTTGTAATAATGATTAAACTTGCTTCTCAGGGGCTGTTCCGGGGCCAACGCTTTGTTTGCTTCAAACAAATATACATTTGTTCTCTTTGTTTGGCAAAAGAGATACAGAGCTGGAGAAGGATGAGGAGGCCTAGGGAGAAAGAAAGGGGGAGGGGAGCACCAGAGGGAGATGGAAAACAGGCAAAGAGTGATTGTGAGAGGGGCAGAGAGAAAAAAAAGAGAGAAAAAAAGGGGGGGGGATAAATAAATAAATAAGTAAATAAATAGATAAATAAGGGATGGGGTAAGAAGGGGAGGAGGGGCATTAACAGAAGTTAGACAAATCAATGTTCATGCCATCAAGTTGGAGGCTACCCAGATGGAATATAAGGTGTTGTTCCTCCAACCTGAGTGTGGCTTCATCTTGACAGTAGAGGAGGCCATGGATAGACATATCAAAGCGGGAATGGGACGTGGAATTAAAATGTGTGGCCACTGGGAGATCCTGCTTTTTCTGGCGGACCTAGCGTAGGTGTTCAGCGAAACGGTCTCCCAGTCTGCCTCGGGTCTCAGCAATATATAAAAGGCCACACCGGGAGCACCGGACCCAGTATACCACACCAGCCGACTCACAGGTGAAGTGTCGCCTCACCTGGAAGGACTGTCTGGGACCCTGAATGGTGGTGAGGGAGGAAGTGTAAGGGCAGGTGTAGCACTTGTTCCATTTACAAGGATAAGTGCCAGGAGGGAGATCGGTGGGAAGGGGAGGAATTTGATGAATGGACAAGGGAGTCACGTAGGAAAACTTTGTTTTCTATTTTACAGATGCCCCATGAATCTGGCCATCCTAGCACTGCTCAGGATAAGGAAACCCATTGGAGCCCTGTCTTTATCCTGCATCATTTTTAAAAACAGTGGCACGATATTTCCTGCCTTCCAGTTCTCTGGGTCCTGTCCAGAGTCCAGAGAATTTGGGTAAGTTATCACAAGTGTATCTGCTACAACTTCTGCCATTTCTTTCAGTAACCTGGGATATACCCATCAGGACCAGGGGATTTGTCTATCTTTAGGCCCACTAGTTTGCTCATTGCTATCTCTTTAGTGACATCAATTGCCAACATGTTCAGCTATACCTTTTCTCTTTGGCGCGTTAGATGTGTCTGCCACCATGAAGACCCACACAAAATTGCCAATCAAGGCCTTGGCCATTTCCACAATATCCAATATTAATTCTTCATTCTCATCTTCCAAGGGACCTACTTTCACTTTGGCCATCGTCTTTTGATTTAGGTAATTATAAAAACGTATACTATCTTCTGTGTTAGTTTACTTTTATAATCTGAATACCCACTTCCTTATCGCTTATTCAGTGGTTCTTCGCTATTTTTAGAGTTTTCCCAACTTTCCCATTTCCCATTACTCTTGCAGCTTTGATGCCTTCCTTTACCCAAGGCTGCCACTCCCCACGCTTGCTTTTAATTGGAATATACTTTTAAAGAGTACCTCAAAAAATCTTTTTGAAAGTCTTCCACTGTTCCTCAACTTGTACCACCATATAGCCTGTGTTCTCAAACTACCATAAACATGAAGAAGTTTGCAGATGCTGGAAATCCAAAGCAACACACACAAAATGCTGGAAGAACTCAGCAGGTCAGGCAGCATCTATGGAAACAGTCAATGTTTTAGGCCGAGCCCCTTTTTCAGAACTGAAAATGAAGGGGAAGACGCCAAAATAAAAAGGTGGGGGGAGGGGAAGGAGGATAGCAAGAAGGTGATAGGTGAAGCCGGGTGGGTGGGAAAGATAAAGAACTGGAGAAGAAGGAATCTAATAGGAGAGAAGAGGAGAAAGGGAACGAGGAGGCAACCAGGGGAAGTAATAGGCAGGTGAGAAGAGTGGGGAATAGAAGAAGAGGGGAGGGGTGGGAAGAATTTTTCTGAGTTCATGTTAACCATGCCTTGCTTAGGCATAATACACTGGTTTTAGATCAAACTACTGTACCAACGATTTGTATGAGAAATTGAATCTTAGTGATTTTTCTTTCCTAGAGGATCCCGAACAACAAAATTGTTAATTTTACTTGTCTCATTGCACAGGACTAAGGTAGCATATTGCCTCGAAAGTTCACTAACATGTTGTTCAAGAAAGCTATCAACAGATGTATCCTCAAGGCTGCATTGACCAACTCAATTTGCCATTCCGTTCTTACATGCATCACAGATTTCTTGGCTCAGTGCCTATGCCACTGTGAAGGTACTAACTGGTGGTCTGTAGACAACTCCTGCTGTGGTGTTTGCCTAAACTATTCCTAACCCCTATCCAGATGGACTCAGCGTTCTACTCCTGAGCACATAGCACATCTTTAATTAAGAGTGCTATCCCACTGTCCTTTCCTTCCTGTCTATCCTTCTGTATTACCTGCTATCCTTTGATATTTAATTCCCAACCATCTCCGCCCTGCAAGCATGTTTCTGTAATGAACACTAAATCATTATAACCCGTGCGACACCAGTTCACTGAGCTTGTTTTGAACACTACAGACACTCAGATAATGTGCCTTTGTAGAAGACATTTTCCTCACCTCATGCACAATATACAAAGTTACTCACCCACACCACTCACACATGGCTCCCTAATGTCAGAATCAGAATCAGGTTTATTATCACCAGCATGTGTCGTGGAATTTGTTAACTTAGCAGCAGCAGTTCAATGTAATACGTAATATAGAAGAAGAGGAAAAAAAAGAAAAAAAATTAGTAATAAGTAAATAACCAATTACAGTTTACATATATCGAATAGATTAAAAATCATACAAAACAGAAATAATAATTATTTAAAAAGTGAGGTGGTGTTCACAGGTTTAATGTCTATTTAGGAATCAGATGGCAGAGGGGAAGAAGCTGTTCCTGAATCACTGAGTGTATGCCTTCAGGCTTCTGTACCTCCTACCTGATGGTAACAGTGAGAAAAGGGCATGTCCTGGGTGCTGGATGTCCTTAATAATGGACACTGCCTTTCTGAGACACCGCTCCTTGAAGATGTCCTGGGTACTTTGTAAGCTAGTGCCCAAGATGGAACTGACTAACACCACCCACCTGAAGGTTTCCCTCCAAACAAATATATCACAGGTCTACCATTGTCACTGGGGCTAAATGATGACATTCCCTCCCCAATAGCAGAGTGGGAGCACCTTCCACAGGAGGACAACAGTAGATCATCGCCCCCTCCTCAAGGGCAATGAGTGCTGGTCCTGCGCATAGTGATGGGGATGGATGCTCCAGCTGTTGCCGAGTTTGAGGTGTACAGCTTCACTGATCAACCTCAGAACAGCACCTTCCTGTGGGACTGAGCCCGAGGCCACACGGGAAGAAAGAGCCCATCTGCTCCGCATTCTTACCGGCCACAGGGAGGTATGTGCCCAGATCACCTCTCATCCTTCATCGCTCCGCACTGCACTGATACCCCATAAGCTCCCAAACTCTGGCGGGCCCTCCGGCACCGGTGTTACCTGCTCCTCCTCGTGTAAGCTATCCACCCCATGTCTGCTCACTCCCCGCCCTGCCTGCCAGACTGCCGACAAACTCCCATCTTCTGACACGTTGCTCCCCAGTTATTTCCTCTTCAATCTGCAGATGTGCTGAAGTCTGCAGTCCAAGTCTTCCAGAAAACAGGCCCGGCCCACTGATGCCATGTACAGTGTTCTGTCCTCGTACAACATGGGTTCTGTTGGGAAATGTGCAGAATTTAACCACTTGTGCCTGAGGCTGTTACGTGCACTCTGCTCTGTACCATTCAATGCACCTTTCCAGAGCTTCAGAATCTCAGGGCAGAGGGATTTATAATCCCATTGCACTGGGCACATGAGTTCTGGAAAGCCATGAAACATGTCGCCAACACTAGCAGATCAGGCAGCATCTCTGGAAAGTGAAACATGGTCAATGACTTTTCGCCAGAACTAAGAACGGTAAGTTTGGGTTCTCCAGAGAGTTCCGAGGGTTGATTGGGACAACTAACAAACTCATACGTCAGTCTGTGAGTAATACATGTTTAGAGTTAGAAAGAGATTTGTTACGATAAATGCAGAGAAGACACTTTCATTGTATCTTAGACAAGGATAAAAATCAAAATTAGAGCTAGATTGCCAGAGGTGAAATCAGTAAACTTTAACAAGCAAGCAAGCGTGTTAAAATTTCCAGATGTCACAGCTCCCAGGAGGAACCATTCTTTCCCAGGTATCAATCTCTACCAATATCACACCCATCTCTCCCATCAGACGTACATAGCTGCCCGGCTGTGCCTCGTCCAATAATCCTTGCCAGGGTTGATCCGAAAGATTGATATTAAACCACTACAGTGCTGGATCTACTGTTGATCTCCGTCCAAGTACAGATACAGAAGGGCCATTCCTCAGAGAGGGATAGGTCTACATTAGCAAGACCCCCGTGGTGGGCCAGAAGGCCAAATTCTGATTCTATGTCTTATGGTCTTCAATACATTGACATTTGTGAGGACATCTTCTGCTTTATAAACTTTGCCTCATCTCTGTCTTCTTAGATGATTTCTTATTTACAAACAGTAAGCCAGAGTTCCTAGATCTCCCACAAGAGGAAACACCTTCTCCTGTTACGTGCTCGTGACATGACAGTGGTACCTTTGTCACGTGACTGGGGTTGAAGCTATACTGGACTTGAGGTAATGGTCTTGTGATGGTGGAGTGACGTCATTTTCCTGCCAGTAGAGATCATGTGACAGGTTTTTTTTTAACAGGTTATAAAAAGAAGACCCCACCCTGTGAGGAGGGACAGTTCGTGGCTGGATTTGTCAAGTTGACTTCATGCCACTGCGTGATTTAATGTGATGATGCAGTTTAGTTGAAGGATGAAGTTTTTATCTAATGCTTAAAGTTTAAAAGGTCATTGCCAGCAGTTTCTTTACAATACTGCTAGTTCAGAAATCAGTGGAGAGTGAAGATCGGAGTTCAGGGGTTAAAGATCGAGGAGAATCTATTTCGACGGTGAAACGGGTTCGACCTTATTTAATCCTTATTTGGAAGGAATTCATTGACTGTTCTCGTGTTAATCTCTGTGGGATAGCAGAAGATTGAGGACAGTGTGTTAAAGGAAAGGTCAGTCCCTTTAAGCCGTTTCGTTTCGTAAATTCTTCGTGGGAAAAGTTCGATGTCGAGGATCGAAGCAAAACAACGTGAAAGGGAATTTAAATCGTCTTATAAAGTCTCTCCTTTTAAATGGACTGAACATTTATGAACTTTTGGCAATACTACTTTTAAGAACTGTTTAAGCTGCCGCACAGCAGCTGCTTCCGGTTACGTTAGCATTTGTTTACTTTTGGTGGGTTTGTTTGCAGTGTTTAAAAAAAGTGTTGTTTGTTATAAAATCCCTTGCTGAACTCATATATTTATTGTTGCCTGAATATGTAACACTCCCCATTCACCTGTTAAGATGCCTCAGGGTCTTGACAGAAATAGGCGATTCTCAAACATGATCAGAACAATCTCCCAAAATGGTTACCAAAATATAAATGACGATTGGGTGAGGATTTTAAAGATGTAACCAACCAGACAGACAATAATGAACCAGTTCACTTGATGTCAGAAACCCTTTGATAAAGTGCCACTCAAAAGGATAGTAAATATAATTGGAGTGCGTTGAATTGAGGTGAAATACTGGTGTGGACTGAGGATCCACAGTCATAGCAATGGGTAATGCAGTAAGCAACATCATTTAAAGACATTTTAAAAATCTATTGACCCTCAAAATCTACGGACCCTGGACAGCAGACTCGGGACACGAGTGTAGTTCCCCTTTCAGAAAACATAAGCGTAGAAAGAGGGCTGGTCTGCAGATACAATTGAAACTCTACTCCCACCTACTCCCTACCACCAACTGTCCTGCTGTCTCTGGAAAATAAAACTGAAGACCTCAGAGCAGGCTTGCAGTATTAGAGGGACATCAGGGACTGTTGTGTATTTTGTTTCATGGAAACATGGCTCACCCCTCCACCATTTCAGATTCAGCACTGCAGCCCACAGGCATTGCCATCCACCAGAATGATATAACAGCTGACTCTTTGGAGGTAGTGGAGGGGGAATATGTTTCATGATCAACTCATTGTGGAGCACAGATGTGATGGTTCTGTCTCAGTTCTGCTCACCCAATCTGGAATATCTAGCGGCGAAATGTCGTCCATTTTTTAAGGAGTTTTCCACCATCATCCTGGCAGCGGCATACATTCCACCTCAGGCCAATGCCAGGCAGGCACTGGAAAGGGTGAGCACTGTAATCAGCATGAAACAGTCCACCATCCCTATCACTGAGGGGGATTTTAACCAGGCCAACTTGAAGAATTCTGAACAGCTACCACCAACATATCTCCTGTGGAAGTGGAGGAGACAGCGTGCCTTACCACTGTGCGAATGACTCTGTGCCTTCGAGAACATACCAAACAAAGCCATGCCAGAAGATGCGAATGAACCAGGAGATTCGCAGTCCGGTGAGGGATAGATCTGTGGAATTCAAGACCAGAGATCCAGAACTACACAAGAGTCCAAGTACAAAGGCTATTTCAACAGTGAGAAAGTAATTCTGATTGAAGACAGAGATGGAATCAGACGCACATCAACTCCGTCAGAGTTTGCAAGTCATTACTTCCCACAGGGTGAAACCCAACAGCATGAATGACAGTCATGCTTCACTCCCAGATGAGCTCAATGCCCTTTAAGCATGGTTTGAAAAGAAGAATAAAACTACACCAGTGTGAATCCCTGCAGCATTCGGCAACCCTGTGAGCTCTGTCTCGGAAGCTGATGTCAGAACATCTTTTGAGAGGGTGAACACTCGCATGGCGTCAGACCCTGATCTGGTAGGGCTCTGAAAACCTATGCCCACCTTCTGGCAGGCGTGTTCAAGGGCATCTTTAATCTCTCATTGCTGCAGCTAGAGTCTCTCACCTGCTTCAAAAGGGTGAAAATCATACCAGTGCACCAGAACAGGGTGGGCTGACTCAATGACTGTCGCCCAGCTGCACTCACATCGATTGTGACGAAGTGCTTTGAGATATTGCTCATTACCAGAGACAAGTCCTACCTAAGCAATGACCTGCACCCACTGCATTCTACCTACCGCCACAATAAGTCTACAGCGGATGTACCCTCACTGGCTCTCCTGGACAACAGGCTGCCGTTTGTTGATTGCAGCTCAGCGTTCAACACCATCATGCCCTCAGTAATAATCAACGAGCTCCAAAACCTGGCCTCTGTACCTGCCTCTGCAACCGAATCCTTGACTTCCTTGTCGGGAGACCACAGTCAGTGTGGATCGGAAATAACCTGTCTTCCTCACTGACAATCAACACTGGAGGACCTCAAGGGTGCACGATTAGCCCACTGCACTGCTCTTTCTACACCCAGAACTGTGTGTCCACACACAGCCCAAATGGCATCTACAAATTTGCCAATGACACAACTATTGCTGGCAGAATTTCAGACGGTGACAACGAGGCATACAGGATTGAGATAGATCAGCTGGTTGAGTGGTGTCACAACAACAGCCTTGCACTCAACATCATTAAGACCAAGAAATCGATTATGAGCTTCGGGAAGGGGAAGTTGGAGGTACACACGCACACACACACACATACCAGTCCTCGTCAAGGAAACAGCAGGGGAAAAGGTGAGCAGTTTCAAGTTCCTGGGTGTCAACATCTCTGAAGATCTATCCTGGGCCCCACATATTGATGCAGCTACAAAGAAGGCACAACAGTGGCTATATTTCATCAGGAGTTTGAGGAAAGTCACCAAAGACTCTCATAAATTTCTACAGATGTACCGTGGAGAGCATTCTAACTGGCTGCATCACCGTCTGGTACGGAGAGGCCACAGCACAGGAACGGAAAAAGCTGCAGAAAGTTGAGAACTCAGCCAGCTCCATCATGGACACCAGCATGGACGACATCTTTAATAGATGGCATTCATTGTTAAGGACCCCCTTTTCTCATTGACAGGGAGGTACGGACCCTGAAGTCACATAGTCAATGTTTTCGAACAGCTTCTTCTCTTCCGCCATCAGATTTCTGAATAGATAATTAACATTACCTCAGTATTTTGTGAATGTACACTACCCCAATATGTTTTATCTGTCTTGCTCTCTTTTTGAATTACTTATTTAATTTAATTTTTTTAAAATATTTCTTATTGTAATCTATAGTTTATTATGCATTACAACATACTGCTGTTGTACAACAACAAAGTTCATGACATATACCAGTGATATGAAACCTGATTCTGATCTGATTAGTTACAGACAAAAAGCATAAGAATAAATGTTCATTTTCAGGTTGGGAAACCTTTGAGCAGTGGGGCACTGCAGGGACTGTTTCCAGAGTTCCAGATGTCCACAGTTTATACCAATGACCTGGTTAAAGGTATCAAAACTGATATTTATTCAAGTTTTCTGACAATACATAGTTGTTATGCCTTGAGGCTTCTCTACATCCTCCTCAAAGTGATTTATGAGAGTACAGAAACATACCGGGCAATCTGGTATCGGGGGGTCTACTGCACAGGACCAAAGTTAAGTTGCAGAAAGTTGTCAAATTAGTTAGCTCCCTCATGGTCACTAGCCTCCATGATATCCAAGGCATCTTCAAGGAACCATGCCTCAGAAAGGTGGCATCCATCATTTAAGATACCCACCAGCCAGGGCATGCCCTCTTCTCACTATTACTGTCAGGAAGGAGGTACAGAAGCCTGAAGGCACACACCCAATGATTCAGGAAAAGCTTCTTCCTTTCTGCCATATGATTTCTGAATGGACATTTAATCCATGAGCACTACCTCATTACATTTTTAGTCCTGTTTTTGCATCACTTATTTAATTTAACTATTTAGTATTTACAGTATATATACTACAATTCACAGTTTTTTCTGCATTATCATGTATTGCATTGTACTGCTGCTGCAAAATTTAAAAGTTTCATTACATATGGCAGTGTTTCTGATCTACACAGCTGAAGTTAAATTAGCAAGGACGTGGGTGAAGGAACATGTTGACGAAAAGAAGAATTTTTTTTTAAAAAAAAGCAAAATGTATTGTAGGGCTCTCAGTACCAGTAACTGTGGTGTTAACTGTTCAGGCTAACAAAATGGCTTCTCTGTATTGTTATAATTAAATGACTTCTCTGTAACGTTATTTAATGCTGTAATGGGTTTCTGTGTCTGAAATGTATGGGTTATGACTGCAGATAAGGGGGGAACTAACCAATGGAGAATTGTTATGCTCTCTTGTATGTGTGAGCTGAGCGGGAGTTCGCGGTCTTTTTCGGGAGGCGAGCGAGGAGGACGGACGTGTGAGGAGCGGACAGCGGCTCCCGGGCGGCGGATACTGGATGTCGGCAGTTCAAACAGTGACCAAAGGCTCAGAAGGTCGTTGTGAATGGAACCAGAGGCATGCGCTCCAACGTATTAAAATATTATGTGCACAAACTGATAAACTTACTGATCTGGCACCTTTAGGTTATCTTCTGCTAACCCATCACTAAGAAATAACTATAAAGTTGCAATTATTTACATGCCTTTGGTGTATTGTCTGATATTTGTGTTGCAAACGTGTACTGGGGAGGCATTACACCATATTAACGCTGAAGTACTGCACTATTAGCGGGGCGACGGTGGTTCATCCTAGGCAAACGGGGGTAAATTGGTGGCACGGATGCTACGTTTGTGGGGGCTCGTCCAGGATTTGAATTTGTCACATACGGTGTAACTCGCCCTGGTTTAAATGAGGGGAGATAGATTCGGATAAGATTGAACTCTGGTGTGAGATTGAGGGAGTACCGGTTATTCATGCCTGCGTATTAAGTGGGGTGGACATGCGTACCTTGGTCAAAGAGTTAATTCAATGTTTGAGTACGGTTAGATCTATCAGTAAGGTCAAAATCGTAGGCAGAAAGACTGGTAAAATGGGGGATTTAGGCTTTGTGTTAGCGCAGGTTGGTGCTGACATCTCGGCGATGGGACGGCCACAGTCTCTTGGTGACCTCAGTGACGCAGGATCATGGGGCGTGAACATTGTCACCGAGGGAAGGTTTGACATGTCTGATGGGACACCAGAAGAGTTGACAGCGGGTCCTATCGTTTCTGAAGAATGAAGGAAGGGAGTGGTCAGATTTGGAAAATCTCATTAGTTCCCCTCTCCCATGGAAAGGGAAAAGTTCGGAGTTGGTGTCAGCCATTAACTCCTTGGTGAACAAGGCGGCGGGTCCTCGTCAGAAGTTAAGAATTTTCTCAGGGAGGACTCCCACCCCTGAAGGGAATGATGATTTTGAGACCTGGATAGAACATGTCTCTGGGTTTCTGGGTGAGTGGCAGAGTCCTGAGGAAGAGAAGTGGCAGACATTGGTTGACAGTTTGCGAGGGGTGGCAGCTGAGGTAGTAAAAGGCGGGAAGGGCAGCAACCCCTTGGCTACCTGGAGGGAGTATCTGGAAGCATCGGAGGAGGCTTTTGGTCTGACAGGGAGGCACAGTGGAGCTTTTAGGGGATCTTCGGAGCCTGCGTCAGGAGAAAGGGGAAAAGCTTTCTGAGTATCTTTTCCGGGTAGAGCAAATGATAAATTGTTTGAGACGATGAAGGTCATTTCAGAGATGGAGGTGAATCAGATAAGGATAGACCAGATAGCCTGGGGTGCCCAGAGGCATGATGAGATTGCTACGAGACTCCAGCAGTCCCGTAGATCACGGGCCCCCCCCCCCATCCTTTGTTCAATTGCTCAGAGAGGTGAGGGAGGAGTTGGACACATCGGAAGAGGTCTCCGTCAGTCCTCCGTGGTAGCCCTTTGTAGTGAAGTGACTGGGGCCAGCTCCTATCAGGAGATAATGAGGGGGGGTCCCTCCCATGTGAGAGGACTGGCAGAGAGGGCCCTTCACTGAAGGGATGGACTGCATAGAATCCCAGGAAGGCTGGGGTCCTGCGAGACGAGGAGTTTGTTATAACTGTGGGGAAGAGAGCCACTTCAGGCAGGAATGTGACCAGCTGGGAGCCCCTCGGAGGAAGACTCCATGGGTATCCCAGCAGGAAGGGGGGGGTCGGGAAACGTTAAAGGAGACCCAGTGAGGGAACGGCCTGGAGTCTCTGGGAAAACGGGTGCCCAGCAATGTGCCACGGAACCCCCGAGAGGAGAGCACCCTATCCCAGAAGGATTAGTGGGACCCCGATCCAGTGTGTCGATCCAGATAGAGGGAATAGATTCAAAAACCATACTCGACACTGGGTCGCAGGTCACGCTACTGTACTGGTCAATCTACGATCAGTATTTGTCGCACTTACCCTTGACGTCCTTCAGTGCCCTGGAAATTTAGAGTATCAGTGCTGGTGATTACCCATACGATAGTTATTTGTCTGTGAGGCTGGAGTTCCCAGAGGCCGAGGTGGGGGTGTCTGAGGCTCATGAGGCCTTGGTGGCAGTTTGCCCGGACCCAGTTGTGACTGGAGGTGTGTCAGTTCTGGTAGGGACCAAAACCAGGACTGGGGGGAAGGCGGGTGAGGGCTTTTTGGACACCCTATGTGTTTCAAGCTGCCTTTGAGGAGGAGTGTGGTCGCACTGGGCAGGACACGGCATTGGAAAGAGGAACTGTATGGTGTGCCCGGTCGAAGCCCGGGGTGAAGTAGAGAGAGTGATGGGGATCCCCAGATACCCCGGAGTGCTGAGGGTGAAGCCTTTTCAGTGGACACTCCGGAGGATCTCGAGGGGGAATCGAGATGGTGAGACCTGAGCTGCGGAAGCTCTCGGTGGCAGGGACACGCCGGATGATGGTGATCGTCAGGAACACCACGCAACAGGAGGTCACTTTTAAACGAGGGAAGCCCCTGGCGCATTTATTCCCAGTGATGGTGCCCCCATGAGGCTTGCTGGGAGGGCCATTGGAAAACAAGGATAAGTTGCCCAACCCCTGTGAGGGATACAGACTCGGAGGATGATGACTTGGATGCTTGGCACATGCTGCCGTTCGTCGATGCCCCCGTGATGGAGGGAGAAGCTCCTGGCCTTCCCCCATTGGGTTAGACAGGGTAAGGTGGGCTAGTGATGAGCCGTCAGGGGTACCACAGGGCGTTGGAGAGGAGAATGTGGGGCCCAAGCAAGAGATAGAGGGTTCCGACGTGCAGAGGGGTTTGGGTGACCACTCACTGGAGGGTTTGCCTCGTAGTTCCCATGAGACTCCCGTATTGTCCGAGGTGGAGGAGCTAGAAGAAGGAGTGCGCAGGTCTCAGAGAAGTAGGCAACCCTCCAGGTAGGTTGGCCTAAGTAGCACCCGAGGAACAGGGTATGATCTCCACTGCTATGGGGAGTTATGTCACTGCTTTCTGCACTTGGGTTGGGCTTTGTGTTTTGCAGGAAGGGTTGGCAAATTATCTGAGTGTCATGAAGGCATGACTATATTTGGTGGGGAGAGGATGTAGGACTCTCAGTGCCAGTAACTATGGTGTTAACTGTTCAGGCTAACAAAATGGCTTCTCTGTAATGTTATTTAATGCTGTAATGGGTTTCTGTGTCTGAAATGTTTGGTTTATAACTGCAGATAAGGGGGGAACTAACCAATGGGGAATTGTTATGCTATCTTGTGTGTGTGAGCTGAGCTGGAGTTCGCGGTCTTTTTCGGGAGGCGAGCGAGGAGGACGGATGTGTGAGGAGTGGACAGTGGGTCCAGGGTGGCGGATACTGGCGGTTCAGACAGTGGCCAAAGGCTCAGAAGGTCATTGTGGATGGAACCGGAGGCGTGAGCACAAACTGATAAACTTACTAACAACAACACACACAAAATACTGGTGGAACACAGCAAGCCAGGCAGCATCTATAGGGAGACGCGCTGTCGACATTTCGGCCGAGACCCTTCGTCAGGACCAACTGATTTGGTGCCTTTAGATTATTTGTTTCTGCTAACCTATCACTAAGAAATAACTGTAAAGTTGTAATTATTTACTCGCCTTTGGTGTATTGTTTGATATTTGTGTTGTGAGTGTGTACTGGGGGGGCATTACACTGTATTCACACCGAAGTATTGCACTGCTGGCGGGGCGACGGCGGTTCGCCCTAGGCGAACGGGGGTAAATTGGGGGCACAGATGCTACAGTATTATTTTTTAAACAGTGAGATAGAGAAGACGATTGGTGCTCCAAGGGACCAGCATATTCTAGCATACAAATCACCAAAGATTAATGTGCAGGGAAAGGAAGCAATTGTGAAGGTCAATAGTAATTTAGCCTTTTCTGCAACAGGATTTGAGTACAAGAGCTGATAAATCTTGCTCCAATTATATTGAGCACTGGGTGTACAGGTCAGGTCTCCCTTCCTAGGGTATGATATTCTTACCATAGAGGCTGAATCCTGGGAAGAGGAGGATTTAGCGGACAGCGCTGACCCTGAAGATCAGAATCAGGTTTATTAACAATGACATACCTTGTGAAGTTTGTTGTTCTGCAGTACAGTGCAAGGCATTAAAAACAACTGCATGTAGCAAAAGTAAATAAACAATGCAAAAGACTAATAACAAGATAGTGTTAATGAGTTCATGGCCCATTCAGAAATCTGAGGGTGGGGGCAAGAAGATGTTCCTAAAACATTGAGTGGGTCTTCAGGCTCCTGTACTTCTTCCCTGATTGTACCAAGGTAAAAAGGGATATGTTCGGATGGTGAGGGCCTTTAATGATGGATGCCCTCTTCTTGAGGCACTGTCTCTTGAAGATATCCTCAATGGTGAGGAGGGTTGGGCCCGTGACAGAAATTCTACGACCCTCTGCAGCTGCCTGTGACCCTCTGCTTCGAGGCTTCATATCGAAATGGAATGCAATCGTCAGAATGCTCTGCACGATACATCTGTAGAAATGTGCAAATCTTTGGTGACAGACAAATCTCCTCAAACACCTAATGAAAGAATGCTGGTGTGCCTTCTTGAGGTCTCCTGTGTTAAGCAGAATTTTTCAATGAGGCCTGACAGGCTAGATGTGGAGCAGATGCAAAATGTCAAAATCAGATGATAAGAGGTTGGCCTGTCGACACTAGGTAGGAAGAAATTTCTTCGACAAGAGGGTGGTAAATGTTTGAAATTCTCTGGCCTGAAGAGCTTTGAACTCCTTATCGGAGGAAAGATGATCTTGCTACAAGAGGGACTGCAACAAAGGATTATTAGCCTGATTCTTGGAATGGCTGGCCTAAGGCATAAGGAGAGAATGGGTCAGATAGTGAAGCATGAAAGAATGAAGACTAGAACATTGCAACAAGACCAGACAGATGAGATGCGAGGAAGATGTTCCCATTGGCAGGAGAATCCATGACCGAAGCTCACCACCTCAAAAGACAGTAATTGCCAAATAGTCATTTAGAGACATTGGGAAATTTTCTACAAGTGGAACATGGTGAGTGTGGGGAATTCTCTGCCACATACTGTAAGGCCAAATCATCAAATATCTTCAAGAAGGAGGTAGATTTATGAATATTAAAAAGTTCAAGAGGTATGCAGAGAAAGTGAGAACTGAGCCCTGAGCAGCCATGGCCATATAGAATGACAGTGCAGGAGAAATAGGCCCAACACCCTCTCTCTCCTGTTCTCCATGTTTCCTTGGTTTACACAGTGTTGTACAGCATCTGGTACTCAACATATTCAAAGTCAGAGATAGATTTTTAGAGATTGCAGGAATCAATGAAGACGGGGTTAGTGCAGGACGTGGAGCTGAGGCAAAAAGCCATAGTGATCTTATAAATTGCCAGTCTAGAAATGAGGAACTGAATGGCTGCTTCTAATCGTTAACAGTGAGCTTCAGTGGGTGACAAAGTTATTTCCAGATAATGAGGAACTTTTGGAGTGCGGTCACTGTGCTGAGAGAAGCTGCAAGCCAACAGCAAACCCCACAAACAGCAACGTGGCAATGACCAAGTAACTTTCTTGAGTGAGGTGTGTAGAATAAGTCCTGACCAGGTCCGCACTGACAAACAGCCTCCTCTTCCCCAAAATAACATGGCTATTTTATTTGCCAGTCACGGTATAGAGAGGTATTTCAAAAAGACTACACTAGATTCAGTGCTTACTTGTTGGCATGCTGCAGCCCTAGTACTGCACTGGAGGATAATCATCTCTTTCACATCAGTTGTCCCCAACAAAGATGGTTGTGGCTGCTAGAGGTCCATCATCACAGTTCCAGGACATCACTGAAGAATTCCACAAGGCAGTGATTAAGGCTCAACCGTCTTCAGCTGCTTCATAATTGACCCTCCTTCCGTCTCGAGATAAGGAGTAGGGGTGTTTGGGGTGTTCACTGATAACTGTGCAACATTCAGTTCCTCCGCACATGAAGCAGCCCATGCAAGCTCCCCTCCAAGTCACACACCATCTTGACTTGGAAATATATCATCAGTGTTTCATAGAACAAAACTAGCTGCCTGAAATTTCTTCCCTTGGTATCTATGTCACTCTATCGTATTTCTAAGTTCTACCTGCATAGCATCAGTGCCTTCATCATCACTGGTTGAAAATCCTGGAAGTCTCTCTGAAACAGAACTGTGGGAGCTCACTCACCAGAGCAACCTTCTTGGTGGCTCATCACTAAATCACCTAGGGGATTTAGATAACAAATGGTGGCTTTGTGAATGAGAGAAATACAGACACCAAAGATGAATATTTTTAAAAAATGCAAATCCACTTTTAAAAATCCACTGTAGAGTGGATTTGCACAGCTCCATTCACTAGTATTAAATCCATGAGTATAGTTTTGTCTTCTTTGCCCTGGTAAACATAAAATCTCACTTGGATGATTTAATGCAAAACTGCATATCAAATCATAAACTCTTGTTTACTAATTGATTGCACAGAACTCCCATCCTGTTACTAATGCTTCAACAATTTGCCTTTCCCATATTAATCTGAACAAAAGAATATGTTTCATATTTTCAATTGACTTGTTACACAGATGACATTTCCAAAATGTCACTTGTTATTGTTGATTTATGCTCAGCCACTTCCCAGAAGGAACAAATTAGCAACTGCAAATTAGCTGTAAAGTAATGCCCACCATTTGCTTTGAACCTGTTCTCTTATCAAGATCAGAGTTAAAGCGATTTAGTCAGCCCACTATGATCTTTTCATAAACAAACAAGACATAACTCATGTTTAAATTTATTCCAGACTTGCAAAGTTACACCAAAAGCAGTGAGAGAACCGTGTAATTACCTCCTTTCCCAATTGAAGACCAAGTATTTTCAGGCCACATTGCTTTGTGATACAGCTGTTTGAGCAGGAGCAGGTTGTAAACTTTACTCCTACAAATGAAATTCGATGCTAGATGTTGTACTTACCCTGAGCGCACTTTCAAAGGTGGTCAAATCACATCGAACAATTCAGATTTTCCGTATTAATTGAATCGGCACTCAGGTCGTTTTAACTTTTGCAGGAGTCCATTAATCTGTCACTGGTACTAATGTGATTAGAACCACCTCAGTATAGTCATCATGTGTGTACAACTTTAATGAGAAAGAGATTTACTCTGCTGTGCAAATCTCTCTTTTAGTTTACACAGAATCTGAGTGAGACATTCCTGTAAAAAACTGAGCAGGATTAGTTCATGGATTTTGACTATGGACACCATTTTGATGTCTCTCTCATTGACAACTAATTTGAAGGTCAATACAGGAGTGTACAAGATGGAACATCATTCCCCAGTGCTTGAGGCAAGGTGAAGGCATCTGGATCAGGGTATTCTTTATGTGGGGTGCAATAAAAGTGCAAATTGTGGCTACTTCAGTGAAAGGTGCATTCCTGAGGGTTAGGTTTATCACTAAGTAGGCATCAGTGCATGGCCACACAACTCTCAAGGACCTGTCTGTCTCACTCCTACTAGACAGAGAGCCATGGGCAGCAGATGCTGAGGACACCTGCACAACACCCTGGTGGCATTCTGACATAGAAACATAGAAAATAGGTGCAGGAGTAGGCCATTCGGCCCTTCGAGCCTGCACTGCCATTCAGTATGATCACGGCTGATCATCCAACTCAGAACCCTGTCCCTGCTTTCTCTCCATACCCCCCGATCCCTTTAGCCACAAGGGCCATATCTAACTTCCTCTTAAACATAGCCAATGAACCGGCCTCAACTGTTTCCTGTGGCAGAGAATTCCACAGATTCACCACTCTCTGTGTGAAGAAGTTTGTCCTCATCTCGGTCCTAAAAGGCTTCCCCTTTATCCTTAAACTGTGACCCCTTATTCTGGACTTCCCCAACATCAGAAACAATCTTCCTGCATCTAGTCTGTCCAATCCCTTTAGAATTTTATACGTTACAATAAGATCCCCCCCTCAATCTTCTAAATTCCAGTGAGTATAAGCCTAGTTGATCCAGTCTTTCTTCATATAAAAGTCCTGCCATCCCAGGAATCAATCTGGTGAACCTTCTCTGTACTCCCTCTATGGCAAGAATGTCTTTCCTCAGATTAGGGGACCAAAACTGCACACAATATTCTCGGTGCGGTCTCACCAAGGCCTTGTACAACTGCAGTAGAACCTCCCTGCTCCTGTACTCAAATCTTTTTGCTATGAATGCCAACATACCATTTGCCTTTTTCACCGCCTACTGTACCTGCATGCCCACCTTCAATGACTGGTGTACAATGACAACCAGGTCTCGTTGCATCTCCCCTTTTCCTGATCGGCCACCATTCAGATAATAATCTGTTTTCCTGTTCTTGCAATCAAAGTGGATAACCTCACATTTATCCACATTAAATTGCATCTGCCATGAATTTGCCCACTCACCTAACCTATCCAAGTCACCTCGCATCCTCTTAGCATCCTCCTCACAGCTAACACCGCCGCCCAGCTTCGTGTCATCCGCAAACTTGGAGATGCTGCATTTAATTCCCTCGTCTAAATCATTAATATATATTGTAAACAACTGGGGTCCCAGCACTGAGCCCTGTGGTACCCCACAAGTCACTGCCTGCCATTCTGAAAAGGTCCCGTTTACTCCCACTCTTTGCTTCCTGTCTGCCAACCAATTCTCTATCCACATCAATACCATTCCCCAAAACTGTGTGCTTTAAGTTTGCACATTAATGTCCTGTGTGGGACCTTGTCAAAAGCCTTTTGAAAATCTAAATATACCACATCCACTGGCTCCCCCCTATCTACTCTACTAGTTATATCTTCAAAAAATTCTATATGATTCATCAGACATGATTTTCCTTTCACAAATCCATGCTGACTTTGTCCAATGATTTCACCTCTTTCCAAATGTGCTGTTATCACATCTTTTGATAACCGACTCTAGCATTTTCCCCACCACTGATGTCAGACTAACCGGTCTATAATTCCCCGGTTTCTCTCTCCCTCCTTTCTTAAAAAGTGGGGTTACATTAGCCACCCTCCAATCCTCAGGAACTAATCCAGAATCTAAGGAGTTTTGAAAAATTATCACTAATGCATCCACTATTTCTTGGGCTACTTCCTTAAGCATTCTGGGATGCAGACCATCTGGCCCTGGGGATTTATCTGCCTTTAATCCCTTCAATTTACCTAATACCACTTCCCTACTAACATGTATTTCCCTCAGTTCCTCCATCTCACTCGAACCTCAGTCCCTTACTACTTCCGGAAGATTATTTATGTCCTCCTTAGTGAAGACAGAACCAAAGTAGTTATTCAATTGGTCTGCCATACCTTTGTTCCCTATGATCAATTCACCTGTTTCTGACTGTAAAGGACCTACATTTGTCTTGACCAATCTTTTTCTTTTCACGTATCTATAAAAGCTTTTACAATCAGTTTTTATGTTCCCTGCCAGCTTTCTCTCATAATCAAAAATTTCCTAATTAAGCCCTTTGTTCTCCTCTGCTGGTCTCTGAATATCTCCCAGTCCTCTGGTGTGCCGTTTTTTTTTGCTAATTTATTTGTTTCTTCTTTGGACTTGATACTATCCCTAATTTCCCTCGTCAGCCACGGGTGCACTACCTTCCCTGGTTTATTCTTTTGCCAAACTGGGATGAACAATTGTTGTAGTTCATCCATGCGATCTTTAAATGCTTGCCATTGCATATCCACCGTCAACCCTTTAAGTATCATTTGCCAGTCTATCTTAGCTAATTCATGTCTCATACCTTCAAAGTTACCCTTCTTTAAGTTCAGAACCTTTGTTTCTGAATTAACTATGTCACTCTCCATCTTAATGAAGAATTCCACCATATTATGGTCACTCTTACCCAAGGGGCCTCACACGACAAGATTGCTAACTAACCCATCCTCATTACTCAATACCCAATCTAGAATGGCCTGCTCTCTAGTTGGTTCCTCGACATGTTGTTCAGAAAACCATCCCGCATACATTTCAAGAAATCCTCTTCCTCAGCACCCTTACCAATTTGGTTCACCCAATCTATATGTAGATTGAAGTCACCCATTATAATTGCTGTTCCTTTATTGCACGCATTTCTAATTTCCTGTTTAATGCCATCTCCAACCTCACTACTACTGTTAGGTGGCCTGTACACAACTCCCACCAGCGTTTTCTGCCCCTTAGTGTTATGCAGTTCTACCCATATCGATTCCACATCCTCCTGGCTAATGTCCTTCCTTTCTATTGCGTTAATCTCCTCTCTAACCAGCAATGCTATCCCACCTCCTTTTCTTTCCTGTCTATCCCTGCTGAATATTGAATATCCCTGGATGTTGAGCTCCCATTCTTGGTCACCCTGGAGCCATGTCTCTGTGATCCCAACTATATCATATTCATTAATAACTATCTGCACATTCAATTCATCCACCTAAGTTGAAAAGTCGCTCTTTTTGCTTTTTGCCCTGGATTTGCCTGCCTGCCACTTTTACTTTTCACCTTACTACTTTTTGCTTCTACCCTCATTTTACACCCCTCTGTCTCTCTGCACTTGTTCCCATCCCCCTGCCACATAAATTTAAAGCCTCCTGAACAGCAGTAGCGAACACTCCCCCTAGGGTTGGTTCCAGTCCAGCCCAGGTGCAGGCCGTCCTGCTTATACCAGTCCCACCTCCCCCAGAACTGGTTCCAATGCCCCAGAAATGTGAATCCCTCCCCCTTGCACCATTTTTCAAGCCACGTATTCATCTGAAATATCCTCCTATTTCTACTCTGACTAGCACATGGCACCTGTAGTAATCCAGAGATTATTACCTTTGTGGTCCTACTTTTTAGTTTATCTCCTAACTCCCTAAATTCACCTTGTAGGACCTCATCCTGTTTTTTACCTATGTCGTTGGTACCTACGTGCACCACGTCCACTGGTGTTCACCCTCCCATTTCAGAATGTCCTGCAGCCGCTCAGAGACATCCTTGACCCTTGCACCAGGGAGGCAACATACCATCCTAGAGTCTCGTTTGCTGCCGCAGAAACACCTATCTATTCCCCTTACAGTCGAATCCCCTATCACTATAGCTCTCCCACTCCTTTTCCTTCCCTCCTGTGCCGCAGAGCCACCCATGGTGCAATGAACTCAGCTGCTGCTGTCTTCCCCTGATGGGACATCTCCCCCAACAGTATCCAAAACAGTATATCTGTTTAGGAGGGAGATGACCTCGGGGGACTCCTGCACTACCTGCCTACTGCTACGCTGTCTAGTGGCCACCCCTTCCCTTTCTGCCTGTGTAGCCTTTACCTGCGGTGTGGCCAACTCACTGAACGTGCTATTCACGACTTTCTCAGCATTGCAGATGCTCCAGTATGAATCCAATCGCAGCTCCAGACTCTCAATGCGGTCTGCCAGAAGCTGCAATTGGACACACTTCCTGCACACGTAGTCGTCAGGGACATTGGAAGTATCCCTGATTTTCCACGCTGCAGGATGAATAAAGCACAGGGCCGATTTCAGCTGCCATGACCTACCCAATACTTGCCTCAACTTTTGAAACTTTCTCCTTTGAAAGGAACTTACCCGGCCTTACCTCACTTGGAGTGAAGCTCGTCCTCCGCCTCTTCATGTCAAAGCCTCAAATCTCCACTCCTTCACTGGCCCACTCACTTACTGGCCGCTTTCCACAGGCCACTCCACTTGAGGTAACCCTCTACTTATTTGTTTGAGCTTTTCAAAATGTTTGGTCACCTGACCTCAATTGCCCAATCAGCTGCTTTCTGCTGAGTCTGAGCTATTCAAATCTTGATTGTCTAATCAACGGCTTTCTGCTGAGCTATTCAAATCTTGATTGACTTGATTGCACAGTCCAACTGCAAAACTGCCAGAATCTCTTGAGTCAAAGCCTCAAATCCCCACTCCTTCACTGGCCCACTCACTCACTGGCCGCTTTCCAGTAAGTGTCCCAGGTATTCCTGGAAACTCTTCAAAGAAAGTATGAATTACTAGGAGAAGGGGAAGCTTCATAGATGAAAGGTTTAAAGTTGGTCTAACAGACCATCAGTGAGGCACACAGACTTTCCATGGCAAACATAACTGCTTAAAATGTGGCCAAGTAAATCAATCGAATTTGAGAAGGAAACTACAGCAATATGTGACACTTTTTTCCACCAATACTGTTGACAACTAAGTCATTCCAGCAAAATGAGCACACACAAATTGGCTTAATATAGCAATGGCAAACTGTAAGGTTAGGCTCTAAAACTGTTGGTTTTCTTCTCTATCAAGCGTTGCTGAAGTCGCTCAATTTTCACCTTACCAGATGAATAGATTGGGAACTGAGAAACAGGCTTCTCACAACTTTCTGATGCTTCGATTTTTCATTCTGGTTGCTTGAATCCACGTGTATCCACATATTTGCAAAAACCAAGCTTGATGTGATACAGAATTATGTTTTGAAAATAAAATTAATTATATAAGTTTCAAAATAAAAAATCCTTTTGAGTTATAGTACACATTATTTATGCATGAATTAAACTGATGTGCTTGTGGATACATGTCAATCCTTAGAAGAGAAAACCTCACTGCAAAATAACAAACTAGTATCACTGGCAAAGGCCTCATTTCATTGCTCCCTCTCCAGAACATGATTTTTTTCTTTCTCTTCAAATCTTTTTATTATTATTATTATCCAAAATAACAAGAGTACATCGAAGTAAATAACACTTACAATGTCTCAAAGGGAAAAAAAAACAATATTAAGGATTGAAAAATATAGTGACACAAAAAAAAGAGAAGAAAAGTAAAACAACCCTACTAAAGCAAGAAAAAAAGTGAGAAAAAGAAGAACCCATGAGGTGTTGAACCCCGGAGCCGTGCGTCATACAAAGATAAACATCAAACCGCCAGCAAAAAAAATTATACCAAAATTTACAATTAGATCCTGCAGGAAATCTATCAATTAACTCAAATGGTAGTAACAAGCAAATGAACCCCATCTTTTCTCAAAATCAAACATAGGTTCGAAGATTCGACTTCTAATTTTCTCCAAACTAAGACATAACATCACTTGAGAGAACCATTGTGACAGAGTGGGAGCTAACGAATCCTTTCACTTCAACAGAATGGCCCTCCTAGCTATCAATGTAACAAGCGCAACAACATGTTGGTCAGACAAAGAAATACCACGGATATTTTGAGGAATTATTCCAAAGAGCACAGTTAATTTGTTATGTTGTAGATTAATTTTAAGTGTTTTAGAAATTGTAGAAAAAAACAGACTTCCAAAACTGTTCCAGTATAGAACAGGACTAAAACATGTGTATCAGTGTAGCTGTCTCAGTTTTACATCTATCACAATAACTATCAACATTAGGACAGATTTTAGACGATCTCTCCTTCGTCAAATAATAACGATGTCCAATTTTAAATTGAATCAATGAATGGCTAGCACAAATTGAGGAAGAGTTAACCAACTTCAAGATCCGCATCCAGTCCTCCGTTATAAAAGTCAAATTAAGTTCCTTTTCCTAATCTTGTTTAACCTTTAAGGACGCTTATCTCATTGTAATAATAAATCATAAATTCTTCCAATCGAACCCTTCATCAAAGGGTTCATACTCAGAATAGTATCTAAAAGGTCGGCCTCTAATATCCAAGGAAAATTACTTAAATATTTTTGTGAAAAATGTCTAACTTGAAGGCATTATAAGGTGTGAATTTGAGAGTATTTATTAACTAATTGTTCAAAAGACATCAGTCTATCTTTTTTAAATAGATCCAAAAAAATAATTAATACCTTTATTTTTCCAAAATAAAAAAAAATTGGATAACTCAAAGAAGGCTTAAAAAATAAATTTGATAAATTAAACTACAAAGTTTAATTTTTTTAAGATTAAAATGAGAAAACCTCACTGCAAAATAACAAACTAATATCACTGGCAAAGGCCTCATTTCATTGCTCCCTCTCCAGAACATGACTTCCTTTCTTTCTCTTCAAATCTTTTTATTATTATTATTATCCAAAATAACAAGAGTACATCGAAGTAAGTAACACTTACAATGTCTCAAAGGGAAAGAAAGATATTAAGGATTGGAAAATATGATGACATAAAAAAAGAGAAGAAAACAAAACCCTAATAAAGCAAGAAAAGTGAGGAAGAAAAGAACCCGTGAGGTGTTCAACCTAATGCTCAGTCCACTGAAGCCCAAAGTTAAAGACACAACCCTAGCACCAACGCAGCCACACGGGCTATGTGGCTAATTGGCACATTCCTTCCAGTGATATCAGTGCAGCTATATATATAGCTCAGCATTTCTTACACACAAACTTGTATCGTCACAGAAACCCTCAATTGAAAGTTGATGGGACACAAAGGATGGATAAGCAGAGAGAATGCATGGGGTACAGTTGGACATGGATGTGTCTTCCAGCTGGATTTCATAGTCCCATGTAATATAGAAGGCCATTTGGCCCATTAGATCTATAGGAACACTATAGCAACCCATCAATCCCAATTCCTACCTCATGTCCATGTAACCTATGCTCTGTCACATGCCCATGAACTCGCCAATGATCTTCCTGCCATCCACTTTCACCAGGGAAAACCTACAGTGGCCAATGGAGATGTGGGAAGAAATGAAAGCACACAGAGGTAACCCATATGGTCATGGGGAGAACATGCAAACTCCACGCCAGCAGCACTGGGGTCAGGATCAAAGCCAAGTCAAAGGACCTGTGAGGTACCTGCTCTGTTACTGTGCTACCCTGGCAGTGCATGTAACTGATGGGATTGTCAGTATCTTGGGCCTCTGCTGTGGACAGAGCCAAAGCAAATTAACCATAATAATGTGTAATTGTACTATGAGAGATCATTTGGGACAATGATCCCATAACAATGATGCCTGGTTGGTTTCGTTTTTATGCCTGTGACTACAAAATGGCAGCTAAATTACCTTCACTAACATTGTCACAGAATACAGTACATGTATAATAAATTGATTGTCAATTCCCCTTTGATTTCGTAGACTGCAGTTTCCTATAACTCTAAATTTCAACTACACAAATGGGATAATCAATACTAGAAATTGACCCATGTAATTCCTAAGTGAAGGAATAACCAACAGTTGTTTGTCATGATGAAACTGATGCAGAATGTGAGCTGGTTGGGGCCAGGTCTCATTTGATCATTAAGAAAGGGTTGATAAATGCCTATTGCAAAATGTCTCGTTCTTCCCAAACCCATCAATTGTACAGCTGTCACCATGAAAATCTCACCTTCACACAAGTCAATATGTAGAAACACGAAATGGTGCAGCAGAGAGTACTCCTCTCTCCATGGAGCCTGTGTCAGCCACTAGGAAGAATAGGAACACATGCCTCTGAAAGAAAGCACCAACACTTCACCTCCATATCATTTGGGGTTGTCTGTTGTGTCCAGTGCTCCCGAAGTGGTCTGCTTTATATTCGTGAGACCCATTGTAAATTGGGGGACCGCTTCGTAGAGCACCTCCATATCATCCACCACAAGCAGGACTTCCTGGCGGCCAAGAATTTTAATTTTGATTCCCATTCTGTCATGTCAGCCCATGGCCTCTTCCTGTGCCAAGGAGAAGCCACCCTCAGGTTGGAGAAGCAACACCTTATATTCTGTCTGAGTAGCCTCCAACCTGATGGCATGAATATTGATTTCTCCTTCTGGTGAACAATTTCACCCCACCCCTTGTCTATTCCAAACTCTGACCTTCCACTTCTTCTCACCTATTAATTTTCCTGGTTCCCATCTTCCTTCCCTTTCTCCTATTGTCCACTCTCCTCTCCTGTCAGATTCTCACTGTCCAACTGTTGACCTTTCTCTAGCTTAAAATGTCAACTGTTTACTCTTTTCCATAGATGCTGCCTGGCCTGCAGAGTTCCTCCAGCATTTTGTGTGTGTTGCTGTGGATTTACAGCATCTGCAGATTTTCTTGTGTTTATAAATTGTGCTAACAGTTTTGTGCATTGTTGCATTGTCTATAGTGGTTTACATGCAGAATGTATGAACAAGATTCATACAGGAGTAAACTAATGGCCTGTGATGAGGAATAGATGTATACACACAGACTATTCCGAAATTCTCAGTGATTTCTCTTGAAGAACTACACTCCATGGTCACTTCATTAAGTACAGGGGGTGCCTAATAAAGTGGCCACAGGGTGTATTTCTGGAAGTTCTGTGGTCTTCTGCTGCTGTAGCCCATCCACTTCAAGGTTCAAAGTGTTATGCATTTAGAGATGCTCTTCTGCACACCGCTGTCATAACATGTGATTATTTGTGTTAATGTTGCCTTTCTGTAAGATTAAATCAATGATCTCTCTCATTAATACGCATTTTCGCCCACAGAACTGCTGCTCATTGAGGGTTTTTTTGTCTTCCCTACCATTTTCTGTAAACTCTAAAGACTGTTGTGTGTGAAAATCCCAGATCAATAATTTCTGATATACTCCAACAACCCCACCTGGCACCAACAGTCATTCCACGGTCAAAGTCACTAAGATCACATTTCTACCCTATTCTGACATTTGGTCTGAACGACAACTGAACCTCTAGACCATGTGTGCATGTTTTCATGCATTGAGTTGCTGCCACATGATTGGCTGATTAGATATTTCCATTAACGAGCAGGTGTACAGACGTACCTAATAAAAAGGCCTCTGGGTGTACAGTATATGACAAGCTTTAGATCATCCTGGGTTAGCAAAGGCTCCAACCAGGTGTAAGTCCTTGTCCCTTCAAGAATACTGATAGTGCTGCTTTTCAGCTAACAATTGCAGTGCACGAGCTGGCTGGTTGACAACTTCTTCCGCTTTGATTACAGCTCAGATGTCAGGAGGTCAGGTGCTGGCAAATTTGACTGCTCAGTCTGCCAGGATGATTGACATTTGGTGGGGAGGAGGGACTCAGATGTGGTAAGAGACAAATAACATTCCACCCCTCACCCTACCTCAGCCACGTCACCCACTCATGAGAAATAGGGTCATAGGCAACTGTAAATAAGTTGTATGTTCTTAGGGTTTTTCTTATTTTACTTAATCTTCATGTTTTTAATTAATTTCTATCATGTAAACACATACTTATGGAGCATCGAATGAAGCAACATGGAAATAGGCTCTGCAGCCAACCATGTCCAAGCTGGCCTTCAAGTTTCTGTCTATACCATTTCCATTTACCAGGATTTTATCCACAGCCTTCTATGCCTTGGCAATTCAAATCCTCTTTATAATTATTCAAGAGATGTGGGCTTCATAGGATAAGCATTTAATTGTCCATCTTAATTGGCTTTGAGAAGGTGCTGGAGAACCACTGTATTCCTTAAGGTGTTAAGGATAAACCTCCAGAATTTTGACCCAGTGATAGTGAATCTCCAAGACAGGATGATGCATATCTAAAGGGAAGCTTCCAGGTTCCCATTATTTGCTGCCCTTGTCCTTCTAACTAGTAGAGGCTTTGGAAGGTGCTGTCTAAGGAGCGTTGATGAGATGTTGCAATATGTTTGCTGATATTACAAACTCGCGAAGACCTGATTATTAAAAGCCTGGTAGTGATGGCAGGCGAGGCCAACATTTATACTATTAAACGATTAAAGAACCTTGAAATTTTGAAAAAGATTGAGAAGTTCCAGAAGAATGGGAGAAGAAGTGCTCCATGAAGAATTCAAAATGGAGTTTGGGCACTAGGAGGGAGGTAGACTCAAACTTGCAAATCCATGTGGTGATCCTGGGAAATGGAAAAATGGGCTGGCATTGTCAGGGCAACACAATTTTAAAAACAATAATATCTCTAACTCTGGGATAAGTCAGAAAGTCAGAAGGCATGGGATTCAGGGAAGTTTGGCCAGGTGGATTCAGAATTGGCTTGCCTGCAGAAAGCAGAGGGTCATGGTGGAGGGAGTACATTCAGATTGGAGGGTTGTGACTAGTGGTGTCCCACAAGGATCTGTTCTGGGACCTCTACTTTTCGTGATTTTTATTAACAACCTGGATGTGGGGGTAGAAGGGTGGGTTGGTATATTTGCAGACAACACAAAGGTTGGTGGTGTTGTTGAAGATTGCAGAGAGACATTGATAGGGTGCAGAAGTGGGCTGAGAAGTGGTAGATGAAGTTCAACCCCAGAGAAGTGTGAGGTGGTACACTTTGGAAGGAAGAACTCCAAAGCAGAGTACTTGGTAGTGTGAAGGAGCAGAGGGATCTGAGGGTACATGTCCACAGATCCCTGAAAGTTGCCTCACAGGCAGATATGGTAGTTAAGAAAGTTTATGGGGTGTTAGCTTTCATAATTCGAGGGATAGAGTTTAAGAGTCGCAATGTAATGATGCAACTCTATAAAACTCTGGTTAGGCCACACTTGGAGTACTGTGTCCAGTTCTGGTCACCTCACTAAAGGAAGGATATGAAAGCTTTGGAAATGGTACAGAGGAGATTTATCAGGATGCTGCCTGGTTTAGAGTATGGATTATGATCAGAGATTAAGGCTTTACTCTTTGGAGAGAAGGAGAATGAGAGGAGACATGATAGAGGTGTACAAGATATTAAGAGGAACAGATAGAGTGGATAGCCAGCGCCTCTACCCCAGGGCACCACTGCTCAGTACAAGAGGACATAGCTTTAAGGTAAGGGAAGGGAAGTTCAAGGGAGATATTAGAGAAAGGTTTTTTACTCAGAGAGTGGTTGGGGCGGGGAATGCACTGCCTGACAGATACACTAGTGAAGTTTAAGAGACTACTAGACAGGTATATGGAGGAATTTAAGGTGGAAGGTTATATGGGAGGCAGGGTTTGAGGGTCAGCACAACATTGTGGGCCGAAGGGCTTGTAATGTGCTGTACTATTCTATGTTCTATGTTCTGCCTCTGTTGATCCAGACATTTTTTAAATGTGTGGGAGTACCTGCCTCCAACTTCTCAAGCAGTGCGCTCCAGACTGCAAACACACTCTAGGTGAAAAGATTCTTTCTCAAATGCCCCTGTGAACCTCTTACTTGTCATCTTAAACCTATTCCCTCTTGCTTTAGGCACCAAAGTAGCCTAATTGTATTTTATTTCATTTTTAATATGGTCTTCATTTTTTCTTTACTTAAATCTATTTCAACTGTTTTAAATGCCTCTTGATTGTAAGAAACGTGAAAAGTTAGACATTCCTTGGTGACCTGACGAAAAGGTATCTTTTTCCATCCACCAGCATCTCCTGATAGCCACTGATTTCAAATCTACTTCCCATTCCCATTCCAACATGTCAGTCCATGGCCTCTTCTTCTGCTGCAATGAGGCCACACTTGGGTTGGAGGAACAACACATTATATTCCATCTGGGTAGCCTCCAACCTGATGACATGAACATCGATTTCTTGAACTTCCTGTAATTCCCCCCCCCCCCCTCCCTTACCATTCTCCAATCCCATTTCCTTCTCTCACCTTATCTCCTTATCCCTTATCATGTCCCTCTGGTGCTCCACCCCTTCCCTTATTTCCATGGCCTTCTGTCCTCTTCTATTAGAGTCCCCCTTCTCCAGCCCTTTATCTCTTTCACCAATCAACTCCCCAGCTCTTTTACTTCATCTCCTCCCTCTCTTCCAGTTTCACAAATCACCTACCACCTTGTACTTCTTCCTCCTCTCTCTCCACCTTCTCACACTGACTTCTCTTTTTTTCCAGTCCAGATGAAGGGTCTTGTCCTGAAATGTCAACATTGACTCTTTTCCATAGGCGCTGCCTGGACTACTGAGCTCCTCCAGCATTTTGGATTTTCTGCATCTGCAAGTCTTCTCATGTTTGTGAAAAAGGTATCTGAGCGATTTCGAGCAAGGTCTCAAGATCAGCCACCTTAGACTAAGATGCCATTTGTGCCTGGTCTACAGAAGCGATTCCATGACAATCCCTGAATCTATGAAGCAGAAAGTGTGGCCACAGAAGTGGCAAAGGGTTCTGGCACAACTGACTCAGCATTATCCTTACTTCCGTCTTGAACATGCAGAGAAAGCAAGTATTGTCAATCAGTGAAACAATTGGGAATTGGGGAAGGTGGAAAAATTTATTAGGAACATGAGGTGTAACTTTTTCACTGGGAAGGTGGTCTATATATGGAAAGAGCTGCCACAAGAAATGCTTAAGGCAGACACATTAATGTTTAGAACTTGGACAGGTACACAGATAGGAAAGGTTTAGAGGGATATGAGCCAAGAAAGACAAATGCGACAAGCTTAGATGGGAATCTTGATCGACATGAACCATTTGGGCTGAAGAGTCTGTTTCCAAACTGTCCAACTGTATGAGACCATAATACAAATCATTAAAACTAACAGACAGTTGAAGAAAGCGGAAGGTTAGCAAACTGTTGGTTTTTACCTCAAGTGGGCTGGAATGCAAGAGGGAGGAATTCACAGTGCAAATGTGTGGCGTCTTTTATCAGTCCACCTCTGGAGCCTTGTTTGTTCCTTGAAAGCCTCATAAAATGTCATCAACCTGAAATTTAATCACTGTTCATTTTCCTACAGTTATTACTTGATCTGTTGGCTGTTTCCAGAACTATTTTCTCTGGAGATCTGTATACTGTTCTAGGAACCTACATCAGGAAACCTATTTTGGCCTTGCAGAGAATGCTCTGCAGATTCACCAGAATACTAAATAAGGTTAAAGTGGTAAATTATGATGACAGGGTAAATAAATGTGATGTGTTCCTTTGAGTGGAGGAGGCTGACGAGTAATCTGACTTTCCTGTATGAAAAGGACTGTCTATGATGGATTTAGAGAAACTTGGAACAAACATCTGCAGGAAGCTCCAGCTGTGGGAATGTAGGATGGAAGGGTAACGAAGGGATGGCTGAGAATATGCTGTGGTGGAGAATAAGAAACTTCGGGGCTATATGGAAGGAATGCTGTATGTGGGATGGGCTGGCTTGTGGTTTGTGGAGAAGGAGGAAGGATGAGAGCTTATTACATAGGGTACAGTGATCAGGTATGATGGGGGGGATGTAAGATACTGGTTGGTAATAGGAATTTTCAGCAGTAAGCTAGATTTATTTTTGTTGAGTGGGCACCCTTGGTTAAGGGTTTTTGAAGTTTGTGGAACCTATTGGTTGGTGAATTTGCAGGATCCAGGGATTTCCCCGAGGACTGGAATCCCCATCAGCTTCACTTGGACCGGACACTAATTATGTCAAAGATTTTGAAAAATTCCAGGGTGAGCTCATTCTTTGTAGTACTGATGAAGATAGGTTTTTCATTGATCAACACCGGGATACAGTCATAGAACATAGAACACCCACAGTGGGCATAGTTTACAGTAGCTCGATTGCAGAAATGGGAACAAGCAGACAATGTATTATATTTACAGTATATGCATATTTTCTTTTTCCTTTCAGTTCCTTAAGAACAACTTGATCAACATCCACAGTCAGAGCAAGTTTATCCTATTGAGCCTGTCCAACCTCAGGATCTCCTCTAAAATAGTTGGGCTTTTGGTCCCAGCCTCAATCAATTTTCATTCACTAGCATTTGCAGTTTGGACTATCTGATGGGAGAAGCTTTCAGCCTGCTGTGTAAGCAAACACAGTGAGACAGCCGTGTCTGGAGAGCTTTCAAGCAGACAGAGCAGCCTCCACTTGATTACAATTTCTACCTGCCAGGGACCCCCACAGACATCTGTTCCCCAGGTCACAACATGGATTCTGCCCATGTAGAAACATGGTCATTACAATGTGACTCCAAGGGAAATGAAGGGAACTGCATCAAATATGTGCGCCCTCTTGGTAGATTAATTAGTCACTGTAAATCACCTCTAGTGCATAGGTGATCAAATATGGGTGGTAGAATGGATGGGACAGGTTTAGCTCTCATTCGGTACATGGTGTACACTTTACGAAGTTCAATATCGTGCTCAGTGTACTGTGTTGCAGTTCCTCTCTACTATCCTGTGTGTACAATGTTCAGTTGCAACGAGCCATCCTTCAGTCCCATTCAGTGTTCTGTAAGTGCCTGCTGCACTGCTAAAGGAGGAAATTAAAATTCATGCTGCGTTGGCATGCTGTTGTAAAGCATTAGCGTCATACCCTGAGGAGTATAGGGAACACAATGAGAGAAAATCTGGATCAATGACTATTCTGCTGCAGCCCCTTTATGAATGTTAAATAGGAGCAGAGTAATATTGTAAAGAACTTATGCTGTGTATGTGATGTGTACATGTCTATGATATGTAGATAAGTTAGAAAGAATAATAAATTATACAAAATTGTGCTGAATTGAAAATAGCTTGTTAACCAGACAGCTTGCTGATGAATTGAGGAAGGAACTTAAGTTTTTGGTTATTGGAATGTATGCAATTGACAAAAGTTCGCCAAATGTAACTCAGAGGGTGTTCAACTAAAATTACATACACACAGTAGCACGGTGACAGCAGGACCTTTAAAATCCTTCCCCTTCTACTCCCAAGCCATTTTTGTCCTCAGCATGACTGGCTCAGCAGGAAACTTTTTTGATTCCAGCTGAAGCCCAATTCTAATGTGGTGGCTGGATCCTAAGGCATTCAATGTGTATGATACTGCTGGTGGTCAGTATCCTTCATGCAGGAACTAAAGTACTGGTGTGATGTGCCACTGTCACACTCCTATTTACACTTCTAACTAAATATTTTACAGTTACAGCAAATGAGCAGTTAGGTAAAAAGGGGTAGAAAAACAGTTTAAATTCCAGCATTTCTTCTTAACAACAATGCACATCTAGATGTCATTCACATGGAAGAGACCTAAACTACTTCACGTACAGGACATTTTATCAGTTGCAGACCAGAAAACAAATTGTCTCTCCCCTTCAACAATCAGCCTGTTTGTGTAGCCACATGCCCTATCTCAATGAGCACCCAGTTGAGAGCTGTGAGAACCTTTATTCCTGGCTGCTTGGCAACTGCAGGTTGCAGACATATGCACACAAAAGCCATGACAAACAGAAACAAAGTGATGGATTGCCATTAAAACAAAGCCCTAAAAGTGCTTCTCTCTCTCTCTCTCTCTCACACTGTTGTTTTTCCTCATTTCTAGGTTCATCCCACCACTGCCTCAGCAATCTCCATCTTCTCAGCCGGCAGGAGGACAAGCTTACACTCTCGGGTTATGGGCTCCAGGTGTTTGATGAGGCCAAGGTGGAAGCCACAGCCGGAAATCACAGAAGCAGAACTTATCAGCACAGCTCATCCACGCTGACCATATCCACCTACACTAATCCCATTTTTCACTTTAAGAACCATACCCCTTTCTTATCTAAGTACCTGTCCAAACGCCATATAAACAATCTAATTGCCTCTGAACCCACTATCTAGTCGGGTAGATGGTTCCAGATAATCACCACTCTGTGTGAAAAATTTACCCCTGAAATCCTCTTTAAATTTTTCCACTCTCACCTGAAGCCTGTGCCCTACTCTCCAGCCTTGGTAAAACTACCTTACTATGCTCCTTATTATTTTATAAACATCTATAATGTCAGCTTCCAGTGTTCTACTGTTAATGAAACAACCTATCTAATCCCTCCCTATAACAGTCCCCCAATCCAGGCCACATGCTGGGGAGTCTCTCCTGCACTCTCTCTGTTGCAACTACAGCCTTCCTCTAGTGTGGTGACCAGAACTGTGCTACTATAGGGCAACAACTCATGCTCAATGCATCAGCCTTCAAAGGCAAGTATTCCAAAAGACTTTTTTACTGCTCTGTTCGTGTGTCACCACCTTTGGGAAGCCATGGACCCAAGATTTCTCTGTTTATCAACTCTCTTAAAGTCCCTGCCATTTACTCTGTGTCCTACCAGAATGTGACCCTTCCCACCCCCCCCCCCCCCAAGGTGCATTACTTCAAATTTGTCTGGATTAAATTCAATCTGCTATTGCTCCACTCAACTGCTCAGATGGTCCACGTCCCTCTGTGTCCTTAGTTGACTATCTTCTCTGTGACTCCACCAATTTTTGCGTTACCTGCAAACTCGCTCACCTTATCCTACATTCTCAACCATTCATGTATATGAACAATGAATGCTCATTGCACTGATCCCTAAGATACACCTCTTGTTTCAGATTTCCAGTCAGTAAAACACCCTCCACGCCCAATGCAATGTTGTTACAGCTCGGGGTGTCATGGTTCGGAGTTCAATTCCAATGCTGTCTGTAAGAAGTTTCTATGTTCCTTCGGTATTGTTTTCCTCTGGGTGTTCCAGTTTCCTCCCACAGTCCAAAGACATACTGGTTAATAGGTTAATTGACCATTGTTAATTGTCCAGAAATAAACTAGGCTTCAATAGATGGGTTGCTGGACAGTGCAGACCTTTTCTGTGCTGTATCTCTAAATAAATAACTTATTAAACTCTCTGCCTCCTGTCACCAAACTGATTTTGGATTCAGTATGCCAAAACACCCTATATCCCTCATTGCTGGTGGAAAAGCTCCATTCAGTGTAGATAGGCACTTCCATTGTATCCTGGATAATAGACTACCTGATTGGTAGATCAGTTTGTGTGGCTTCGGAGCTGCTATAAGCAGCACTGTGGTCCCACAGGGGACTGTACTGGCCCCTTTCCAGTATAACTTGGACTTTACATATAACACTGAGTCATGTCATCTGCAGAAATTCTCTAATGACTCAGCAATAGTTGATTTATAAAGGGAGGATGGAAGGATGAGTGGAGGACTTTGTCAAATGGTGCAAGCTGAAGTATCTGCAGCTCAACATCAGTAAGACAAAGAAGATGGTGACGGACTTTAGGAAGACTAAGCCTTCATTGCTCCCTGTTACTATTGACGGTAAGGACATGGATGTGGTGAGGACCTACAAGTACCTGGGGATACACCTGGATGACAGGCTTGAGTGGAGCAGCAACACAGAGGCTGTAAACAAGAAAGGCCAGACCCACCTCCAGTTCCTGGGGAGACTGAGGTCCTGTGGAGTATGCAGGCCTCTCCCTCATTTGATCTACCAGTCTGTTGTCACCAGTACAATCTTCTATACGGTGGTGTGCTGGTGCAAAGGCATCAACACAAGTGATGCCAACAGGCTCAATAAACTGATTAGAAAGGCTGGCTCTGTTATACAAATCAATCTGGACACACTGGAGGCTGTGGTGGAACAAAGGACCCCATGGAAAACCCTGGTAATTCTGGACAATATTTCTCGCTCTCTGCATGCCACCTTGGCTGAACAGAGGAGCACTTTTAGTAATAGTCTAAGACAACTGTGCTGCTCCAAAGAGCACTATATGATTTCATTCTTACCCTTGGCCATTAAGCTCTATAATGAGTCAAGCTATAGTCAGCTGCTGAATAGCTCTGCTGCATTTGGATTGCTGATAAATGGCAAAAAGACCAAAGTTATGGTGATAAGCAAAACTGCAATTCAAGCTGATATCTACATCGGAAACAGTAAGATCGAACAAGTGTCCTCCTTTGTATACCTTGGTGCAGAACTAAATGACACAAACGAATGCAGCAAGGAAATAAGGCAAAGGCTAGCAATGGCCCACACAAGCACTACCAAACTCTGGAACATCTGGAAAGCTAGATCTGTGAGCAATGACACCAAGATATGCCTCCTCAAGAGTCTCGTCTGGCCAGTAACCCTATATGACTTTGAAACATTGACCCTAAAAGCAGCTGATGAAAAGAAGTTGACAGCATTTGAGATGCGGACATACAGACAAATCCTCAGAGTATCATACACTGAAAGGAGATCCAACAATTTCATCCTAGAAAAGATTGACATGAAACCAATACTTCTGGAAACTGTTATCCAAAGGAAACTTCGCTACTTTGGACACATCTCAAGAACTGATGACACACTGGAATGCACTGTGCTTGAAGGTAGAGTAGAAGGAAGCTGCTCCCGAGGCAGACAGAGGACAACCTAGATCGCCAATATCAAGAAGTGGACCAGCTTCACCGCCAGAGATGCAAGAGGTTTGACTGCCGACAGATCACAGTGGAAGAAAGAGGTTGCCAAGGCTCTGGCAGAGCATGGCACATGATGATGATAGTCAGGGAAGTGATTACCCGCTCCTGTTAGGCAGCTTCAGTTAACTTTTTTTTATTCTTTCTTACTTCTCTTCTAATATTTGTGTATCTGTGCAATTGTGATGCTATTGAGACAGTGTAATTTCCTTTAGGATCAATAAAGTATGTTTTCTTTGTGCCTTAACATTCTGAACCAGTCTATCATGAGGGACCTTATCAAAAGCCTTACAAAAATCAAGTAGACTTTCTTGAACAACCAAGCAACATTAGTTATCCTCCAGTCCTCAGTCACCTCATCTGTGGCTAAGATTGTTTTACCTATCTATCCAAGGGCCTCTGTAATTTTGGCACTATCCTCTCATAAGGTCCAAGTATGGTGTGGATTGCAGCAGATCAGAATGCCATTGCCAACAAGTCCACTGATAAGTACGTCTGCATTATGGACCTTGATATGGTTGTCATGTAGAACTGGTGTTAAACAGTGCAGGAACAGAAAGTCGAGGCCAGAACCAGACATACAACATCATGATGTGTAATTTCACAGGACAAAAAAGAATGAGTTTTCTTGTTTTACAAGAACAAAGAAATAATTGAACAAGTTGCTATAGCAAATCTTTTTATTAATTTAAAATGTTAATTAAAGATGTATTTTATTTTCTTCATTTAAAAATATATAAATGTATTTATTTATTTATCAACATGCAGCACCGAGTAGGCCCTTCCGGCCCTTCACTGTAAATACAGAATTGATTCCATTTAATTGGGACACATCGGGAAAAGTACATTTTGGCCTATTTAAGCGGCTGCCCTTATTAGCCAAAGTTTCGTTGAACTGATTAAAAAGGTATAAAAGGTATACAGAGTAGCCTTTAACTGATTAACATATTACTTAGGTGAAATACAGAACAAACCAGAACACTATCAATACTACCACAGTACTATAATAACTGTATTATTAGTTCCTAATAATTATTGATGGAGGAATTCCACGTACATTGCCATGTTCTTTTGACTGACTGCAAATAAACAAAATTAGCTCATGTAGATAATGGACTCCCTTCAACAATGCTGTCGATGATTGCAGCCTCCAAATCTTCATCTTCATTGTAATATTCAAGATGATTGTACCTTCAAATTCTTCATAATTCCTGACTTGTTGAAATAATGAAATCCTTTCATTTTGACTCCCACCGTTTCTGGCATCTCCAACCCTGAATGCTTGAAATCACAGTAAGCAAAGCAATTTTGCGTTGCCTTACTGCTTACTTTTCGCCAACTATCAGTGACAAAATCACTGCTTTTTGAATACAATCACACAAACTGACACAATTTAAAAACTGTTCGCTCTAGGCACGGTGCAACAGGTGTTTGATGCTATTTAGAAATTGTTCAGCAACAGTCTCCTACCCAATTAAATGCTATAGTGTCCCAAATAAAGAAAGGGAATCACAGCTAGATTCTGGTCTTTAAGTTGTCCCAAATAAGCAGCTGCATCCATTAACCAATGGCCCAATTAATCAGAATCCTCTGTATTTTTCCAGTTTTATGAAGCAATTCGTAAGTTGTACTTTATTTCTTATCATCTGTGCCATCAATGTTTTTCACAACAGATCAGCAGAAATTGAGATTCTTTTCCTATTAACATTAAATTGTTTTTGCAATAAGTGATTATTCTTTTCAACATTCACAGATAATTGCTGTCCTTTATTTAAAATGAGCTTCCTGTCTAATCCACAGGCTCTGATGAACTCACCTATGGCATCTCGTACAATACTTCATTAATTGGTTTATCACTTTCAGTTACAGGCACTAGATCACATATCTGCTCCTTGAAGGCCAAGGCAATAGTGTAGGGTCTGCCCTTTGGCTGCGTCAGACAACGCTCCAGGTAAGTGTCATAGTAACCTTTCCCTCTTCCCAATCTGTTACCATGTTTGTCGAAACCAAGACCAGGCATTAGGATTAGATCAAGGCCTCCTGTTTGAAAGAGAAAATAATATTAATGATATAACAATGCTAAGGTTAAAAAAGCACTCTGCTATAACTGTATGTCAGAAGAGAGTTGCTAGCTAAGGGACTTGCAGAAATACACACAATGAGTACATGTTTGGGGTCTTCTGCTGTTGTAAGCCCATCCACTTCAAGGTTTAAAATGTTGTGCATTCTGAGATGTTCTGCTGCACACCACTGTTGTAACACATAGTTATTTGACTGTCACCTTCTTGTCAGCTTAAACCAGTCTGGTCATTCCCCTCTGATCCCTCTCATTAACAAGGCATTTTCACCCACAGAACTCAGTGGATTTTTTTTTGTTTGTTTTTCACACCATTCTCTGGAAACTCTAGAGACTGTTATGCATTTACATCCCAGGGGATCAGCAGTTTCTGAATACTCAAACCACCCCATCTGACACCAAAGTCACTTACATCACATTTCTTCCCCATTCTGATGTTTGGTCTGAACAGCAACTGAACCTCTTGACCACATCTATATGTTTTTATGCTTTGAGTTGACTGATCAGATATTTACATACAATGAGCAGGTGTGCGGGTGTACCAAATAAAGTGGCCACTGAGTGTACATCCTGTTTTTCTTTTTCATGTGTTGCATGGGCTGCTGTCAAAACATTCTGTACTACGGCTTGTAATTTTTATTCAATACAGTAGAAAAAGATAGTATAAAAGAACAATATAAGGGTTTAGTAAAGTTTAATAAAGCTACTGTGAAATACCTCAGGATTTTAATTAATAATAATGCAAGTCGTCATTGTTGCCCTTGGGATATCTGTTGGGCCAACAAAATTACAGTCAACTCCTTGTCTAACATATCTCTGTTGACGTGGAAGTATTAGACTATTTAGACAATGATTATGACGTGGGAATGCTGGACATGACATTCTAGAAAAAGCTCTGCACAACTTTTAAGAAATAATACAACAAGACCCTGGTATTCTACTGGTAAAAATTTTGCAGATGCTGGAAAATTGCAGTAAAAACAGAAAATACTCACGTTTTTTTAGGCCAATGACCTTTCATTAGAAATAAATATAAACTATTTTAAGACAAGAAATAAGTGACACTATTATTAGTTTGAGAAAATGTGAAAGGTTAAGAAAATATAAAGGTTACTGTTAACAGGTTTGTAAAAATGTCATTGTCATCTTTTTCATGGTATTTTAACATTTTTTTACAGTTGCTTACTTGCATCAGATGAACAGGTTTCTGAACATTAATGGATATTAGGATAATAGAGTATACAGGAGTCCCCGCTTTACGAAGGTTCACTTTATGCCACTTCGCTTTTATGAAAGACCTACATTAGTACCTGTTTTCGCTAACCAAAATAAATCCGGAGGATTTTCGCTTTTATGAAAAAAGGTGCCCACTTTAAACTTGTGTTTACCCTGAGAAAAACTACCATGACTGTGAAGACTTGCACAGGCAGGTGTGTGCGCATTCAAATACATGCACACACATGTATGTGTCAATTCTTTTCTACAAATCGGTTTTGGCTAAATCTTCCCGATTCTGGTAAGTGAAAATACATTACTTCTACTTTATATAGGTTGTGTATTTATTATATCATTCCTGATTTTACTATATGTTAGTGTTATTTTAGGTTTTATGTGCTATTTTGGTATGATTTGGTAGGTTACTTTTTAGTTCTGGGAACACTCAAAAAATTTTCACATATAAATTAATGGTAATTGTTCTTCGCTTTACGCCATTTCGGCTAACGAAAAGTTTTATAGGAACGCTCTACTTTCAGATAGCGGGGGAAACCTGTACCAGCCATTATCTTGTTGCTGGCAGAATTTCAGAAAGCTTGCACTCAGCATCAGTCAGATCAGGAAACTGACTGTGGGCTTCAGGAAGAGAAAGCCCCAAGAACACATGAAAGTCTTCATCGAGGAATCAGCAATGAAAAGGTTGAGCAGCTTCAAGTTCCAGATGTCAATCCTGGGCCCAACATATTGATACAATTATGAAAGGGGCATGCCAGCAGCCACAGTTGCAGGAAAAAGTTTGCGAACCCTTTGCAATTACCTGCTTTTCTGCATTAATTACTCAAAATGCGGTCTGATCTTCATCTGAGTCATAATAATAGACAAACACAATCTACCTAAACTAATTGCACACAAACAATTGTACTTCTTCATCAATACTGACCACACCATTTAAACAATTAAAGTCTAAGTTCAAAAAAAAAGTAGCTGAACCTCAGGGGATAATGTCTTCTTCAAATGCTATTTGGAGTCCGGTGTTCCAATCAATGAGATGACATGGGAGGTGTGAGTTGTAGAGGTGCCCTGCCCTATAAAAAAGACACACGAACTCAGGTTACTAAGGGCCTGTTCTTCTCAAAAAAAGATTTCCTTATGTACACCATTCCTCGATCAAAACAACTTTCAGAGGACCTTAGAATTGTAGAGATAGATCAAGCTGGAAAAAGTTACAAAAGCATTTCGAAAGATCAGAGTGTTCAGTCCACAGTAAGAGAAATAGTCTACAAATGGAAGAAGCTCAGTACTGTCGTTACTCTTCCTAGGAGTGGACATCCTGCAAGATCACACCAAGACCACAATGTTCAATGCTGAAGGAGATGAAAAAGAACCCAAGGGTAACAGCAAAAGACGTGCAGAAATCTGTCCACTATAAGAAAAACACTGAACAAGAATATTGTTCGTAGAAGGACACCATGGATGAACCCACTGCTCTCCAACAAAAACATTGCTGCAGGTCTCATGTTTGCAAGAGACCACCTGGATGTTCCACAACACTGCTGGGACAATGTTCTGCGGACAGCTGAGACAAAAGTTGAAATTTTTGGCAGAAGTGCATACCACTATGTTTGGAGGAAAAACAGCACTACACATCAACACTAAAACCTCATCCCTCTGTGAGGCACAGTAGAAGGAGAATCATGGTTTAGGGTTGCTTTGCTGCCTCAGCGCCTGGACAGTTTGCAGTTGTTGAAGGAACAATAAATTCAAAATTGTATCAAGACATTTTACAGGAGAAAGACAGGACAGTGCTCCATCATCTGAAGCCTAATAAAAGTTGGATGATGCAACAAAACAATTATCCAAAACACAAGAACAAACCAACAACAGAATGGTTTAAAAAGAAGAAAATTCATGTTTTGAAGTGGCCAAGTCAGAGTCCAGGCCTTAACCAATTAAGATGTTGTGACATGTCCCGAAAAGAGCTCTCCCAGAAATATTGATGAACTGAAACAATCTTGTTTGGAAAAATGGTCTAAAATTCCTCCTTGTCATTGTGCAAGTTTGATCAGCAGCTACCGGATAAATTTGGTAAAGGTTACTGCCACGTAACTGTTCTACTAATTATTAAATACAAGGTGTCACATACTTTTTCCTGTCTAGGCTGTAAATGATGAAACAATGCGTTCAATAAAGACATTGTAGCGATGTACTACATACAGAGCTAGAGACAACGACACGCAGTCGGTAAGTCGTTTCGGGACTAGTTTATTCAAACTTCACAGCGCTGGCATTTAATCCCTAGCGCCTGCCCTCTCCGGGCTGAAATGACGTCAGAGGTGCATTACAAAAGTCTCCCCCGCGCGCTGACTATTTGTGAGCTGGTTCGCCTGCGCAGAAAGTGGGTCGCAACAACATGAAAAGTATAATTGTTTGTGTGTTTTTAGTTTAGGCAGATTGTGTTTGTCTAATATACCTTGACTTAGGCGAAGATCAGACCACATTTTATGAGTAATTAATGCAGAAAACCAGGCAATTGCAAAGTGTTGGCAAACTATTTCTTACAATTGTATATTTCATTAGATGTTGGAGTAGATTTGGTATATCACCAAGGTCTCTAACAAATTGTGGTGAGCATTCTGACTGGTTGCATGACCATCTGGTACGCGGGCACCAAAGTACAGAATCAGAAAATGCTACAGAGGGTTGTAAACTTAGTCAGCTCCATCATGGGCGATGCATCAAGAATGCAGCATTCATCATTAAAGACCTTTGTCATCCAGGACATGTCCTCTTCTCATTATTAACATCAGTGAGGAGGTACAAGAGCCTGATGACACACACTCAACATTTTAGGAACAGCATATTCCCCTCCACCATCAGGTTTCTGAACAGTTACTGAATACGTGAACACTATTTTTCTTTCTTTCTGCACTACATTTTTATATATATTCCTCATTGTAACTTATAGAAAGTTTTATGTACTGCACTGTACTGTTACTGCAAAACAACAAATTTTTAACACGTCAGTGATAATAAACCTGATTCTGATCTTCAAACAACAGTGGAATTTGCCCCTGCTCCAGTTTGTTATGTAACTTAGAAGAGGGTTAGGGGGAATCAAAAACTCCCCTAATAAAAATGCTTTGGGGAAGAAGAAATGGAAGCTAGCTTGAGAGGATCACAAGATAAAGATGTTAAGGTTATTATGTTTGTGCGTATGTGAGGTGACAATAGCACTGTCCTTCTCAGATGACTGTGCAGCCTACATTTTGTTTAGCAACAGTGTCACATTCTGGCAGACTCTGAAACCTGTACCTAAACAGTTTGGGCATATTTATCAATATAAAATTGCTACCAAGGAGGTGGGACTTATACCTTGGGAGGGAGGGTTAAGATCTTATCAAGATCTCATCTTACAATGCTTTAAAAATGAGATCAAGGAAGAATTAGAAACTACAGACCAAACCTGAAGACCTAGCACACAAGTTGAAAAAGAAGTGGAGAGAACATTGCTCCGCTGAAAATGGTATGTGAAGTTGCAGCAGCAATATTTTAAGAATGTGCTTCTTTATGGATAACTTAGAATATGTGCTTTATTTTATTTCAGAGAAACCTGCTGTATTTGATCCTCTTTCACTGTATCTGTCAATCCAGCACTCTGGAGAATGATATTGAAGATTTTCTGGTAAGGACAGAAAAGTAATTGCTTGCATTTTCTTACATTCAGCTTGTTTACTCTAGTTATTTCCTTCTCTGTCTGCTTTCCTTCCTGTCATAATCTTTGTCTATTTTCACTTTTTTCCTTCACCTTTCTGTTGGTATCATTTTTTGACTCTCTCTACAATTATCTTTGATTTGGCATCAGCTTTCTGTAACTCACTAGCTTGCCTCTACCTGGGGCTGTATTTCCCCTTCTTTTCTCTTTCTTCTAGTCCTATGTTCTTTCTCTCGTCTATGTTTATTCTTTTTTCACCTTATTTTTTCTTTCTCTCTGACTCCCTTTTTAGCGGTTCCCTAGATATCCTGTAACCTGTACCTTAGCCAATTTTATCCTTGTTTTGGAATCCCAGCATGGCCAATATAAAACTCTCATCCTATTATTTGAATTTGTTCTTGACTATGTCCCTTCCTAACCATGCAATTTCCCCTGGAAAAATTGTTCTACATAACCCATGACAGAAGCAAGACAGACATATCCTGGGGCAGCAGCTAAAAGTAATTTTGTACTTTAAACTTCATGGCAATATGAAGTTTAAGAAATAAGAGTACTTTCTTAATCCATCAATTAGGCAAAGCTCAGGTTCTCTGTTTGGAGAAGAGGGAATTGTGAACAGGCATCAAAAGCCTTCAAAATTACAGCTAGCATCAGGAGAGAAATTGTTCCCATTGACAAGTTAGTTAAGAACTTGGTACAAAGACTGAGTGAGATTGGTTAAAAAAGACAAAAGGTGAAAAGGGTAACTTTTTACACAAGGAGTAATTAGTACCTGGAATGGACTGCACAGAAAGTAATAAAAGAAGATTCAATTTGTACTAATCAAAACAGAAATGGATAAATATCTGAAAGGAGATATTCTGCAGAAGAAAATAGAAAGTGCCGGGAAGTGGGATCAGCTACACTGTCGTCACAATGAGGCATTGTAAAATGATGGTCAAATGGTCCCCTTCCAATCTATAACACAAGAAAATCCGCAGATGCTGTAAAACCAAAGGAACACACACAAAATGCTCTAAGAACTAAGCAGGCCATACAGCATCTGACTTCTTCCCCTACCTTTGCAGTCCTGATGAAGAGTTGCAGCCTGAAACATTGACTGTTGACTCTTTTCCATTCATGCTGCCTAACCTGCTGAGTTCCTCTAGCATTTTGTGTGTGTTGCTTCCTTCTAAACTATAGTACTTTTGTGATGCAGGATGGAAGATTTCTTAAGTGCCAACCCAGTAAGTTTGAGCTGATCTTGAAATTGTTTAAATATAAAGAACATAGGACAGAGAGGGAGACCAATATCCTGGCGGGGAGGTTTGCAAAGACTATGGGGAGAGTTTAAACTAGAATTGCTGCGGGGTGGGAACCGAACTGAAGTGGCGGAGGAAAGGGAGGTTGGCTCACAAATAGAGAAAGCTCGAAGACAGTGCAAAAGGAAGAATAGCCAGGTGATAGAGAAGGGACAGACTCAGACTAATGGTTTGAGATGTGTCTATTTTAATGCAAGGAGTATAATGAATCAAACAGATGACCTTAGAGCGTGGATCAGCACTTGGAGCTATGATATTGTGGCCATTACAGAGACTTGGATATTGCAGGGGCAGGAATGGCTACTTCAAGTACCAGGCTTTAGATCAGGGGTGGCAAACTTTTTGACTTGAGGGCCACAAAGGGTTCTAAAATTTGACAGGGGGACCGGACCAGGAGCAGAAGGACGGAGTGTTTTGGTAATACACCTCATAAGAGAAAATAAAATATCATGGGATATGTAGAAAACATGTGCTTTAATTTCAATTGAAAATGAACAAATGCATTACAACAAAATATCTGTCTTTGAAGTCCCATGGTATTTAGCTATTTATTGAAATGACTTTTAAAACACTAAAAATTAAATGAATAAAATAGCTTTTTTTAATAGTAACAGTTATTATTTTAAAGCACTGAAAATTCTGTTATCCTTCAAGATATTATCATCATCACTCTCCTCCTGACTGTCTTTACTTCAAAAACGGTAGGAGATGCAGGTCTACTTGTCCTGCTCCTTCTTATTCAATTGTCCCCTGTGCCAAAACTCAACAATGACCCGCACAATGACAGAACAGTGAGAGCGCGCCAGTATGCGGAGCCCGTTATTTGATCTAGAGCGCATTTTTTATTTTGAGAACGTACGTGCACCTGCGCACTACTCATGTCCATCACTTAACAGAAATGACATGTAACATGTAAGGCTTATTGAAAAAAATATTTTCAAATGCATTTTTTACATAACACAACGAAGAAACTTATTTTTAATTTCAGTGGGAACAGTGTTGTTGGTCTCCCTTTTTAGCCAGCGCATCAAAGTCTGGATTTAGTTTTGTTGTGGCGATTCTCAGGATGGATCTGAGGTGTTAGTCAGTTAACTTTGGATCTGTGGCTGGCTTTGTTGATGTTCATGACGCTGAACGCCTGTTCACACAAATAGGTCGAGCCGAACAAAGAGTAAAGCGCAAATGTGGAGTAATACGCTGCACCTCAAGAAAGGTCAATGTGTAGCGGTGTGCTACATGCAGCGCTAAAATTACGACACGGAGTCGGTAACTGCAGTCGAAGAAAAAAACTTTATTTGAAATCCCCAGCCTTACTTTTAAGCCTCCCTCAACCTGCCCCTCCCCCGTGGCACAGAGGCTCCAAAGCTCTGTGCTCGCAATTCCCCGCAGGCTATCTCCCTTAGCCGGAACGCTGGCTAATTGTGAGCCAGTTTGGATGTGCCAGGAAATGGGTCACCACAAATGTATATAGAGTGCGTCATCTATTGGGAAAACGCCAGAATTGTGGGGAAAAAACGTTAACAAGGTTTATTAATATAATTTCATCAAGTTCTGCAGGCCGGATTAAAAAGCTTAACGGGCCGCATATGGCCCGCGGGCCGTAGTTTGCCCATGCCTGCTTTAGATGTTTCAGAAAGGACAGGGAGGGAGGCAAAAGAGATGGGGGCATGGCACTGTTGATCAAAGATAGTGTCACGGTGGCAGAAAAGGAGGAAGTAATGGAGGGGTTGTCTACGGAGTCTCTGTGGGTGGAAGTTAGGAATAACTCTGCTGGGAGACAGATTCTGGAAAAGAGTAATATCGGGGTTGTTGTGGAGGGAGATTTTAATTTCCCAAATATTGATCGGCATCTCCCTAGAGTGAAGGGTTTAAATGGGGTGGAGTTTGTTAGGTGTGTTCAGGAAGGTTTCCTGACACAATATGTAGATAAGCCTGCAAGGGGAGAGGCTGTACTTGATCTGGTATTGGGAAATTAACCTGGTCAGGTGTCAGATCGCTCAGTGGGAGAGCAATTTGGAGATAGTGATCACAATTCTATCTCCTTTATCATAGCGCTGGAGAGGGATAGGAACAGACAAGTTAGAGAAACATTTAATTGGAGTAAGGGGAAAAATGAGGCTATCAGGCAGGAACTTGGAAGCATAAATTAGGAACATATGTTCTCAGGGAAATGTACAGAAGAAATGTGGCAAATGTTCAGGGGATATTTGTGGGGGGTTCTGCGTAGATACATTCCAATGAGACAGGGAAAGGATGGTAGGGTACAGGAACTGTGGTGTACAAAGGCTGTAGTAAATCTATTCAAGAAGAAAAGAAGAGCTTATGAAAGGTTAAAAAAAAGGTAATGATAGAGATCTAGATTATAAGGCTAGCAGGAAGGAGCTTAAGAATGAAATTAGGAGAGACAGAAGGGGCCGTGAGAAGGCCTTGGCGGACAGGATTAAGGAAAACCCAAGGCATTCTGCAAGTATGTGAAGCACAAGAGGATAAGAAGTGAGAGAATAGGACCAATCAAGTCTGACAGTGGAAAAGTGTGTATGGAACCGGAGGGGTTGACAGAGGTACTTAATGAATACTTTACTTCAGTATTCGCTATGGAAAAGGATCTTGGTGATTGTAGGGTTGACTTGCAGCAGACTGAAAAGCTTGAGCATGTAGATATTAAGAAAGAATACGTGCTGGAGCTTTTGGAAAGCATCAAGTTGGATAAGTCACCAGAACCAGAACCAGACAGGATGTACCCCAGGCTACTGTGGGAAGCAAGGGAAGAGATTGCTGAGCCTCTGGCGATGATCTTTGCATCATCAATGAGGACGGGAGAAGTTCCGGAGGATTGGAGGATTGTGGATGTTGTTCCCTTATTCAAGAAAGGGAGTAGGGATAGCCCAGGAAATTACAGACCAATGAGTCTTACTTCAGTGATTGGTAAGTTGATGGAAAAGATCTAGAGAGGCAGGATTTATGAACATTTGGAGAGGCATAATATGATTAGGAATAGCCAGCATGGCTTTGTCAAAGGCAGGTCATGCCTTATGAGCCTGATAGAATTTTTTGAGGATATGTCTAAACATATTGATGAAGATAGAGCCATAGATGTAGAATATATGGATTTCAGCAAGGCATTTGATAAGAAACACCATGCAATACTTATTGAGAAGTAAGGAGGCATAGGATCCAAGGGACATTGCTTTGTGGATCCAGAACTGGCTTGCCCACAGAAGGCAAAGAGTGGTTGTACACAGGTCAAATTCTTCATGGAGGCCAGTGACCAGTAGTTTGACTCAGAGATCTGTACTGGGACCCCTACTCTTTGTGATTTTTATAAATGACCTGGATGAGTAAGTGGAGGGATGGGTTAGTAAATTTGCTGATGACACAAAGGTTGGGGGTGTTGTGGATAGTGTGGAGGGCTGTCAGAGGTTACAGTGGGACATTGATAGGATGCAAAGCTGGACTGAGAAGTGGCAGATGGAATTCAACCCAGATAAGTGCGAGGTGGTTCATTTTGGTAGGTCAATTATGATGGCAGAATATAGCATTAATGGCAAGACTCTTGGCAGTGTGGAGGATCAGAGGGATCTTGGGGACCGAGTCCATAGGACACTCAAAGCTGCTACACAGGTTGACTCTGTGGTTAAGAAGGCATATGGTGCACTGGCATTCATCAATCTGTGCTGTGCTCAATTCTGGTCACCTCACTACAGGAATGACGTGGAAACCATAGAAAGGGTGCAGAGGAGATTTACAAGGATGTTGCCTGGATTGGAGAGCATGCCTCAGGGGAACAGGTTGAGTGAACTCTGCCTTTTCTCCTTGGAATGATGGAGAATGACAGGTGACCTGAGAGAGATGTGCAAGATAATGAGAGACATTGATCATGTGGATAGTCAGAGGCTTTTTTCCACGGCTGAAATAGCTAGCACGAGAGGGCAGAGTTTTAAGGTGCATGGAAGTAGGTGCAGAGGAGATGTCAGAGGTAAGTTTTTTTTTACACAGAGAGTGCTCAGCACATGGAATGGGCTACCGGCAGCGGCGGAAACGATGGGGTCTTTTTTTTAAAGAAGTTTCTACACTACAACAGAAAAAAACCCGACAAACTGGAGATTTATACAGTGCTAGACAAACATGTCTAATGTACAATTCATAACAATACAGAAAAAGCACCAAAATGAAATCATTTAGTATCCTCCCCTCCCTCCCACTACAAAACTCCAAGCCAACCATTACAATGTAAAGTTAATCACAGCTTTCGTCACCAGAGCTGTAAATATTTTAAAAAAGTATAATGCCTACTATCTAAACTATAATGTATTTCACAACAAAAAAAACGTAAAACTTAATCAGAAAAAAAAGCTGAAAGGGATTGCAGTACACAAAAAAAACTGATAAACCATTAATCTAAAGAAGAATTATGAAAACATTCAAGAAAAGTTCCCCACACCTTATGAAACTTTATGTCCAAATTAAGAAGTGAATAATGAACCTTTTCAAGGTCTAAACAGGACATAATATCTTTAAGCCATTGAGCATGAGTGGGTGGGGCAACATCTCTCCACCTAAGAAGAACTAATCGTCAAGCTAAAAGAGATGCAAAAGATAATATTCGATGTTTAGTCAGATTCAAATGCATGTCAACTTCACCCAAGGTGCCAAAAGAGAAATCAAAGGGTTAGGTTCTAAATGTCAATTAAGAATATGGGATAAAGTTTTAAAAAATCTCTCCAAAATTTCTCCAAACTAGGACAGGCCCAATACATATGAATAAGAGAAGCCTCGCCCCCTTTACACTTATCACAAAAGGGACTAATATCAGGATAGAACAATGGGGTGTTTTAAGAGACTCCTAGATTGATACATGGAGCTTAGAAAAATAGAGGGCCATGGGTAAAGCCTAGGTAGTTCTAAGGCAAAGACATGTTTGGCACAGCTTTGTGGGTTGAAGGGCCTCTATTGTGCTGTAGGTTTTCTATGTTTAAATCTGGGTTTAAAAAAAAACTGGGTGCAGTTATATAATGCACATGGTCAATATTATGTAGAAACTAATGCAAGTGAAAATCCAGACAGGAGTATGAAAAATTGCTTTGGTGGTAGGTATTCTCTGTAGAGTAGCTCATACAGTGTATTCAAAGTGTATTTAACATACCCTATTCCTTTGTGTAATGCCTCGAAGTGTTAAAATCTTGGTTTGGTAGACAAGAATTCAACACAGTTTGGAGGCCTATCTAAATTTTCTGACAGGAAATGTTTTCTTCCAATTTTTAAAATGGTTCCAGGACACAACCGATGAAGAAGTGGACACAACCAATGAAGAAGTGGACACAACCAATGAAGAAATGGACATAAAACCACTGAAAATGATCCTTGAGGCAGAAGACAGAAGGGGAAGACATTGCGGTTACTGGCATGGTGAGTCTTTTTTATTTGCAAGAAGATAGTTCATAGGTGTAACAAATAATTGCTTGTCATGAATCCCAACTGATGCACAATAAGTGATCTATTGAAATATTCACATCTAATGTCAATTTTAACAAAGGCACTAAACAGTGAATCCTCCACAGATGGAACAGCTGTGGAATAAAGTCAGTTTAGAGCCTGGTTTACTGATTTGCAAAGTTGAATATTAACATCCAATTAGGGAACTAGATATTACTGTGAAGCACACATTTTTGTCACTTCTGTGTTTAATTCAACCTCAAACTGATAGGACCTGGAGTGCTAGGATGTGATATCCTGATGAAATTTCTCGTCCTGAAACGTCAACCGCTTTTCCCCTCCATAGACGCTGCCTGACTTGCTGAGTTCCTCCAGCATCTTACGTGTGTCGCTCAAGATTTCCAGCATCTGCAGCTTACCGTGCTTAGGAAGTAACTTTTGGCTGGTTTCAATCCATTCCTAAGAACCACAGCACCAAACTGGCAACACTAATCCAAAAGAGCTAAGGGCTGATGCTGTCAAATTGAATGAATTTAACACTAGAGTAAGTAGAGAGGATGCTCTCATGAAGTTGAGAAACATGCTGATAGTTGTACAGAGTGAAGGAGGAGCCTGTCAAATCCATAAACTCAAAGAAAATCAGCAAATCATTTTAGTCTTTAAAAAGGCTAATTAATTCAACAAATCAATGTCAACATTCTCTGACAGCACTTAAGATAGCCTGATTCATTAGCTCCTTTCTCATAGCTTAGGAAGTGTTTTTCCTTTAGATACAGTAGTTCTCCAACTCTTTATTGAGAACCACGACTGAATCTCTCCCTTTATCACCTTATCAATGATAGTACATTACGGATCAATAGACAATAGACAATAGGTGCAGAAGTAGACCATTCGGCCCCTCGAGTCTGCACCGCCATTCTGAGATCATGGCTGATCATTCACTATCAATACCCAGTGTTGGATCATACATAATTTCTGAATGAAAGAGTTCTTTCATGTCTTCTTTCATTCTTTTTACAATAACTAAAATTCTGTCTGTATCGTGACACTTCAACCAATGGTAATTTTTTAAAATTTACTACATCTAGGTACAGAAGTCCCTGCTTCACTTATATTGACTGCTTGTGCACTTCTATTCTGCCTTTTCATTTCCCCTCTAATGATTTCATATGCAATCTGGTTGTATTACATATTAATCCAACATCTGCATTACATCCCCACCCCCCCCCCCCTTCTGATTTACCTTACTCACATCCCTGTAGTTACTCAGGAAGCTCCAGCTTTGATTAACATGTCCTTTTGCCACATGAATGCACCCATAAATGGTATTCAAGATCAAGATCATAAGTACACAAACATAAAATGTGGTGTACTGTATATTATTTACATCATGACATTTGGATTGGAAACGAAAGGAGGCAAACAGCACTCTGGAACAAAAGTGTTTAATTTGAAAACTGCTTCAAAGAAAAAACAATGAATAATAGAAAATAAGCACCCTTTATAGAGGATATGCAACACTCTCTGACTCTTGCATCCCAGTTCAGGCAATATATTAGTATGAACATACAGACAACTGTATCCCAGAAAGAGACTGTGCTGAGAGATTGGGGGGAAACTGCAAGAAAACAAGTTGACAGAGTCCCTCTTCAGCACATCAGTATAAAAGTGAGAAACTGCAAAAAGTTCAGATGGTGAAAGAAATTATAACCCTCCAAATTCTATTCATACAGTGACTGAATGCAGACTTCTCTGTCAATGTCAGCATTTGTTGACAACTCCAAATATACTTAGATATTGTCTGCCTATAAATCAGGTGGTAGGGGCTCCACACATAAATTATTGCATCCTCAATTAGGGCAGAAAGTGGAATTAGTTGTATTGTCATTGAATTCTACTCTACAATTTTTATTTTCACAGGCTCCCGTGTGGTATTTGATGTGGAAACCTCTATAATGAATCATATGGTGAATCCCGGAAGAGCCATAGTTTTTAATCTGGTCAATGTCAATCTGGGCAGGGCATACAGTAGGAGTTCTGGGATGTTTATGGCTCCTAGGTTTGGCATATACTTCTTCAGTTATACTTCACTGCCATTCAGAGGGCTGCATACTGATGTGGTCCTGATGAAGAATGGACGGAAAATCAGTAGGATCCACAGTGTTCTTGCAAGAAGTACCAGCCAGCTTGCTAGCAAGAATGCAATATTGAAACTCAGAAGAGGAGATCATGTGTGGGTCCACCTTGAAAAAGGGAAACTCTGGAGCAATGACGGATCAATTAGTTTCCAGGGATTCCTACTGACTCCCTTGTGCTAAGTAGCCAGCTGAAAATGTCAGGGCCATGCTTATTGCTGCAACACAAAAGCTTGATAGACTAGAAGCCAACTTTTCAAGCAAGCCGCTGAATATTATTTCTGTAGTCAGAAAATAGCAAGCCTAACATTACATGCAAGGAATTTGTCTCACCACACTGAAAAAGAAAGTAGGCTGTCCCTGACAATCACAGATGATTTCAAGTGGGGTTGTGCTTTAAAAATGCTTAATATTTTGTGCTTTTGCAGTATGTGCTTGAAACATTGATCTAGTTCACAGATAGTGGCTGAGTTAGAGGCAAAACAAGAAGCTAATTACACAGAATAACCAAAAGGGGGAAGCAAAGGCACGAACCACTGAAAACTGCAAGTAGAAGTTAAATTATGACCTGCTCAGCCGAGATACACAATAATTCCACCTTCAAGATACAAAAATGATGCACACAAACTGTATTTTTAACAATGTAATCAGTAGCTTTTGCTGTTTGCAAATTTATCAATAAAAACCAAAGCACTAGCACTGGAGTTTGCGTACAACTTTCACAAAACATAAAATGACTTCTGATTTTAACTAAAATGTCACCAAAATAATGTAAGGTTATAAGTATTGCACTTAGCTTTCAGAACTCCATATTAAACCAATTATTTTAGAATGGGAGGTAATGATAGGATTGGACTATGATTAGAAACTTTTTCATGGATTGAGCCAAACAACATCAGGGAGTAAGCAGCCACTGAGGAGTGACAGGAAGGCAGGTTGGGGTGGGGGATGTGAGGAGAGTCTGGAGGCAGAGTTGGGAAGAAAGTTGGAATGGGAAATCTTTGGAGGATGGGGGAGGGGAGGGAGTGATGCACCATCAATAACTCTCGGAGACCCGAGGCAAGATTTAGGCTTTTATTCGCTGGAAGAGAGCAGTCAGCAGCAAGAGATCACTATACGACATCCTGGAGACAGGGAGGAGTAGTGCCTCCAATCGCCAGGGGTCTGTGGGAGGAGCCACAGCAGCAGTCAGCAGGGGGGGTTGTGTCCAGACAGGTATATGTAGTTCACCACATTCAAGCCCCTTTTGTTTTAAAAGAGAGAGTCCACATGGGGCAAAGTTTCTTACAAGTATATTTACAGGTTAAGTCTATCAGGTGGTCAAATCTGTCGCTGCGATCTACGTAGCACTGACAGTGATTGCACCGGAGATGGTGGTTATGCTGGTTCCGGCCTGACTTGAAGTGTCGGCCCATTAGGCATCAGTGATCCCTCATGCGTGTGCGAGGCGCCCGGTATGGGAGTGTCGTGAGGAGTCTGTGTAGGGCTTGGTGTGCGCGGTATCAGGTGGGTATACACCTCGGTGGGTACAGGGTTCATAGTTACCGTGGATTGTTCGGGGTAGTGGTCTGCTGCTCCTGCGGGCGCCAGGTCACGGATGGAGACCGTGTCCTCCCACCCATCAGGTAAGACCACGTAGGCATACTGGGGGTTCGCATGTAGTAGGTGAACCCTCTCCACTAGCGGGGAGTATTTATTGCTCTGCGCATGTTTCCGGAGCAGCACTGGTCCTGGGGATGTCAGCCAAGCCGGTAGGGTGGCCCCAGTGGCAGACTTCCTGGGAAAAGAAAAGAGGCGCTTATGAGGGGTGGCATTGGTGGACGTACATAACAGAGAGCAGATAGAGTGGAGTGCCTCGGGGAGAACCTCCTGCCATCGAGAGTCCGGCAACCCCTTTGACTTAAGGGCTAAAAGTGTGGCCTTCCACACTGTGGCATTCTCCCTCTTCACCGGTCCATTTCCCCAGGGATTATAGCTCGTGGTCCTACTAGTAGCAATGCCCCTAGCCAGCAGGTACTGGTGCAGCTCGACACTCATAAAGGAGGACCCTCTATCACTGTGGATATAGCAGAGATATCTGAACAGAGTGAAGAGCTGGCGCAGGGCTTTTACGACAGACGTGGCAGTGGTGTCAGGGCAGGGGATGGCAAAGGGGAACCACGAGTACTCGTCAATAATGATGAAAAAGTAGACATTGTGGTTGGTGGAGGGAAGGGGGCCCTTAAAGTCAACACTCAGTCACTCAAAGGGGCAGGTGGCCTTGATAAGTTGCGCCTTGTCAGGATGGTAGAAGTGCAGTTTGCACTCAGCGCAGACTTGGCAGTCCCTGGTCATCGTCCTGATGTCCTCAAAGGAGTAAGGAAGGTTCTGGGCTTTCACGAAATGGTAAAATCGGGTGAGCCCCGGGTGGCAAAGATCTGCGTGGAGGGCATATAGCTGATCGAGCTGTGCGCTGGCACACGCTCCCCAGGATAGGGCATCAGGGGGCTCATTGAGCCTTCCAGGCCGGCACAGGATATCATAGTTGTAGGTGGAGAGTTCTATTCTCCACCGCAAAATTTTATCATTTTTGATTTTGCCCCGCTGTTGGTTGCTGAACATGAACGCAACTGAGCGCTGGTCGGTCAGCAAGGTGAACCTTTTGCTGGCGAGATAGTGCCTCCAGTGCCTAATAGCTTCCACTATGGCCTGGGCTTCTTTCTCCACCGCGGAGTGCTGGATTTCAGAGCCTTGAAGGGTACGAGAGAAGAATGTTACTGGCCTGCCTGCCTGATTGAGGGTAGCAGCCAGCGCGAAGTCGGAGGCATCACTCTCTACTTCGAAGGGAATGGTTTCGTCCACCACATGCATCATTGCTTTGGCAATGTCCCCTTTAATGCGGCTGAAGGCCACGCGGGCTTTGGCAGAGAGGGGAAATGTGGTGGACTTGACCGGGGGTGGGCCTCGTCTGCGTAAAGAGGGACCCATTGGGCGTAATAGGAAAAGAAGCCCAGGCACCGTCTGAGGGCTTTGAGGGTGGTGGGAAGAGGGAGTTCTAACAGGGGGTGCATACGGTCGGGATCAGGGCCAATAACCCCATTCTCCACAACATACCCAAGCATAGCAAGTCAGGTGGTTCCGAACACACACTTGTCCCTGTTATAAGTAAGGTTTAGGGCTTTGGCCACTTGGAAAAATTGATAGAAGTTGGTGTTGTGATCCAGCTAGTCGTGACCACAGATGGTGATCTTGTCCAGATATGGAAATGTGGCCTTCAGTTGGTGCTGGTCCACCATCCGGTCCATTTCCCTCTGGAAGACAGATACACCATTCGTGCCTGCCGCCCACCTCGAAGGCGGTGTAGGGGCGGTCCTCTGGGCGGATGGGGAGCTGGTGGTAAGCAGATTTCAGATCTATGGTTGAGTACACCTTGTACTGAGCTATCTGATTGATCATATCCGGGATGCGGGGTAGGGGGTACGCGTCAAGCTGCGTGAGCCTATTGATGGTCTGGCTATAGTCCACGACCATCCTATTTTTCTGCCCGGTCCGAACAACACCCACCTGGGCCCTCAAAGGACTTGTGCTTGGCTCAATGATCCCTTCCCTGAGCAGCCGCTGAACCTCCGACTTAATGAAGGCCCTGTCCCCCGCGCTGTACCTCCTGCTTTTAGTTGCCACAGGTTTACAGTCGGGGGGGTCAGGTTGGCGAACAGCGGTGGGGGAGGGATCTTGAGGGTGGAGAGGTTGCAAGTGGTGTCAGTAGCGCAGCTGTCGGCATGGTGCTGGGTGGGATGTGCGGGTCGGTGTGTGTGTGTGTGGTCAGTAGCGGGGTATATGACGAAGTCCCACAAAACTGAGGATTCCTGACAGTGAGTGGTGGGAGGGGCCCGTCATACGCCATTGTCACACTTTTTAGGTGGCTCTGGAAGTCCAGCCCCAATAGCACAGGCGCACACAGTTGAGGCATAACCAGTAGCACAAAGTCCTGATATTCTGTGCCCTGCACCACTAATGTCGCTACACAACCCCCCCCGGATGTCTGTGGAATGCGACCCAGAAGCCATAGTGACCCTCTGGCTTACCGGCTGTGTCACGAGTCCGCAGCGTTGCACCGTGTCCAGGTAAATAAAACTCTCAGAGTTGCCCGTGTCAAACAGGCAGCTAGTCCTGTGCCCTCCACCAGGATGTCCATCATTAACTTTGCAAGCTGGTGTGGGGCGCTTTGGTCGAGGGTCACGGAGGCCAGAGTTGAATCGCCGTCTTGGTGCCCGCTAAGCACCCGTGGATCGGAGGTGGGGCGAGGTGGCGCTGACAAAGATGGCCACCCCCATGCCTCGCACGAGGCAGGCAGGCAAGATGGCGGCGACCAAGATGGCCACCCCCATGCCTCGCACGAGGCGGGCAGGCAAGATGGCGGCCTCCATGCCTCACACATGGCGCTGCTTGACCCCGCTCGTGGTTCAGATTTACAGACCTTGGCAAATTGGCCCTTCTTTCCGCAGCTGGAGCAGGTAGCTTCTCGGGCCGGGCAGCGTTTTCGGGGGTGTTTTTCGAGTCCGCAGAAGTAACACTGCGCAGACTTGTGACTGGCAGCAGCCGTGGTCAATTGCGGGGAGTTCATGGACTCGCGAGTGGCAGCAGCTGAGGTCGATTCGCTGGCGGGTGGCGGGGTCTGCAGCGTTCATGGGACTGGCGGGAGCTCGCGCGGCTGGACAGTGTCAGCATTGTGCAGAGCAGCCTCCAGTGTGTCGGCCAGCTCGATCGCCGAGCGTAAGGTAAGATCTGTGTTTTCCAGCAGCTGCTGGTGCACGTACGCTGACCTGATCCCCGTAACGAAGGCGTCTCGTACCAGGAGCTCCGCATGCTGTTCTGCCGTCAGTCCCTTGCAGTCGCAGGCCCGCACGAGTGTCTGTAGGGCCCGGACAAACTTAGCGCTCAACTGTCCGGTCTGCTGCCGCCGCGTCGCTAAGCGATGTCTTGCATAGATGGTGCTCACCGGCCGCAGGTACTGTCTTTTGAGGGCGTCCAGTGCCCCTTGGTAGGTCGGCAGGTTTCTGATAAGGGAGAATACCCTCGGACTGACTCTGGAAAGGAGGATTTTATGCATTGTGGCAGGCTCAGTCAAGGGAATCTCTTCCAAGTATGATTGGAAGTATGCAAGCCAGAGTTCAAAGGCAAGAGCTGCTTCTGGAGCTTGAGAGTCCAAGTCCAATTTTTCCGGAAGTAAAATACTCTCCATGTTTTAAAATTCCAGCGAATAAAATTGATGCACCATCAATAACTCTCGGAGACGTGAGGCGAGATATAGGCTTTTATTCGCTGGAAGAGAGCAGTCAGCAGCAAGAGAGCACCATACGATATCCTGGAGACTGAAGGAGGAGCAGCGCCTCCAATCGCCTTTTACAGGGGTCTGTGAGAGGAGCCACAGGAGCAGTTAGCAGGAGGGGTTGTGTCCAGACAGGTCTATGTAGTTCACCACAGGAAGGGAGAGGGAGGGGGAGAGGGAGCGAGAGAAGGATTTTGCCCTTAACCCAATCAAATCTGGCAAGACCTCAAGACTGCAGTCCATCATCACTCCCAAAGTACTTAAGCTATGGATAGGGAGGAATGGGTAAATTTTGGTCCTTCATGTTGTGCAAAACTAATACAGGCTTATCCAAAAAGACAGCTGACTGCAGTCACTGTGAGGGGTAGTTCAACCAAGTACTGAGCAAAGGGGAATGAATACTTTTGAACTGCTATCATTTTAGTTTTTGATTTTTTAGATTTTCATGCTTTACAATTTTCGCTGTTTTTTTTTGGTCTACTGTGAAAAAAGCATGTGATACACAAATAAAATTCTCAGTTAAATTGATCAAAATCCCTGGTTGTAACACTCACTTATGTGATCAGACGGCTGATTGCTTTTACAAGGCACTTTGAAGTAGTTATCTAAATACAATATGATTCCAAAAGATGTCATAGAAGACAAACATGAGATGAACAGAATGGATTGGTCCAGTCAACACACACAAAATGCTGGAGGAACTCAGCAGACCAGGTAGCATCTAGGGAAAGTTGATTGGTGAAAGAGATAGAGCTGGAGAAGGGGAAATCTAATAGGGAAGGACAGAAGGCCATGGAAGAAAGAAAAGAGGACAGAACACCAGAGGGAAGTGATGGGCAGGTAAGGAGAAAAGGTGAGAGGGAAAAGGGAGTGGTGAAGTTGGCGGGTGGGGGGGGGGGTTATTACTGGAAGTTAAAGAAATCGATGTTCACTTTCCCTTCTCCAGTCCTGTATCTCTTTCACCAATCAACTCCCCAGCTCTTTACTTCAACCCTCCCCAGTCCATTCCCTGGTTTCATCTACTACCTTGTGGTTCTTCCTCCCCTCCCCCCACCTGCTAACTCTGACTCTTCATCTTTCGTTTCTTCAGTCTTGATGAAAGATCTCAGCCTGAAACATTGACTATACTCTTTTCCATAGATGCTGCCTGGCCTGCTGAATTCCTCCAGCATTTTGCGTGTGTTGCTTGGATTTCCAACATCTGTAGATTTTCTCTTGTTTGGATTGCTCCAGTGACTGTGAATGTGAGTAATTCCATTCATCTTGACACCAGAGCCCAGGTGAATCGGTTGGCCATGGAAGATTACAAGATTCTCAAAGTTAAGAGCAAGATTTACCAATTCTGTTTGTCTTTATCAAGAACAAACATAACTTAACAAGGATAACCAAGCACATCTTCCCTCCATCCCACTTTTCACATTCCACACGGATCGCTCCCTACACGACTCCCTTGTCTGCTCATCCCTCCCCCTGATCTCCCTCCTGGTGCTTATCCTTGCAAGCAGAACAAGTGCCACACCGCCCCTACACCTCCTCTGTCACTACCTAGTGTGACCTTCCAGGTGAGGCAACACTTCTCCTGTGAGTCTGTTGGAGTCACCTACTGTACCCAGTGCTCATGGTGTGGCCTCCTATGTATTGGTGAGACCTGATGCAGATTAGGAGACCGCTTCACCGAGCACCTACGTTCCATACAGCATAAAAGGAAGATCTCCCAGTAGCCACCCATTTTAATTCCACTTCCCATTCTGACAAGTCAGTCCATGGCCTCCTCAACAGAAACGATGAGGCCACACTCAGGTTGGAAGAGCAACACCTTATATTCCGTCTATATAACCTCCAACCTGATGACTTGAACAATGATATCTCAAACTTCCGGTAATTTCTTTCTCACCTCCTTCCCCATTCCCCACTTCTGTTTCCCTCTCTCACCTCATCCAATCACCCCCAATCACCTCCCTCTTGCCAATCACCCCCTCTGGTGTTCCTCCTCCTTCCTTTCTTCCATGGTCTTCTATGATCAGATTCTCCCTTCTCCCTCTTTATCTCTTCCACCAATCAACTTCCTAACTTTTTACTTCACCCATCCCCCTCTCCTGGTTTCACCAATCACCTACTACTTTGCACTTCTTCCTCCCCTCATCCCCCATTCTTACTCTGACCTCCCCTTTTTTTCCAGTCCTAATGAAGGGTCTCGGCCCTAAACATCCACTGGTTACTCTTTTCCGTAGATGCTGCCTGGCCTGCTGAGCTCCTCCAGCATTTTTAGTGTGTTGATGTAGTGGAAGATACTCCTTAAATTATAACAATCCCTAATATCCTGCAAGATAAGATCTTGAGGGCAGTGGAAAGTTGCCTGATATAAAAATGAATTCTGATTTGGTTAATGGTGGGGGAAGCAGTGAGAGGTCCCATTTTTCCTGCTGATATTACCTCAGTATCCCTATCTTACTGAACCAATTCTCTCCCACTAATACTCACTTGCTCTCACCCCAGCCGTCCTCTGGAGGAGGTATCAATTTCATCTGCATAAAATTAAAATTTTTAGTTCACATCAGGCTGGTGCATCACAGGAAAATGAGCTTTAGAGGAGCACTGCAAACTATGCTCCTCACTGCTCCTTACCAAAATTTTCCAGTCCAACTTCTGTACCCATTCAGTACAGAGTAACATTAAATCCACCCAACTTCAGATTTTCTAATAAAATGCTAGTAATCTAAAATCGACCCCTAGCCTCCTCTGAAATATCAGACCTGTGCCAGTGGTCGTTGGGAAGGATAAAATATACAAGGTAATTTCCATTTACAATGATAAATAGGTTTGTATAGCAGAGAATATCAGGATTCTAGAGAATTCTGTAACAGGGCGATAGAACACTTCAGTACCCCATCTTTCTTCTGCGGAGAAGCCAGCCTTCCAGAGTAAATATCAAATTCAACAATTTCAGGCAATTTACTCACTGTTTTTAAAACCAGTGATCAGTTCCACTGTATGTGTGACATTAATTTTCTCCAAAAACACCTGCTCAATGTTAACTGCATCTCATAGCTTTTACATGTTCCTTTATTTTCTTTCTAACTTTCCTCACTAACCTAACAACTTATTGGCTTCATCCATAGCTTATCATTGTGGCAATACTAACCACCCACTGTCAAAAGAGGGACAAGTGACCGTCGGTACTGTAATTTGGAGCAAAACAGAACTTAGCAGATAGAGCAGCATCCATAGGGATAAAGGAATTATCAACATTTCATGCTGCATCATGAGTTCAAGGCAGCACAGTAGTGCAATGGTTAGCACAACCAGCTGTAAGACTGAGGTTCGATTCACACCACTGTCTATAAGGGTTTATACGTCTCCCTGTGACCTCTGGGTGCTCCAGTTTCCTCCCACATTCCAAAGACTTTCAGTTGAATTGCAAACATGCTATGTTGGTGCTTTAAGCATGGCAACATTTGCAGGATGTCCAACACAACCTTCACTGATTTGATTTGACGCAAAACGACACATTTCACTGCATGTTTTGATGTACATATGACAAATAAAGCCAATTCTTAATTTTCTTTCAGAAGCATCAACAGATCTTTCCCTTGCAACTGCTGCTTGACCCATTGAGATTTTCCAGCAGTTTGTCAGGTCCCAACCTGTCAAAAATGCTTCCTATCCAACTTTCCCCATTTCCAATTTGAAACTAATTTGATTTCCCTTTTCCTCGCATTTGATGGTCATAGTAACTCCCTTTCTACTGATGCTGCTTGACCTGCTAAGTGTTTACAGCATTCTCTATTTACCAGGAGAGGGGAGAGAGAGAAAGGGGAGAGGGGAGAGAGGGAGGGTAAGGGAGAGGGACGGACACACACACACACACACTGGAGTGGCAAGCTGAAACTTCAGCTTGTCACTGCAATGGTTTGGAACTCTTCGATGCCCAAAAGATTGGGTTAAACATCGGCACACGGTGCACAACGAATGTGGGACTGTCACTTTGTATAATCCACAGAAGTGGACTTTTGGGGATATCTTGTGGGACCACTTGGGTAGCCCTTGCCTGGGTATGTTGTGTGGTAACCAGTGAGACGATATTCCTGTGACAGGTCACTTTTGGTGATAACTCGTTTGTGGGTTTGGAACATCACAATGGACAAGATCTACAGCGACTGTTATCTCGTTTCACCAGCGTGGAACCTATGGATACTTTGTACTTCCCTTTTCTCTACGTTTCACCTTGGAGTACAAATATCTCTCTCCCATCATTTATTTCGTGGATTACTGAACTTTCCTACTTTTCCATCTCAAGACTCTTAAGCCTTGTTCCCCCAAGCTCAATAGTTTGGGAGTTATATTTACAGACATAAAAATGTTAACTTTTGTTTATCTTGGTTGAGTTACTATATCATAAGTAGTTACCAATAAAGATCGTAGTTTTAACATCAAAACCAGACTCCACGTGTAATCTATTGCTGCTGGCTCATTTCTAAAAAGTTACATTTCATAACACTGGATTTGAAGAAGCCTGGAGACTTTGGATATTTATCCACCAAGATATCTAATATTTCCTCCTTTCCCATGACAATTTGCTCCAGAATTTCATCAACCTTAACTATCCCTGAAATCTGTAACTACAAAGTCCTTCTCTAATACAAATACAAATGAAAATACATCATCTGGCTCCAGGCACAGATTACCAGATAGGCCCCATGGTTTTCAATGGGACTCACTTGATCTTATCCACCAGCACTATTTTATCTCCACTTGCTGTCCTCCTATCTTTTCTTTGTTCCTCCACAGCCCCCTCCCACAATCCTTATATTCCTGAACAGCCTTCACTTAATTCAGATTTCTACACCTACCATTACCCACTTTATTTTTCTTTATTCAGTCACCAAATATTATTTGACATATCAGCTTCTTTGGGTCTGCTGGCCCTAACAATGACCCCTATATGAAGAAGTTTCATGTTTTAATTGTTGAATGACTCTCACTGGTTGCATGTAGAGTTTCCTGCAGGCAGCTACAACTGTTTCATTTTTCCCAGATTTTGTCTTATCATTTAGAAATCAGCTTTCCTGTACGATAGGACTTTGTTCCTTTTGTTAGCAATTTTAATACCAACAGAGTTGTGGTCACTACCTGTAAAATGCTCTCAAGCAGGGAAATAGTGCTCTAGAATGACACGTATTCCCAGAGTGCCTGGCTTTCTTCCTCTGCCTGGTGGTCAGTCATTCCCTCCCTGTCCTTGTTCCTTAAGCTTTGAGCTTAAGTCTTAGCACTGTTATGCCTTCAGAAATCAGAGATCAAGCCGGTCAAACCAGTAGCATTCACTACAGATGTGACCATAATGAATGCTTCAGAATTCCCATAGGCTGCAAGTCATACAAGACATTAGAAATCTTGCTTCCAGCCAAAGTTTTAATGAAAAAGTTGAATCACCCCACCCTCACCAAGGCCGCTTCATTCACTTCAGTTCACACTGGCGACTGTTGTGTACAAGCTGTGGTTTCTCAGCCTCTCACTTCAAAAATTCAAACAGCATTAGCCTAGTCAGCTGACTTCACTTTCTTTTAGATACAAGTTCTCAGTAGTTTTCACAGTAAACACTGAAGAACTGATTGGCCTTTAATTAACTGTTGATTCAAGCAGCTTTTTAGGCTGAATGATGCCTAAAAAGTGAGAGTCCATTATATTCCGTTGCAAGGCCAAATTAACTTTTGATTTAACTGAAGTCATCTTATACCCTGACATTTGACTTATATGCAGCTTCACCTTGATTTAGACTCACTACATAAAATCACCTCTGATACTAGAACTCCAAAAGGTGCATATATTCAAAGATGGACTGCACTGTTAGCTTTCTGACACTTTCACTGATATAAACACTGTTACAACGGTTCAGCCTGCACCACCATGAATTGCTTAAAACACAGTTGTCACGCAGCAGAATAGCTGCACTACCTCACAGAATTCAATGTCATAGCACAGAAACAGCCAGCTCAAAAATCTTAAACAACAGCTTACAAGCACGTCTCTGTTCAAAATCGGAACTTCCACAAAGAAACAGAGGTAAGCTATCAGCAAAAGCAGACTACTCCATGTACCAAGAGCAGTTCACAACAACCTGTAGTGCACTGCCATCTGCTGGAAACCATTTAGAATTTTCAATGACTACGATATATATGTCAACAATGGAGAAGGTAAATAAATCAGAATATACATAAGTGATAATTACTTATAAAGTTATCAACTATTAAAAAAAGCTATTTAAGTTTTCCTATGCAGAAAAACAGGAATTGAGCATTCTGATGGAGCTCTGCCCAGAAGTGAAATCACATTGAATTGTTCTGCAATATACTTAACACACACAGATCCAAGTTCTTTTATTGAATTAGCCGCAAGTTGGATATAACGTTGTTTTGGTATGCCTCTCACAATACCTTCTCCAGTCCACAAGGGACTAGTGACGCCCTAATGCTGGTTCCCTTTACTGCAGATTAGTTAACAGCAACCTTGTCCCCAAGTCAAAGTCTTTAGTTTAGTGATCTGCTTGAGAATTGAATACAAAAAAATCTTGTTTGACAATCTAATCCAGTAGCAGGATGTCATGGTGTCACATTAAACTAAAGCCCTCTCTTCTCTTCCAGATCAATGTAAAAGATCACGTTGCATAATGTCAAAGGAAGTCTCTTCACTAAGAACATAACAAATAGAAGCAGGAGTAGTAAAAAACCATTTGACCCTCATGTTTGCTCCACCATTTAAGAAGAACCTGATAGATATTTCATGTCAGCACTGCATTCCTACACGAAATCCATGCCCCTTGATTCAGTAGGAACATGCAAAATGCTGGAGGAACTCAGAGGTCAGACAGCATCAATGGAAAAGAGTAAACAGTTGACATTTCAGGTTGAGACCCTTCATCAGGACTGATGAAGTTCATAGGTCCTGCTGAAGGGTGTCGACTCGTAATGTTGACTGTTTATACTTTGCCAGAGGTGCTGCCTGACCTGTTGAGCTCCTTCAGTATTTTGCATGTGTTGCTTGGACTTACAGCATCTACAGATTTTCCAGTCTCAGCCTACTGAACTCTGTTCAGTGACTTGAGTCGCCACACCCTCTTGGGAAGCAAGTTCCCAAAACTGAACAGCAACTGAATGGAGAGAGAGAGGGAGAGGGGGAGGAGAGAGAGATAGTAAACAAATGTTCCATGTGGGGAAGGGCATACTAAGTAAGAGATGAGATCCAACATGGGGTCATGAGGAGCTTTATTTAGGTATGAAATTGAAACTGTGTGAGGAAAGGGAGGTGTTTCAGAGAATGCATAGAGATAGGATTGCAACCAGCTGCTGGGGTTGGTGGAGCCAGAGATAGGATCCATGATGGGGGTGAGAAGTGGAGAGATCACATTACCTGGTCAGCCTAATGCCATTTAAGTTACATGGAGGATGGCATCTTACAGAGCGGAGATAAACTCCTCCATGGACCATGCACATGCAAATGAATTTTGTGGAGATGGACAGAGTAAGGTGAATAGCTGGAATGAACTACCTCCACTGCTTAAAGATGGGTTGCTAACCACATTTAAGTACCTCAGATTGCACTTGAATCAGCTTAAGCATAGAGAGCTCTCCCAGTCAGCATGGACAAGGAGGGCCAAATGGCCTGCCACAAAAACCAAGGTAGCATTCCTGAACCACTAGTGCCCTGTCGCACTCACCTCAATTTTAAGCAAATGCTTTGAGATGCTTGTTAAAGACTACATCTGCAGCATCCTACCACCCACACTGGACCCCCTACAATTCACCTACCGACGGAATCAGTCGACCAAGGGTGCCACAGCCACAGCACTACACACCGTCCTCACTCACCTGGAGAAGAGGGATACATACGTTAGAATGCTGTTCCTGAACTACAGTTCAGCATTCAACATCATAATTCCCTCCAGACTTGGCAGGAAGCTCAGAGACCTTACTCTGCACCCCACCTTGTGCAGCAGGATCCTAAACTCCCTATCAGATCACCGACAGGTGGTAAGGACGAGGTCCCTCATTTCTGCCTCTCTGACCCGCAACACAGGTGCCCCCCAGGGTTGTGTCCTGAGTCCCCTTCTATACTCCCTTTATACCCATGACTGTACTGCCACATACAGCTCCAATCTGCTGAACAAATTCACAGATGACACGACTTTGATCAGCCTTATTTCTAGCAGTAATGAGTCAGCCTGCAGAGGAGAGGTTGACACCCTGACACAGTGGTGCCAGGATAACAACCTCTCCCTCAATGTCAAAAAAAAGAGCTGAATGTGGATTACGGGAGAAACGGAGACAGGCTCGGCCGATCAACATCGATGGGTCTGCAGTTGATAGGGTGAGTAGTTTCAAGTTCCTCAGTATATACATCACTGATTAGCTCACCTGGACTGAACGCACCAGCTGTGTGGCAGAAAAAGCACAACAGCACCTCTTCCACCTCAGATGACTGAAGAAGTTCAGCATGGACCCCCAAATCCTCAAGACCTTCTACAGGGTCACCACTGAGAGTACACTGACTGGCTGTAACACCGCCTGGTACAGGAGTTGCACCAAACTTGATCGCTGGGCACTGCAGAGAGTGGTATGGATAGCATGGGCATCTGCGGATATGAATTTCCCTCATTTGAGGACATTTCTAGAAACAGGTGCAGAAAGAAGGCCTGGAAGATAATCGGGGACACCAGTCACCTCAACCATAAACGACTTCAACTACTTCTGTCTTGCAAACAGTACCACAGCATTAAAACCATGACCAACAGACTACAGGACAGCTTCTTTCTAAAAGCCACTACACTTTTAAATTCACGTCTGTATATTGCAATAGATTCAATACACAAAGATGTTTCCCTCACGTTGTGGGATAGATGTAAGATTTAAATAAATTCTAAGTCTAATTCCATGCTGAACGATTCTATGACGCTATGAGAAATGTGTTCAAGCAGCTACTAACAAAAGGGCAATATATTCCCAAAGTTCTTCAATCGACTATCCCAATATATGATCAAGTTAGAGAATTATAATACAGCATGGAATAAGGCCTTTGGCTCATACTTGTCCATGTCAACCAAATGTATATTCAAATTAATGCTAATTTGTAACACTTGGCCCAAATCCCACTTTCCAACTTAGTTACGTCTTTCCTATAACATGGTGACCAAAACTGAACACAGCACTCCAAGTGTTGTCTCACCAGCATCTTGTACAACTGCAACATAACCTCTCAACTTCTATATTTAGTGCCCTGACTGATGAAGGCAGCATGCTAGGGGCTATCGTCACCACCTTGTCCACCTGTGATGCCATTTTAAGAGAACTGTGTACCTGTAATCTGTACCCATTTTACAACTGTACCCAGGACCCTTACATTCAATGTAAAAATCCTGCCTTGATTTATTTTTATAAAGCATAACACTTCACACATCTGAATTAATTTCCATTTGCATTCCTCTACCTACTCACCCAGTTGATCTTGATACTCACCTTCACTGTGTGACACCATCTACTTTTGTGTTATTTGCAAACATGTTAACTATTCCTCATATATTCTCATCCAATTCATTATACAGAATGCAATTAGCAAAAGGCCCAACGCTTTCAGTCCTCCAGTCCGAGAAGCATCCTTCCACTTTTATCCTGTTTCCTACCACCCAATTTTGAATCCAGTTTGCTAGCTTTGCAATCTAACCTTCCAGAGCAGCCAACCAAACAAAACCTTACCAAAACACTTACTGAAATCCATACATAAGACATCAACTACATACCCTTCATGTCAATCTTTCCCTCACTTCATCAAAAACCTCAATCAAATTTGTATCACAAAATCTCCCATGCATGAAGCCATTCTGGCTACCCATAATCAATTTTTGCTTTTCCAGATGTAATTAATCTTATCCCTCAGACTGCTTCCCAGCAATTCATCTACTACAGATTATTAGGCTAATGGGTCAACAAATACCAGGACTTTTAATTACTGTATAGTCTTTCTTAAATAAAGGCACTTTTGCTATCCTCTAGTTTTCCAGCTCTCACCAGAGGATAGTGATGTTACAAATATCTCAGTGAGCATTCTCACAATTTCTTCTCTAGCTTCCCATAATGTTCTTGGATATACAATACGTTGTCCAGATTTGGAGATTTATATATCTTCCTAAATATTAACACATAACATAGCTCTTCTGTAAAATGAACTGCTCCCAAAACATCTCCACTCACGTTGTCAGGCTCTCAAGTCTTCACATTCTTTCATGGTAAAACAGAGGAAAAATAATCACTGAAAACTCTGTCTTTAACCAGCTGCTCCAGACTTGGATTTCTGGTCTCTGAAGGTCACTGTTGCCTCTAAGCTGTGCAGATGTGCAGCCCCACAGTAACTGAAATGCTCCCATACGTAGCCTTTGTTGCTGCACAGCTAGAACTTTATTTTATATGTTAATATTATTTTGAAAACTACGTTAATTGTGAAATATCCTGTAATCATGTGTTAATGAATAATATATCCCCCATTACCACACCTAGCTATTAGAACTTTAAGGAAAAGTGTTTATAGACTCTGGATTTGTAATAAAGATAGCCAAGAAAAAATTTACAAAACGTGAAAGATTTTTGTTGTACTGTATTTCATTATACTCTTCAGTTAGTAAGTAAAATCAAAAGTATATGATTTTTCAATTTTCATTCTAAACATTCATAGTATGCATATTGCAAAAAGAATTTCATTTAAAGTGCCAAGCAGTTTTCAGGCTGTGTAAATAATTCCTGCTCAGAGCAATGGTTTGTCCATGCAGTTGTAAAACAAAATATAGGGAAACTCTGCTAAGGGCCCTTATTTTCCCTTCATATACTTAAAAAACTTTTGGGATTCTCCTTAATTTTCTCTGCGAACCCATCTCATGACCCAACACTGCCCTCTTAATTTCACTTTTGCATATATTCCAGTATCCTCTCTATATTTCCAATGGATCACTTGATCCCAGCTGTCTGTAACTGACCCAAGCCTCTTTTTTCTTGAGCAGAGTTACAATCTATATACTACTAAAACTCTCATTCTCAGTTTGTGACCTCCAATTAGCCCAAACAGTGCATTACAGCAGCACTTTTTTTGACTAAATCGACTTAAAATGCACTAACTTACAGAATGCATGCAAAGTTCAGGGTTATATATTCCTATAAAATTGCTCACTCGTCAATCAACAGGCCCCGTTTTCTACAATGACCTGATTCCGCCTTTCCATAAAAAAATATGGACAGCCTAATTATGCCACACGGGAAGAGAAGGGGGACATTATGGTCAAGAGATGATGCCAAAAGTAGTTGGGAAGCGGCAAGGAGGGGAAGAGAACAAGAATCAGATGAGGCCAGGGCCGCATGACTCCAGGATCACAGAGTCAGGACAAAAAAGATGAGAGAAGAAGAGACAGAGGAGGAGAGGCATCCACATCTCCAAAGTAATGACAATAGGCACAAGAGGAGGAGAGAACAAGAATCGGATGAGGCCAAGGCCACACGACTCCAGGATCAGAGAGAAAGAACAAATGGTAGAAGAGATGACGAAATGAAGGATGAAAGGGCTGCATGTCTCCAGAATGACAACAACAGGCATAGGAGGAGGAGGGAGGAAGAGACAAAGGAGCAGAGAAGTGCACATCAAGTGAACTTTGTTAAACGAGGAGATATATTTTCCTTGCTACACATAGTTCTTCTTTAATAAACAGAGTTTTTCTTTAATTTCCAAAGCAAAATGATAGCAATAGCATTCAGGAAAATTTAATATTCATTCTGGTCACATCAGACTGCACTGCCTTTCTCTCAAAGGGTGCCCCAACAGGTCACCCGGTTGTCTGGTATCCCTTAATATCCAAGGTTTCCTACTCCCAGCACCTTTGCCTTTTACCTTAACAGGAACATGAATAAAAGCAGAAAAATTCTGCAGCTCAGACATTTGTGGAAAGAGGAAAAGTTAAGGCCTGAGGTCAAGGGCCCTTTAGCAGAACTGAGAAAGAAAGTTAGTCAGTCAAGATATCAGAGAAGGTAGGAGACCACAATGGGTAGAACAAAGGAAACTCCTCTTATTGTTAAAATTACATGGCACTTAAAATCCAATTAAGCGTCTTTGTATGTATAATATGTTATTAATGTTTTTTGAGGATGTGACGAAACATATTGATGAAAGAAGAGCAGTAGATGTAGTGTATATGGATTTCAGCAAGGCATTTGATAAGGTTCCCCATGAAAGGCTTACTGAGAAAGTAAGGAGGCATGGATCCAAGGGACATTGCTTTGTGGATAAAGATCTGGCTTGTCCACAGAAGGCAAAGAGTGGTTGTAGACAGATCATATTCTGCATGGAGGTTGGTTACCTCAGGCTTATGTTCTGGGATCCTCACTCTTCATGATTTTTATAAATGACCTGGATGAGGAAGTGGAGGGATGGGTTAGTAAATTTGCTGATGACACTAAGATTGGAGGTGTTGTGGATAGTGTGGAAGGCTGTCAGAGGTTACAGCTGGACATTGACAGGAAGCAAAACTGGGCTGAGAAGTGGCAGATGGAGTTCAACCAAGGTAAGTGTGAAGTGGTTCATTTTGGAAGGTTAAATATGATGGCAGAATATAGTATAAATGGTAAGACCCTTGGCAGTGTGGAGGATCAGAGGGACCTTGGGGTCAAAGTCCATATGATGCTCAAAGCAGCTGCACAGGTTGACTCAATGGTTAAGAAGGCGTACAGTATATTGCCCTTCATCAATCATGGAATTGAATTTACAAGCCGAGAGGTAATGCTGCAGCTATATAGGACCCTGGTCAGACACCACTTAGAGTACTGTGCTCAGTTCTGGTCGCCTCACTACAGGAAGGATGTGGAAGTCATAGAAAGGGTGCAGAGATTTACAAGGGCATTGCCGGGATTGGGGAGCATGTCTTATGAGGATAGGTTGAGAGAACTTGGCCTTTTCTCCTTGGAGCGACGGAGGATGAGAGGTGACCTGATAGAGGTGTATAAGGTGTTGAGAGGCATTGATTGTGTGGATAGTCAGAGGCTTTTTCCCAGGGCTGAGATGGTTGCCAGAAGAGGACACATGTTTAAGGTGCTGGCGAGTAGGTACAGAGGAGATGTCAGGGATAAGTTTTTTACTCAGAGAATGATGAGTGTGTAGAATGGGCTGCCAGCAAAGCTGGTGGATGCAGATACTATAGGGTCTTTTAAGAGACTCTTGGATAAGTACATGGAACTTAGTAAAGTAGAGGGCTATAGGTAAGCCTAGTAATTTCTGGAGTAGGGACATGTTCGGCACAACCTTGTGGGCCAAAGGGCCTGTATTGTGCTGAAGGTTTGCTATGTTTCTGAGTTATACAATCTCGCCCACCTTGACAAGCCCAGCAGCCAGACTATATATAATTTTTAAAAAGGTAAGCAATAATAACCACTTCCATACAAAAAGACAGAGGAAATTATCTAAAATTGAACAACATTATATTGAGTACTGCAGGCTGTAATATGAGGTATTATTCCTTGAGTGCATAGGACTTTATTGTGGCATTTTAGGAGGCCGCAGACTACAGTAAGGTCAGAATAGTAGTAAAGCTCAGGTTTACTCTTGCAGTCTGAGTGGATGGGTGGCGAAAAACCACCACACAATCCAGACTTGTTTTCTCCACTGTAGAAATGCAAACTCTCAGTGGTGTATGTTGGTTTGGATGGAGTGCAAATGGAACACTTCTCCACTGAAAAAGACTGCCAGAATCCCAGATAATGAGAAGGGAAGATATGAAAGTATGAGTGTTGCAACTCCCTCCTACAATGTACAGAAAGTACATTGATAGCTGAGGAGTACATTGATAGCTGAGGAGTAGCTGAGAGATTATAAAGAAAGCAATTCCAATAAAATGCTGAAAGGGAGGCAGAAGCATATCCAGTGATGGAATCTTGTTGGAACTAACAGACATTTCCTAGAATTTTCCTTATTTTATTGCTCGGTGTCTTAATCTGCTTTAACTTAGATTTCCAAAATCTAGGATTTTAAAATTATTCATTCTTTAAAATAATGTAGATTAATGGGTAACAGAATAATTATAATTGTAAAAGCACAAAACTAGGAGGATGACTAATGTAAAATAAGTTCTGGGGATGGAAGAGATGTCACAGAGGTATTTACAGACTTTGTATAAGTCTTGACAGTTGCAGCAAAAACTAAGTCAAGATTTGATTGAATAAATGGATGTGGGAAGAGAGGAAGCAAATTGGCCATGGAATATGTTCAGCAATTAGGATTCAAATTTTTTAATCTGAAGATTAAATATCATCACAACTGCATTGTTTGCATTGTCTGCTGTCATAATACAACTCTATGTATTCTATAAAATAACTTTGATTTTAGTTCAACTCTAAACCACTTCCGGTTTAAGATGGTGCTACCGAAGATATGACAGCTCACTGGTAGTTTGAAAGCAAAGGAATTCAGTAAAAACCATTATCATCACTTTTTTTGAAGTAAATTGTGGCAAACCATCACCGCAAACAATGAAGAAACAAGCAAAGGCAAAGTGAATTTGCAGGACGTGCCCTGCTGTTGCGCTGCAAAATCAGCACATTTAGAGTTCAAGCCTTGCAGGTTGGAGTGAGTGGTTCAGAGGGGAGAAGATGGGACAGAGGAGTTCCGATGCTCATTCAACTAACCTTGGTACGGAGGGTGGGGATCACTCTAAACGTTGAGCCAAATTGGAGAGGGCAAGAACTGCTTCTTCAGCAGTGAAATCCAAGTCCAAAGCAATTTGATGGGCAGCGTGTTGAAAGCCCAGAGCGACTCACTGCGGCAAGGCCCGGGTCCTAATGCAAAGTACAATCCACTGTTTGGACAATCTAAATGCCGGTCCATATAGACTGGAAAGGCAGGGTGTCAAGAGATGGACGAGGTTGGATCGCTCAGGGTGCCGTGCCAATTTGGAGAGGTCAAGAACAACTCCTTCAGCAGTAAAATCTAGGCCAGGAGAATTCGCCGGCAGCAGGGCCCAGCTCTTAGTATGAAGTTCAGACAATTGAAATGCCAGCCCAGATAGTCTGGGGCACCTCTCTCTGCAACACTAAGGTCCTGAGACTGCCCCCACTGCTGCGCTTCATGTCTGTGAACTTTGGGGCTATTTGCATGACTAGAATGATGAACTTAACACTGAGGCTTTGGGCCAGCACCAGGCTGCTCCAAGGACACAAGTTGGTTCAGAATGCTATTGTTGTTTCTATGATTTGTTTTATGTTTTCTTTCTCTATGAGCACAGGGGAGGGATGGCTGGTCTTTTTTTAAATTGGGTTGTTACGTATTCAGGCAACAATAAATATATGAGTTCGGCAAGGGTTTCTTATAACAAACAACACGTTTATTAAACACAGAAAACAAACCCCCCCAAAAGTAAACAAACACTACCGTAACCGGAAACAGCTGCTGAGCGGCAGCCCAAACAGTTCTTAAAGTGATATTGCAAAAACAGTTCTTAAAAGTGGCATTGCCAAAAACAGTTCTTTAAAGTGGTATTGCCAAAAGTTCGATATGCTCACAGTCCATTTAAAAGGAGAGACTTTATAGGACGATTTAGGTTCTCTTTCACGTCGCTTGCTTCGATCCCCGACGTCGAACTTCCCACGAAGAATTTACGAAACAGAACGGCTTAAAGGCACTGACCTTTCCTTCTCCACTACCTTCAATCCCTTCTAGTTAAACCTAGGGATTAACACGAAGATAGTCAACGAAATCCTTCCAAATAAGGATCAAACAAAGGTCGGCCCCCGTTTCACCGTAGAAAGCGATTCTCCTCGATCTTTAACTTCCAACTTCGAATCTTCACTCTCCACTAATTTCTCGAACTAGCAGAATCATAAAGAACCTGCTGGCAATGACCTCTTAAACTTTAGGCATTAAATAAAAACTTCATCCTTCAACTAAACTGTGTCATCACTTAAAACACGCAGTGGCATGAAGTCAACCTGGCAAATCCAGCCACGAACTGCCCCTCCTCACAGGGTGGGGTCTACCTTTTATAACCTGTAAAAAAAAACACGTCACATGACCTCTACTGGCGGGAAAATGACGTCATTCCACCACCACAAGACCATCACCTCAAGTCCAGTACAGCTTCAACCCCAGTCACATGACAAGGGCACCACTATCATGTGTCACGAGTACGTAACAGGGTTCTTTCGGGTTCCTTGCTTTACAACTGCCTATAAGCAAGCAGATCTCAAAGTTGTATAACATATACATTCTTTAATAATAAATGCACTTGAAACACTAACTCTTGAAATTAAGTAATCTGAAAGCCAGTGCTTTAATTTTTATAAAAAGTGGAAGTACCGACCTAGAACTATGCAGAGTCATTAGGGAAATGCAAAGGAGTGTGAGGTATTACAACAGCACCTCACAATGAAGAGAAATCTAGATGATCTTAGGAGGACCCGTGAAGCTCTACTCAGTTATAATTATGCATAAACTATTTTATTATTAAGAGAATCTTTATTGAAGCAAGAGGCTAATACTAGAATTTTCTCACAAATCAGTGGCAGGACAAATTATTAGGTAGAATATATTATACTACAGGAGGAATCCCAATAGCACAATGAAACAGACTGACACTCTGGATAAATGTGAGGTAATACATTGAGAAAGAAAGAACATAGAAATAAAACACTTTAACTTGTCAAGATTTCCAAAAGTAGAGCAGATCTTGATATGCAGGTCATTTAAAGTAACATCAGAAAACTGAACTGGGTTGAATCAAGGAACATATGACACAAAAGACTTCAGCTCTGTCTTATCAAGAGACAAGTTTAAACATCTTATCACAAGAAAAAAATACAAAAAATAAAAAGTCACCAAAGTTAAAATAAAGTCGTAAGTAATTATTTTACAGGTTAGGGCTTAGTTTTATATAAGATTGCCCAGTGTAGCGCGTTTTAGAAGTTATCTAGTTTGGTTGCAAGAATAGAAAAGCAGAATATTGTGTAAACAGAGAGAGACTACAGAATGGTAAAGACAGGTCTGACAGCCCCCATTCAAAAAACATAGAAAGTCTACAAGTTGGCAAAACAAATAATGGATCAGCCATGATAAAATGGCGGAGCCACTCAATGGGTCAAATGGCTTAATTCTCCTCCTATATTTTATAATTACGAACACAAATGGTGCATTGGCCTTTATGACAAAGTAAGAAAGTCTCGCTGCAACTATTCAAGAAATCGGTGAAACCCTCTAGATACACTCTTTACACTTTTGTGTCCTTGCTTAAGGAGAGATGTAATTGCTTAGAAGCAGTTCAACGCGGTTCCTATTAAGTTATAAACACAGAAGGAGAATATAACCTGTTTTTCATGGTCTTTTTTTTAAATAAGTGAATTGTCTTCAAAAAGGAAAAGTTCCAAAAGCCATAAGAATCAGATACAAAAGTAGACTTGGAGCAAGTTAAATATTGGAGAGAACGTGGAGAGACTCTGATTAGGCTGTCAGATATTAAAGGATATCTAGAGAGAGCAGTAGAGTGAAATTAGATCTGGAAAATATAATATTGGGAATAAGAAGCTATTTATACTAGACCCACCTCCCCATTTTCAGTGCATAGCTTTGTATATCCAGTGTACAATGAAGTGCTTCACGTGAAAAGTGCAGTGCGTCATTTTATACCTGTCTGCTGCTGAAATCATATTAGATGCACAATGTGACTCAGGCCAGCAAGTGTCGGCTTGAATTTCCAATGATATGGAGCAATTTTCTATTTCAATCTCATAGCTTTATTTTATCCACAAGAAAATGGCAGACTTTTTTTTATATAGTGAATCAAACAGCAATCTGAAACCACAGCAAGTAGGCAATATTTGGGCACTGCTGAGGAACCTGTGGGCAATATTCTGTCACCTTGTCTAGAAATAAAACGAGACCCCAACATTGTTTAATTTTATCTAAATGAGTTCTATTTCAGTTGAAACACTGTAGGCCAACAAGCAGCTTTCTTTGGCCCAAAGAGTTGTAAATATTACTTTCTTTGAATTGCAGTCACACATTTTGCCATCATTTCTCTTATGACTTTTATAAAAAGGATCTAGTATTTTTCCAGCGTATCTGATGAATAAACTATTCTCCAGCTTCCAACCAGGTATGGGTATCAACTTTAACCGACGTTTCAATGACAAACTCTGCCATCTTCATCAGGGATGATGCTTAGGCATGTCTAGTCTGCTGGTATATATACCCCCGTCATCCGTCCCTCCTGGTTGGTTAGTCCTCATCCAATCAGGTTTCCACTGTCCCACCTTGTTTACAATTGAATTCCATTTAAATACTTACAGTTACTAAGAAATTGAGGTTGCACTAATGATGCAGAGACAAACAGATTTTAGTTCATTAGTTTTGGGAAGCAACCGAAGTTCATATTAATCAAATTCTATGTCGGTGAAAATAGAACAAAGTAACAAAGCAAATAACCAGCAGAACAATACGGACGGAAGCTGAAAACCATGAATTACTTCTTGAAAACATACATTCTTTTCTGTTTCATTAATAATCAAGCCAGATTTTCACCACAGTGGACCAATCATGGGTGAAATTCACATAGTTTAAAGTGAATCATTTTAGCAAACAAAACTGAATTGGAGGAATAGGCAACAGACACAAAATACTTGAGGAACTCAGCAAACCAGACAGCACCTATAGAAATGAGTAAACAGTTGATGTTTCAGGCCGGGACCTTCAGCTGGGTGCTGCCTGGCCTGCTGAGTTCCTCCAGCATTTTGTGTGCATTGCTTGCATTTCCAGCATCTGTGGACTTTTCCTTGCTTGTGATTGGAGGAATAGGTATTTCTTGCTTGGGAGTATAGTGGTCAGAACAGAGGAAAACAGCCGTAGGGCTGGAAGAGGTCATGAGAAAAAGGAAACGCTACTTGAACACAGATGAAATATCAAGATCAGGAGGCTGCTGCTTTAGCAGTCAACAATGTTCACCCAACAGAGGGATCAGGTTTAAGAAGGGTGGAAGATGGGAGCCCAGCAATGACAGCATTGAGTAAGGAATTCTGGAGGAAATAAACCCACAGATGAGGATTTCACCAGAACCTGTGCTCAGTCAGTGCAAGGGCATATAAAAATACAGGAGGCCGATGTCTTTTTGGTGAGGAGAACATAGTTTCAAAGACCAATGTCCAGGCCAAGCAGAGCACTGAAGATTTAAAGTGTTTGAAATCTTAAAGCTATTAATTGCAAGTTTAACAAACCTGTGTTTAAAGCATCCTCAAGCAAATCATCTTCAGCAGGCTGCTGAATATTCCAGGATGTCACAGGCAGGTTGCAGATTTCTTCAACTGAGCTAAGCTTTACCATATCCATGTGATTGCTTCCAGTCTTGTACCGTGGAATGAAGCACTCTTTGCTACTCTGGAAAACATCTTTTATTATATCTTCTGTCTGAATTTCATCAGACATGCTCAAAAAGACAGCAATTCTTTGGCAGTTCTGGTATTTGGGATGAGCCAGTAACTGAAAGAAAAAGCAGACAGAAGTAAAATAAAAAGTCACATGGAAGATTTAATTAAATCAATCAACTAACCTAACAGTTGAAGGAGACAACACGTAGTCATGATTTGAAATCACCGCTTTGTAAGGGTAGTGCAATCAAGTTCAATAATAATTTTCAAGTGAAAATTGACCAATTATATAAGAAATATATAGCAATATAGCAATCAGTAAAGACAAAGTTCAAAGTAAATTTATTATCAAAGTACATATATGTCAACACATACGACTCTGGGATTCATTTTCTTGCAGGCAGTCACAGTAGATACAAGGAAACATAATAGAAGCAATGAAAAAATTATACACAAAGCCAGACAAACAACCAATGTGCAAAAGAAGACAAACTGTGCAAAAGCAGAACTAATAAAATAATAATAAATAAATAAATAAATAAATAATACTGAGAACATGAGTTTTGGAGTCCTTGAAAGTGAGTCCATAGTTTGTGGAATCAGTTCAGTGTTGAGGTGAGTGAAGTCATCCACGCTGGTTCAGGAGCCTGATGGTTGAAAGGTAATAACTGTTCCTGAACCTGTTGGTGTGGGACCTAAAGATCCAACACCACCAGTGCCCTGTAAAGCTGTGTCCTCAGTTCTTTGCTTTACTCCCTACACAGTCAAATATGTGTTGCCAAATTCTGTTCTAACATCATCATTGTGGGCCGGATCCCAAACAACAGATGGAAATACAGAGTCCAGCAGCAATGTGTCCAGACAACAACCCCTACTTCAGTGTCAGCAAAATGAAGAAGCTGGACAATGACTTCAGTAAGTGGAGTGGAGAACACACCTATGTAAATTGTGCCAAGGTAGAAATAATTGAGAGCTTCAAGTTCATCAAATACTTCGGCTTGAGTCATCCAGATGGACTCTGGTCAAGAAAGTACAACAAAGCTTCTACTTCCACAGAAGGCTAAGGAAATTTAGCACATCTCCAGACACTCTGAAATATTTTATAGAAGGTAACCTATCTAGATGCATCACAGCTGCTCTGCCCAAAACTGCAAAAAACAGCAGACACGGCCCAGTCCATCACACTAACTGGCCTCACCTCCACTGACTTTGTCTACACTTCCCACTGCCCCAAAAAGCAGATAATGTTACCGAGGACCCCCTTCATTCTCTCTCCTCTTCCCCTACCCCTCAATCGGCAAAAGGAACAAAAGTTTGAGAGCACATACCACCATAATCAAGGACAGCTTCTATCCCACTGTTATTAGACTCATACTGTAAAAGATAAAATCTTGATCTTCTGATGTACCATATTAAAGCTTTTGCACTTTATTTTTTGATTTGCTTTCTCTTACACTTTTGCTTTCTTTTTACACTTTCTCTGTAACTGCAACACCATATTGTGCACTCTTTTCATTTGTATGAATGATCAGTTTTCTCAATCACCATCCATCTGATGGTTGTTTTCATTCCCCTCCTCTTCTAAACATGAAAGAAAATATGAATTCAATCATACAGTGCCTGTGTAAGTCTTAGGCACGTATATATAGCTAGGGTGCCAAAGACTTGTATAGTAGGGTAGGCAGCCATCAATCCCAGAGGCCATGGGTTTGCACTTCTGGTGGACTATGTCCTCTCCAGGGTCAAGCCTGGGCGGGAAGATTTGAAGAACCAGCTGTTGCTCATGCAGAGGGTTCTCCCTCTCCACATCACTGATGTAGTCCAAAGGAATGTCAAGTACCAATACAGCTTGGCACCAGTGTCATTGCAGAGACTGCCAGAGTGAAGTTGTAAACAACACCAAATTGCCTTAGTTCCGAATTTCTTCCTCGGGGTTTACTCCCAAAGCCTTTCCCATGGGTAGGTACGGCCGCAAGGCAGCGGAGCGTTTAATATCAGAGTTTTTCATTTCTTAGGTGGGCTGCCATCCAAGGCTGACGAGCCCCACCCGCTCAAAGCAACTGGTTTTGAGATGCAAGTGGTCCAACTTTGACCGTTCTCTTGTAAGAAGAAACAGTGCCGCCTGGCCTAGTAGCTAAGCCACAAGTGAAGACCAAGAGTTGAACGTGGTTGTCAGAGGTTGTTAGAGATGCATGCCATAGGTAGTGGGAGCTTATCCCCACTACCATCCAGGCTATGACAACCTTAGGAACCTTTACAGTAGTGTAGTAATTTTCTGTCTTGCCTTGTACTGCTGCCTCAAAAAAAGCAAATGTCATGACGTATGTGAGTGGTGATAATTCTGATATGGGTCTCTATTGTGGACAGAGAATGGGAAGGGAGCAGAGCGAGGGGAATCATGTTTGGGAAGAGAGGAGAGGGAGCAGGAAGTACCAGAGATACATTCTGCAATGATTAATAAGTCAAACATTTGGAATCAAATGACACTGCCTGGTATCTCAGGGCGAGGTGTGTCTGCACCCGTACCACAACCCCTCCGGTACTCCTTCTCTGCCAGCTGTCCCACAGCACTCCACCCTCACCATCCCAAGATCTTTTGCTCCTGCCAGATTTTGACAAATACAGTACTGTGTAAAAGTCTTCGGCACCCCAGCTATATATAGGTGTCAAGACTTTTGCACAGTACTGTGTGTACAAAGTCACAAAGATGGAGCTTGAAGGAAGATTGTTTGAACTGATGCTGGCACTCACAGATTTGGTTAATCAAGATGGCATTGCGGTTTACAGGAATGGAAATCTAGCATTCATTTTGTCAATGACCAAAAAGGATCTTATATCTTCCTTCCTAATCCGCAAGATCTGTTTGCTCATGGGCATAAAAAGAAAGCATTTCATTTGTATCTTGCAATAAGTAAAGACATCCTTTACAGTCATAGAGTACTACAGCACAGAATTAGGCCCTTCCGAGTCAAACAGTTATTCTGCCTAGATCAGGGGTTCCCAGCCATTTTTATGCCATGGATCCCCTATCATTAACCAAGGAGTCCATGGATGTCAGGATGAGAATCCCTGACCTAGATCATGGACCTGCACCTAACCCATAGTCCTCCATACCCCCTCCTATCCCATCCATTATTCAAACAACTCTTAAATGTTGCGATCAAATCCACATCCACCACTTCTGCTGACAGCTCATTCCACACTCATAGCTCCCCCTGAGTGAAGATGTTCCCTTCAGGCTCCCCTTAAACCTTCCACCTTTCACCCTTAATCTATGAGCCCAATTGTACTCTCACCCAACTTCCGAACTGGACAGAGTACTCCAGATTGGGCCTCACTGAAGTTTTACACAACTTCAACATAACATCCCAACATAACATTCGGTTCTTTGTAGGAATGGAACCTGCTCTCGGGGTTTCACAACTGGCCATTATTCAAAGTGCCAAGAGCGCGGCCTAATAGCTCAGCGCACCTTCAGAGGACCAAGATCTCGGGGCTCTGCAAATAGGCAGATCAAAAGTCGGTGTCCCGGTAGGAGATCAGTGTGTCATGTGAGTCAGAAGATCTATGGCTATGCGTCCAGAGACCTGAGATCTTTGGGCACAGAGCTCGGAAAAAGCGACACAACAGACTTTTAACATTGTGAACCAGCGAATTGTTTGTTATGTCTCCCCTCACGTGTGAAACAGAGACACCTCTTTCTCCCTAATTAATGAGAGAGAGAGAGAGAGAGCCTGTGGTATGTCAAATACCTGGTGAACGAGTAGTCTTTGGAGTACTGCAAGTCTGTGTCTCTGCTGTTGCTTTGCTGTATGCTTGAGTGCTCGGTGGTGGGCACCACTGCTTTTCTTTGCTGGTGGGAGGAGGGGGATCATTGCTTGCTGCTGCTTACGCACAGGAGGGAGGAGAGCTGGGGGAAACTTTGGGGTTCTAACATTTAACTTTGTTCATTCTTTGGGGGCACTCCTCTGTTTTTGTGGATGGTTGCAAAGAAAAAAACATTTCAGGATATATATTGTATACATTTCTCTGACATTAAATGCACCTTTGGAACCTTGAAACCTTTGAATTCCTGCACAAAATGCTCTGATTTATGAAAGTCAATGCAATAAAGATTCTGTGGATGCGATAGAGACACGCAGATGGTATATTGCTTCCCAGGTGTCAGGGTCAAGAATGTCCCAAGTCGGTCTAAAGGGGGGAGGGTGAGCTGCCAGAAATATTGGTACATACTGGCATCAATGAAAAAAGTAGGAAAGGTGAGGAGGTCCTGAAGGGAGATTTTAAGGAGTTAGATAGAAAGCTGAAAAACAGGACCTGCAGGGTCGTAATCTCTGGATTGCTACCTGTGCCACATGCCTCTGAGGGTAAGAATAGTTGCATTTGGCAGATAAATGCATGGCTGAGAACTGGTGTATGGAGCAGAATTTCAGATTTCTGGATCATTGGGATCTCTTCTGGGGAAAGTACAACCTCTACAAAAGGGACGAGATACCCCTGAACCTGAGGGGGACCAATATCCTTGCAGGCAGGTTTGCTAAAGCTATTCAGGAGGGTTTAAACTACCATAAATTCCGGACTATAAGCCGCTACTTTTTTCCCACACTTTGAACACTGCGGCAACACTGCGGCCTATACTACGGTGCGGCTAATGCATGTTTTTTTTTCATACCTCCAAAAACATTTTGCCTCGTAACAGTAGACCAATAAAATTGATGAGTAGTTCACAGAGGTCCAATGAAATTGTACGATAAATCAAGCGCACTTTCACAATTAAATTATTGTAAATCAGTCATTTGTACTCACCCTCATCAACATGGAAATCACTCGAAGAAAAGCATATGATGCAGCTTTTAAGTTAAAGGTGATCAATCTGGCGGTTGAAGAAGGAAATCGAGCTGCTGCACATAATCTTGGCATAAATGAATCGATGGTGAGACGGTGGAGACGCCAGCGTGAAGAACTGAGTCAATGCAAAAAGACGACAAAAGCTTTCAGAGGTAATCATAGCAGATGGCCCGAACTTGAAAACTTTCTTGAAGACTGGGTTAACACACAGAGAGCAGGCGGCCGCGGTGTTTCCACCGTGCAGATCAGACTGAAGGCTAAAGCAATCGCCACCGAAATGAAAATCGAAGCTTTTAGAGGTGGGCCATCGTGGTGTTTTAGATTTATGAGACGAAAAGGCCTGTCCATCAGGGTACGCACGACTCTGTGTCAGCAGCTCCCTCCCGACACCACGAGGAAAAACTTGCTAACTTCCGCACATTCACTCAAAGATAGCGGAGAATTCCATCGGGCCAGATGATAACATAAATATGGATGAAGTACCTTTGACGTTTGACTTGCTTCTCACTCGGACTGTTAATAAAAAAGGTGACTCGTCCATCACACTGAAAACAAGTGGCCATGAGAGAACGCATTTTACTTGTGTTCTGAGCTGCACAGCATCCAAACTAAAGCTTCCACCGATGGTGATTTTTAAGTGGCTGACAATGCCAAAGGAAAAATTCCCAAAAGAAATCATGGTGAAAGTCAATAAAAAAGGTTGGATGATGGAGAGTCTAATGAAGGATTGGCTGAGAGAGTGCTACGCCAAGCGACCAGGGGGATTTTTTCACAGAAAAAAAGCATTGCTCGTTATGGACAGCATGAGGGGCCATATAACAGATTCAGTGAAAGCTGCCATCAAGAGTACAAACTCAATTCCAGCTGTGATTCCTGGGGGCACCACGAAGTATTTGCAGCCACCGGACATCAGCGTGAACCGGGCATTTAAAGTGGCGCTGCGCGTTGAGTGGGAGGCTTGGATGACGAGCGGCGAGAAATCTTTTACCAAAACAGGCCGCACGCGAAGAGCAACTTTAACTCAAGTCTGCCAGTGGATCCTAAATGCGTGGAGCCGTGTCACAACATCCACCATCACCAACAGGTTTCGAAAGGCTGGACTGCTGCGTGATGAAGAGGACCGCGTGCGCTCAAGTGAGAGCGACAACGAAGAGACTGAAGTGAGTGACGAGATCCCGAGGTTGTCCAATTCGGACACTGAAGAAGAGGACTTTGATGGTTTTAGTGCGCAGGAGGAAGATGAAGAAGGCGATCAATAACTTTTCCTGGTAGGCTGCAGTATATATATTTTTTTTACCAGTTGTTAGGAGATATTGGAATGTTGTTCGTGCACTGTTCAGTAAAAAAGTATACGCAACGTAATTTGTGTGTTACCGATACGTATGTATATTTAAAAGTAGCTGTGTTACAGGCACTGTCCGAAAAAAAGCATTTGCAATATGTATTTGTTTATGTTACCATATGGATTTAATTAAAAGTTAAAAAATCCTCACGTGTAATATCTTTCTGTGTAAGTATCTCATATTACAACGTGGGACACCTGCGGCTTAAAATCCGGTGCAGCCTGTACAAGTACAAAATTGATTTCCTTTCTAAAATTAGAGCGTGCGGCTTTTAATCAGGTGCATTCTGTAGTCCGGAATTTACGGTAATTTGACAGGGGATGGGAACTGAAGTGATAGGACTGAGGATGGAGCAGTTTGTTTACACAGAGAGGTAGTGTATAGTGAGACTGCTAGCAAGATAGGCTAGAGCAAAATTGCAGTCAACAGGATGAGTTGTAATGTAAAAGATGGCCAAAATTGAGAAGAGTAATGAATACAGAACTGAAGGTGTTAAATTTGAATGCACACAGTATGCAGAATAACGTTGATGAACTTGTAGCACAGTTACAGATCGGCAGGTATGACAATATGGTCACCACTGAGTTGTAGCTGGAAGATGATTATACAGTGCCTATAAAAGGATTCATTCCCCTTGTAAGTTTTCATGTTTTACAACATTGAATTACAGTGGATTTAATTCAGCTTTTTTGTCACTGATCAACAGAAAAAGACTCAAACTCTTCTCAGGCCTCAAGCCAGGTACAGGTAACAATTATAACCAATGTTTTGATGACAAACACTGCCATCATCTTCAAGGATAATGCCTGGGCATGTCTTGTCAGGTGATATTTATACCCCTGTATTCTGTCCCTCCTGATCGGTTAGTCCTCATCCCACCTTGTTTACAATCGAATTCTAGTTGTTCATCTTTGTTAAAATTCTTTCCTTCCACTTTTATTTCAATGACTTCCTTCACTAGGAGATCACAAAAGCCACTGGCATGGCACAGTAGTTTTGATTTCCTTCACCTTGTAGCCATTCTGTAAAACAGCCACCATCATGCCTCCCCAACGTGGAGCAGTTCTTTCTATTTTGATTAAATGTGCAAAAACTATTTTGGACCCAGAGAGTCTCAAAGAGAGAATAACGCACAATTTTCTACAGAATTACACATAACATTCCTACAGAATGGCTACTAGGTGAAGGAAATCCATTGGGCCTTTAAGAGGGCTGACGGAAAAACCAGGAAACCCAGCAACGAGGAACCCATGTCTACCGCCTGTCTTCTCCATATTTCCCACGGTTTCTGGAAAGATCACCAGGATCCTGAAGAAATACTGGATTAATATTATCCACAAACCTGTAAGGAAGCTCAAGTCACAGCTTATGCAGGTCAAAGATGACTTGGGACTCAAGGTCAGCAGGCATTTACAGGATTCCCTGACTAATCGGCCAGATGGAATGCTCAGTGGAAACCTACATCCAGGAGCACAGCAGGTTACCCAGAGAAATCAGCGGAGGCAGAACACTGCATTTGCAATGGCCATAGGATTGACTTGGTGGCACAAAACTACTGTGCCATGCCAATGGCATTTGAGACTGCCTAGTAAACAAAATTATTTCAAGTGAGTTTTTTTTCCAACAGGGGCTTTGTCTTTTCCTCTCTCCCATAAAGCTGTGACTGGTGAAGCACTCCGACAACAATCACTGTGTGTGCAGTCTCACCCAACTCAGTCACTGAACCTTGTAACACCTCCAGAGTTGTCTTAAGTCTCTTGGTGGCCTCCCTCATTATTCCCCTTCTTACATGGTCACTTAGTTTTTAAGGATGGCCTGTTGAGGCTTTCTAAGGCACTGATGAGCAGTTATGAGTCTATTATCAAAGAAAGGATTGGACATTAGAGAATGGTCAAAGGAAGTTCACAAAAATAATTCAGGGATTGTCGCATGAAGAGCATTTGATGGCTCTGGGCTTGTACTCACTTGAATTCAGAAGAAGGAGGAGAATCACATTGAGACCTATCGAATGTTGAAAGGCCTTGATAAGATTGGATGCATAGAGGATGTCTCCTATGGTGGGGTGTCTTGGAAAGAACAGTCTCAGAAGAGAGGGATGTCCATTTAGAACAGAGACGAAAGGAACATCTTTAGTCAGAGAATGAATCTGTGGAATTCATTATCACAGGTAGCTGTGGAGACCAAGTCATTGGGTAGCTTTAAGGCAGAGGTTGATAAAGATTATTGATTAGTCAAGGCACGGTCAGCTGGAGATGCTCATGGAGTGAGTACTGTTTTGGATTCGCTCCATAACCTTTACTTTTTTTAACTTTTGATCACCCTTATTCAGCTTATTTTTACCTATACCGAAAGTTTCTTTGTTAATTTTTTTTTTGGATTTACTGCCAAGAGTTTGTTGTGAACTTTTGAAGATATGCAAACAGAAATGTCTCTCAGGTCTAAGGGACGGGATCCCGGACGCAATCCGAACGGTAACGGAAAAAAGCAGGCTCCACCACAACAAACTCAATTAACTTTTGAATTGTTTATGGAGGTTTTGGATAAAAAATTTGCTGAACTACAACAATTTTTTAAAGAAGATATAAAGGCTTTGGTTAAGACGGTTAAGACGGATTCAGTAATTAAACAGCAACAAGCTCTTATCGCGTCTCTGCAAGAAGATGCTCGGAAGCGAGATTTGACTATTGAAAAACTGCAACAGGATTTAATTTCGACCATTAAGCTGATGGAAGCCCTTAAAGCCAAGAGTGACGATTTTGAGAATCGGTCCAGAAGACAGAACTTACGTATACTTGGTCTTCCTGACGGCATAGAAAAAGATCACCCTTAGAAATATTTTGCTCAACTTTTAAAAGAAGCGTTTCCGACGATTTTCCCGAATAAGCCTCCTTTATTGGATCGGGCAGATAGAATTCGGCGTCGATCACCGAGTGTTACAGACAAACTTTTGGTGGTAATTGTCCGGTTCCATTATGTACATGACAAAGAACAACTTATAAGAGCAGCTCGTCGAGCAGGAATGATTAAATTCAAAGAATTCTGCTTCCGCCTGGTCGAAGACTTTAGTCCTGACCTTTTAAAAAGAAGGCTTCTTTTTAAACCATTGATGGCTTGAATGTTATGAGAAAAATCTGAAACCTGCGCTTCTATACCCTGCGAAGCTCCGAATTTCTCCGTCGAATGCTCCACAACAGGTTTTCATTTCAACTTCAGAAGCGAGAAAATATCTGGAGGAGAACTTCCCTACTGCTACAGACATCAGTCTCTAATAAATAAACGATTCTGATCGTGTAAGATGGTTCTCGATCTCTTAAACCAGAATTAAAATCTGGTTATTGGTGTAGGTTCATCCTATACTTTATACTTAAGTTAAAGTGTGTTTGCATCATATTAATTGTTTTGCCTTACACACTTTAATCATTTAACTACATACTTGTCTATTAACTTTGTTCCTTCGAAGGTATATTTTTAATTCTTTGAAGGTGAATTTTCCTTTGATTAAAATGGTTTTTTGAAAAAGATTTTTGGTTTTGCTTAAGATGGCGTTATGTTTTTATTTTTTTCGTCTCTTCCCTACGATGCATTGCTTATCATAGCTTAAATATTTTTTGTTTCGTCTGGGCTAGAGCCCAATTTATAATTTTTTTTAGTGATTATATTTTTATTCTTTTTACAACTAACTATACTTAGAAATATGGTTTTTATTATAGCGATTTTAATTTTTAAAGTTGGGGTGATTCTTTTATATATATCCTTTATATATGGAGTGTTCTTCAGCTGACATGGGGGTAGGATTAGTCTTACTTCTTCTCTTTTTAAGTCATATTTTGGCTTTTTCTCTTTTTCTTGGGGGGTGGGGGGATGGTCTGTTTTCTAATTCTATTTTTTTTGTACCAGTTTGTGTTAGTTTTTTTAGTTGGGCTGTTTTTGAACTTCAAATATGTCTGTGTTGTCATCACTTCCGGGTCTTCTCATTACTTTTGTTCCTCTTCTGGGTGCATGAGTTTATAAGTTGGTTAACCCTTTCTATACCAAAGGGTTAATTATAGAATTATGGCTCAGAACATTAATTTTGTGTCTTGGAATACTAATGGTTTAACGAAAGAATTAAACGAAACTAAACGAAAGAAGATTTTCAAAGTATTCCAAAGACTTAATGCTCATATCATTTTTGTACAAGAAACTCATGTGAGGAAGGAGGACAAATTTCGTTTTTTTAGATTTTGGCGGGGTCAACAGTATCATGCAAATTCAAATGCTAAAGTAAAAGGAGTTTCAATTTTTATTGACTCCTCTATTTCATTTATTCAACATGATATTTTTTCGGATCGAATGGCAGATTTTTGTTAATTACGGGTTTACTTTGTAATAAAAAGGTTGCTTTGGTTAATGTTTATGCTCCAAATGTGGATTGTCCTGACTTTTTTAAGTCTTTATTTACTTCTTTACCCAATCTAAACAAATATAAGTTAATAATGGGTGGTGACTTTAATTGTTGTTTAAATCCTCTGATGGATAAATCTTTATCTATTCAGACCTTACCTAATAAGTCGGCCACTTGTATTAACTCTTTTTTGACTGACAATGGAGTTTTTGATATTTGGAGATTCCGGCATCCTAATGACAAAGAGTTTTCTTATTTCTCACATGTTTATCAATCTTATTCGAGAATTGATTATTTTTTTGTAGACTCTTGTTTTATTCCATTGGTAATCGGTTGTAACTATGATATTATAGCTATCTCTGATCATGCTCCATTATTACTTTCTATGAAATTTACGGATACAGCTTCTAATGCTAGACAATGGCGATTTGACTCTACCTTGTTGCAAGACTCTGACTTCATAAAATTTATGGAGGAGCAGATTGACTTCTTCTTTTCAACTAATTCTACAGATGATATTTCCTGCGGAACACTTTGGGACACTTTTAAAGCGTATATACGTGGGCAGATTATTTCTTATTCTGTTGGTTTGAGGAAACGTACTAAGATGGAAACTCTTTTATTGGTTGATAAAATTAAAGAGATTGATAAGAAATATTCGATTGCTCCTAGTAAGGAGCTTTACAAACAAAGGGTTGAACTTCAAATGGAACATAGTTTATTACTTACATCCTCGATTGAAAATCAATTAATGAAAACTAAATCTGATTTTTATATACATAGTGATAAATCTGGTAAACTGTTAGCTAGTCAATTGAAGAATGCTTTGGTTAAACATCAAATCACTAAGATTGGTCAGCAGAATGGGAATCTGACAGTTAATCATGATGAGATAAATAAGGCATTTCAAGATTTCTATACCTCCCTGTATCAATCTGAATTTCCTCAAGATCATAATACCATGTCTGATTTTCTTGGGAAATTAAATTTTCCAAGGTTATCATCTGATGATCTTTTGATATTGGATACTCCTATTACGGATGTAGAAATTAAGGGGGCTATTTCCTCAATGAATTCTGGGAAAGCACCGGGTCCAGATGGTTATACAGTTGAATTTTTTAAATTTTTTTCCGCTACTCTTTCCCCTTAGTTAGGTAAGGTTTTTGAGGAAGCCATTAGATTGGGGAATTTGCCACAATCTTTTTACAGAGCTTCCATTTCTCTAATATTGAAGAAAGATAAAGACCCTACTAACTGTGCTTCTTATAGACCTATATCTTTATTGAATGTAGACTCCAAGATTTTTTCCAAGTTACTGGCATCTAGATTGGAGAAGGTATTACCCAAAATTATTTCAGATGATCAAACTGGTTTTATTAAAAATCGTTATTCTTTTTTTAACATTAGGAGATTGTTGAATATTATTTATACTCCCTCACATGACACTTCAGAATGCGTGATTTCATTAGATGCGGAGAAAGCATTTGATAGAGTTGAATGGCCTTATTTATTTAATGTGTTGGAGAAGTTTAATTTTAGTCCAATATTTATATCATGGATCAAATTGATTTATCATACTCCAGTAGCCTCAGTGTTTACCAATAATCAAAGATCTCCCTTTTTTCACCTATTTCGAGACAAGGATGTCCTCTTAGTCCATTACTATTTAACACTGCCTTAGAACCTTTGGCAATTGCCATCAGACAATCACAGGATATTTTGGGTATTAATCGTGGGACAGATATTCATAAGTTATCTTTGTATGCAGATGATTTATTACTATTCATTTCTAACCCGGAGAAATCCATTCCAGCAGTTTTATCATTATTGGCTCAATTTAGTGAGTTTTCTGGGTATAAGTTAAATCTTAATAAAAGTGAATTGTTTCCGTTGAATAAACGGGTCCCAATTTACGGAAATTTACCTTTTAAATTAGTTAATGACTCTATTTAGGGATCAAAATCACAAAAAACCATAAAGATTTATTTAGATTTAATTTTTTACCCTTAATTGATCAGATTAAAGGTTTGTTTACTAAGTGGTCACCTTTATCTTTATCCCTAATAGGTAGGATTAATGCTATTAAGATGGTTATTTTACCTAAGTTTTTATATATTTTTCAAGCGATACCAATTTTTATTCCGAAATCCTTTTTTTACTAATGTTGACTCTAAAATTTCTTCATATATATGGCAGAATAAAAATCCCAGGTTAGGTAAAACATATTTACAGAAGACAAAAAAGGAAGGCGGGTTAGCATTACCTAATTTCAGATTTTACTATTGGGCAGTTAATATTAGATATTTGTTATGTTGGTTGAAAGATGGGGGTGGATCTTTTGGCCCTTGTTGGGTGAGTTTAAAAACTAAATCGGTATCAGCTTATGCTCTGGGTTCTATTTTAGGGACTTCTCTCCCTTTTGCTCTTTCTAAATTGCTGAAACGAATTGACAACCCGATAGTTAAACATACTTTGCGTATATGGTTTCAATTTCGGAGATTTTTTGGGTTGACTCAATTCGTTTTAAATAGTCCTATTGTATCTAATTGTTTTTTTCACCCTTCCATTATAGATCAAGCTTATTCGGCTTGGAAAACTAAGGGATTACTAAGATTTTCTGATTTATTTTTAGACAATTGTTTCATGTCTTTTGAGCAATTATCCAACAAATATAACTTGCCTAGATTTCATTTTTTTAGATATTTACAGATTAGACATTTTTTAAGTTCTGTACTCTCTACGTTTCCAAATTTTGTGCCTTCAGATATTTTGGAGAGTTTATTTGAATTAGACCCTTTTCAAAAAGGGCTTATTTCAAAACTTTATAATATAATTATGAAGATGCGTTCAGAGCCTCTTTATAAGACTAAAAAGGATTGGGAAAGAGAGCTTAGTCTTAGTATTTCTAGTGAGAATTGGGACAGAATTCTTCAATTAGTTAATACATCATCGTTATGTGCCAAACATTCATTAATACAATTTAAGGTCGTACATAGGGCCCATATGTCCAAGGATAAATTAGCTAATTTTTACTCTCATATTAGTCCTATTTGTGATAGATGTCATTCTGAATTTGCGTCTTTAACTCATATGTTTTGGTCGTGTTCATTTTTGGAGAAATATTGGAAAGATATTTTTGAAATTATTTCTGCGGTTTTGAATATCGATTTACCTCATCCTATTAACGCAATTTTTGGTTTACCAATGTTAGACTCACTGCATTTATCTTCTTCTGCCCGTCGAATGATTGCATTTCTAACTCTGATGGCTAGAAGATCTATATTGTTGAATTGGAAAGAAATTAATCCTCCCACTGTATTTAATTGGTTCTCTCAAACTATGTTATGTTTAAATTTAGAAAAAATTAGAAGTGGTACTTTTGAGACTTCTATTAAATTTGAAAAGTTATGGAGACCATTTATTCAACATTTTCATATGATGTAATATGACCCTGTGCCAAGTTCATTTGATTTCCCAGCTTTTAGCTTATGTATTTTGAGAGGACCGGAAGTGACGGCATTGATGAATACTTATTTTTGTGAGATATTATAAACAGCCCCCTTTTTTTTCTCTTTTTTTTTGCTTCTTTTTTCTTCTATATTACTTATTAGTTATAGTTATTAGATTAGATTAGCTAGTTTTGCATTATATAAATTTTTTTTGTTTTTTTTTCTTTCTTTTTTCTGTTTTCTTTATATCATACATTATGAAATATTTAGACTTACTATGTTCATACATATATTTTATGGCTTATGTCTTGGTAAACTCATTTATATTGTAACTATTATGTATGTTTTTTTCATATGTAATGGAATTTGTATGTTGGCAATTTCTTTATCAATATATCATTTGTATTCTGTCCATATTACTAATATTAATAAAAAGATTTAGAAAGAAAAAAGATTAGTCAAGGCATGAGAGGTTATGAAGAGAAACCAGGAGACTGCGGCTGAGTGGGCAATGGAACAACCGTGATGAAACGGTGGTGCAGACTCGATGCACCAAACGGCCTAATTCTGCTCCTATATCTTAAGATCTTAAAAGAAAATATGTCATCAGTATTGAGTTTGAACAGAAGAAATAAACATGAGCAATTTTTATTACTGCCACAAAACAATTGTAATTATTTAGAAATTAATTGCATCCGTGAGGATAGCATGGTTTATGTATTCTACGTGGACTACAGTAAGAATTTTACAGAGGCAAAAAAATGAGCCCACAGAATCCACACAATTTGGTGGCATAGGGCCAAGGCTTGTCATGTGTACTAACAATCAGAATGGGAATGAGTGATGGACGTAGGATTGACAACACTGCAAATGACACAAGAATTGGTGCTGCTGTTGTAGAGGTGGCCAGCTGTTCGGCCCACTACAATCATGCCAAACTTTCAGTCCTGATGAAGAATCTCGATTGGTCTTTTCCCTCCATTGGCATTCACCTCGCAGTATGCCTGACCTGCGGAGTCCCTCGAGCATTCCATCTACACTAATCCAATTTACCCATAGTTAGGGCCGTGTCCTTCTAGATTTTGCATATTTAATAAACGCTAGCATTAAGGAGCATTATTTTCAGTGAGGAATAATTTTGTGGGTGAAAGGGGCAAGGAGTGACAGATCCCTAAACGTATGAGGAACGACTGTTAAGACGAGGCATACTCTTGAGCGTCGGTGCACAAGCCCCAGGTCGCTGAGGTTGGCGACACAGGGAAATAAGACACACGAGTGGCCCACTGAATAAGCAGACCAGCCCAGAAGGGCTGGCCGGACGCCATACTCACCCGCCGGCTCACAGCCACCGACTGCCTGTGCTTCTCGGCGTCACTCAGCGCCGCTACCCTCCGCTTCATCTCCAGGCGTAAGGCCTTCTTGGCGGCCCGTAACGCGGCCATGTCCCCATGGCAGTCCATCAGCACCGAGGCCCCGCCCAACGCGCGCCCGTGTGCACGCCCCCTTGCGCCCCCGCGAACGCGCACGGGCGCAACTTCCTCGCGACCCACGCCGCGCCACGGGCTCGGGGGCGCGCCTCGTTTTTCCTCTTGCCGGGATCTTTTAATGTTTTCCAGATTGTCCAGTTTCAATTTAACGTTGTGGTCTTGTTGCTGTTGATTATGATAGCCAGTGTTTCAATGCCATGTCTCACACACCTTTACTCATCTCCCTCTTTACAAAGACTCCCATTTATCTGTGTATCACTGTCCTTCCTCAGATTTACTCCAGTCCGAAACTACCTGTCCACTAAGATGCTCCTGTCAGTTATGGTGTGGTGTGGCCAAATTAGTTACCAGTTAAGGGTCTAAGTTTCCTTTTGTCACCTAGGAGATTTCAACTTTAGTTGATATATTTATGTTTTTAAAAGTGCCATTTTTGTTTGAACCCAGTGTCATCCTATTGTTCAGAACAGATCTGTGAGATTCTCACTAGCAGAAGTAAATTAGTATTAACCAAACCCAAATTTATGCCTTTCACAATATTGGTCAGGTAAACCCTGGCTCCAACTCAAACAAAAAGAGCTAACAGAACTTTGAACAGAAATCTACAGCACATTACACGCCCTTGGCCCATAATATTGTGCCGATCATGCAACTTACTCTAGAAACTACTTAGAACTTCCCCTACTGCATAGCCCTGTATTTTTTTAAGCTCCATGTAGCTCCAGCTAAGAGTCTCTTTAAAGACCCTCAACAACACACACAATATGCTGGTAGAACACAGCAGGCTAGGCAGCATCTATAGGGAGAAGCGATGTCGACGTTTCGGGCCAAGACTCTTCGTCAGGACTAACCGAAAGGAAAGATAGTAAGAGATTTAAAAGTAGAGGGGGGAGGGGGAAATGCAAAATGATAGGAGAAGACTGGAGGGGGTGGGATGAAGCTAAGAGCTGGAAAGGTGATTGGCGAAAGTGATACAGAGCTGGAGAAGGGAAAGGATCATGGGACGGGAGGCCTCAGGAGAAAGAAAGGAGGGGGGGAAACACCAGAGGGAGATGGAGAACAGGCAAACAACTAAATATGTCAGGGATGGGGTAAGAAGGGGAGGAGGGGCATTAACGGAAGTTAGAGGGTCTTTAAAGACCCTATTGTCTCCGCCTCCACCACCATTGCGCCCACCGTTCTCTGTGAAAAACTTACCCCTGACATCTCTGTACCTGCTTCCAAGCAGCTTAAAACTGTACCCTGTCGTGATAGCTATTTCAGCCCTGGGAAAAAGCTTCTGACTATCCACACGATCAATGCCTCTCATCATCTTGTACACCTCTATCAGGTCACCTCTCATCCCCCGTCGCTCCAAGGAGAAAAGGTCAAGTTCACTCAATGTACTCTCATAAGGCATGTTCTCCAATCCAGGCAATGTCCTTGTAAATCTCTTCTGCACTCTCTCTATAGTATCCACATCCTTCCTATAGTTGGGTGACCAGAACTCCAAGTGGGGTCTGACCAAGGTCTTATATAGCTTTAACATTACATCACAGCTCTTGAACTCAGTCGCATGGTTGATGAATGCGAACACGCCATACATCTTCTTAACCACAGAGTCAACCTGTGCAGCAGCTTGGAGTGTCCTTTGGCCACGGACCCCAAGATCCCTCTGATCCTCCACACTGCCAAGAGTCATACCATTAATATTATATTCTGTCTTCAAATTTGACCTACCAACATGAGCCACTTTACACCTATCTGGGTTGAATTCCATCTGCCACTCCTCAGTCCAGTTCTGCATCCTATCGATGTCCCACTGTAACCTCTGACAACCCTTCAAACTATCCACAACACCCCAACCTTTGTTTCATCAGCAAACTTAATAACCGATTTCCTCATCCAGGTCATTTATAAAAATCACAAAGAGTAAGGGTCCCAGAACAGATCCCTGCAGAACACCATTGGTCACCATCCTCCAAGCAGAATATGAACAATTTACAACCACTTTCTGCCTTCTGTTTTGGATTTTGGATCCCCTTGGATCCCATGCCTCCTTACCTTCTGAATGAGCTTTGCATGGGGAACCTTATCAAATGCCTGACTGAAATCTACATACACTACATCTACTGCTCTACCTTCATCAATGTGCTTAGTCACATCCTCAAAAAATTCAATCAGGCTCTTAAGGCATGACCTGCCTTTGACAAAGCCATGCTGGCTATTCCTAATCATATTATGCCTCTCCAAATGTTCATAAATCCTGCCTCTCAGGATCTTCTCCAACAACTAGCCCACCACTGAAGTCAGACTAGCTGGTCTATAATTTCCTTGAACAAGGAACAACATTTGCAACCCTCCAATCCTCCAGTACTTGCCCCGTCCCTATTGATGATGTAATGATCATTGTCAGAGACTCAGCAATCTCCTCCCTCACTTCCCACATTAGCCTGGGTACATCTCTTCCGCACTCAGCAACTTATCTAACTTAATGCTTTTCAAAAGCTCTAGCACATCCTCTTTCTTAATGTCTATACACTCAAGCATTTTAGTCCACTGTGAGTCATCCCCACAATTATCAAGTTCCTTTTCCCTGATGAAAACTAAAGCAAAGTATTCATTAAGGACCTCTGCTATCTCCACCAACTCCAACCACGTTTCCACTATCACTCTTGATTGGTCCAATTCTCACACGGCTCATCTTGCTGCTCTTCACATGAAGGCCTTCGGGTTTTCTTTAATCCTGCTCACCAAGGCCTTCTCATGGCCCCTTCTAGCTCTCCTAATTTCATTCCTAAGTTCCTTCCTGGCAACCTTGTAATTTTCTAGAGCTCTAACAATAAGTAGTTTCTTGAACCTTTTCTTTTCTTCTTATATAGATTTTCCACATACATTGTACACCACGGTACTTTTACCCTACCATCCTTTCCTGCCTCAATGGAACACACCTATGTTCCCTGAACATTTGCCACATTTCTGTCATGCATTTCCCTGAGAACATCTGCTCCCAAGTTTCTGCCTAAATAGCATCATATTTCCCCTACCCCAATTAAATGTTTTCCCAAATTGTCTGCTCCTATCCATCTCCAGCGCTATGGTAAAGGAGATAGACTTGTGATCACTACCTCCAAAATTATTGTACTATTACAGAATCTGCCCCCCTATCTGTTCCTTGATGTCTCTGTTACTATTGGGGGCTATAAAAAAACACCTAGAAGAGTTATTGCCCCTCTTCCTGATTCTGACTTACACGCACACTGACTCAGTAGACAATCCCTCCATGATTTCCTCCTTTTCTACAGCCGTGATACTATCCCTGATTAGCAATGCCACTGCCCCATTTCTTCTTCCTCCCTCCCTGTCCTTTTTAAAACATCTAAAGCCTGGCACACTCAGCAGCCATTCCTGCCCCTGAGACATCCAAGTCTGTAACGGCCACAACGTCATAGTTCCACGATTTGATCCATGCTCTTAAGTTCATCCACTTTGTTTATGATACTCTTTGCATTAAAGTAGACACATCTCAAACCATCAGACTGACTGCATCTTTGCTCTAACATCTGCCTATCCTTCCTCACAAACTCCCCACAAGCTGTCACTACTTGTGCGCCAACCATCCTGTCCTCTGCCTCTTCACTTCGGTTCCCACTAACCCTAATTCTAAACATTATATCATAATGCAAACTGCACATCAGATTTAACAAAAACAAACACACACAAGATTTAACAAAATGGTAATGTGCAGAGGCTATGAAGTCTGGGGTTGTCTGCACTGACTGTGAAAAGTTAAAGCATTACTTAATATGTTTTCAAAATTATAGAGTACGGAGTAATTGAAAAAAGATTGGCAGAAAGGTCAATAACCAGAGATTCAAATAATCAACACAGGTATCAAGGGTATGGGATTTTTTTTACACTGCATGCTGAAGGTAGAGAGAGATTATTGAATGTTTGCAGGGACGGACCGAGACTGCAAAGTACTGGGTAACTCTTTCTCAGATCCAACATATATGATGCTTGTTTTATGTAGGTAGGTCCTGCTAAGCAAAGTACAGGCCAGAAGCTAAACATTCAATCACATCAATGTTGGGCATTGAAGAGATGGTTGCAGACACAACCAGCTTTGGGATATCGATGAGCAATTGTCATTCACATTCCAGTCACACTCTCACAATTCAACAAGTTCCAAATTCACTGTTCATTGCTCAGTCAGACTCACTACCGAGTCCTATGTCCTTCCTCCACTACCATCCTGTGACCCTCTCACTCCATCTCTTCTCCTCACCTACCTATCACCTCATTTACTTTACTTTATTGTCACCAAACAATTGATACTAGAGCGTACAATCATCACAGCGATATTTGATTCTGCGCTTCGCACTCCCTGAAGTACAAGTCAAATTAAATATAATACAAATTTAAATTATAAATCATAATTAGAAAATAGAAAAGGGAAAGTAAGGTAGGGCAAGTCAGGTCCAGATATTTGGAAGGTACCGCCCAGATCCGGGTCAGGATCCATTCAGCAGTCTTATCACAGTTGGAAGGAAGCTATTCCCAAATCTGGCTGTATGAATCTTCAAGCTCCTGAACCTTCTCCCAGAGGGAAGAGGGACAAAAAGTGTGTTGACTGGGTGGGTCGTGTCCTTGATTTTATCCTGGCAGCACTGCTCCAACAGCGTGCGGTATAAAGTGAGTCCAAGGATGGAAGATTGGTTTGTGTGATGTGCTGGGCTGTGTTCACTATCTTCTGCAGCTTCTTCCGGTCCTGGACAGGACAACTTCCATACCAGGTTGTGATGCACCCTAGAAGAATGCTTTCTACGGTGCATCTATAAAAATTAGTGAGGGTTTTAGGGGACAGGCCAAATTTCTTCAGCTTTCTCAGGAAGTAAAGGGGCTCGTGGGCCTTCTTGGCAGTGGTCTCTGCTTGGTTACACCAAGTCAGGTCATTTGTGATATTCACCCCAAGGAACTTTTGACCTGTTCCTCCTGCGCACCACTGATGTAGATGGGGTTGTGCGGTCCACTACTCCTTCTGAAATCAACAACCAATTCCTTTGTCTTGCTGACATTGAGGGATAGGTTATTGTCTTCACACCATGCCACCAGGTTCTTAATTTCCTTTCTGTACTCAGACTCATCATTATCCAAGATACAGCCTACAATTGTGGTATCATCAGCAAACTTATATTGTGCTGTCTTTACGACAGTTATTTAGTTTATAATATTTTCGCTTAGTAATTCATTCGATAGTATTTTCTAGTTAGAATTAGAAGTGTTTAAAGTATATTCATTGCATGTAAAATATATCGGCATGTGATGACGTCACATCCGGTTTCGACGCGTCTTGTGGGAAAGTACCGGTTTGAAATTAACGCGAGGGTGGGGGCTCACCACGAGGCACACCTGAGCAGAAGTTGTTTTGCAGGCATTAGAAATCACAGTGAGAGCAACGCTGTAAGTTAATAGATAATCGATATATTGAACTAAGATGTTAATGCCGATCCTGTTAAAAGTAGCGACGGTCGATAATGTTTATGCTTTCGTTAGTTAAAGAGTTGCGGATAGTTTGCATTGAAGTGTATTTAAAGTAGTCAATGGAGCAGGTAAACTCTGCCTGTATACTGCACCTTAGTGTAATGTAGTTATAGTCACCCTTGCAAGTATTTACAATTGAAATGTGATATTAAGGAAGGAACAAATACTGTATCAATCTTGTATTGTTTTATCAACAGTTTTCACCATATGTTAATGTGAAGAGTGAACAGTAAATGGTTAATCTTACTGCGATCTGGTTTCATTGACTGTGGTTTATCTCGACGTTGAATTCGGCGTTATTAGTACACCCGAAGGAGAACGTTACAGTGAAAAAGCGGCATTATCAGGTGTTTCAAGTGCTGCAATGTCAGCTCGATCCAGCATCAAGTCGATGGCGCCCAGCGACAAGGGCAGTAGAGCGACATCAAGTAAGTCCACCCAGGCAAGAGCCAAGGCAGAAGCCGCCAAGTTGCGACTGCGTTATGCCAGACAAGAAGCAGTTTTGAAAATGAAACAGGCCACCAGAGAAGCCGAAATCCAGAAAGAAAAGGCTGCCAGAGAAGCCGAAATCCAGAAAGAAAAGGCTGCCAGAGAAGCCAAAATCCAGAAGGAAAGGGCCGCCAGACAAAGAGAAGAGGCCGCCAGACAAAGTGAAGAGGCCGCCAGACAAAGTGAAGCGGCCGCCAGAGAAGCCGAAACCCAGAAGGAATGGGCCACCCGAGAAGCCGAAACCCAGTTGGAAATGGCAAAAATATCGACGGAGTTGCAAGTGCTGCAGCTAGAAAGAGAAGAAGAAGCTGCCAAGGCGGAAGCAGGGTACATAGAAGAAGCTGAAGGGACGCATGATCTGACCGAAGTAAGATCTACTTCAGAATGGGCCAGATTGGAACGCACAAGCGACTATCTCCGATCTCAAATAGACAGGCAGGCTCGTCCTTCCTCTCCATACGTATTCGATAACTTCCCAAGATACAAGGAAGACAACTTACCCTCGCGACTGCGTGATGAAGTCAAGAATGAAAGAGCTGACAACCGATACTTCTCGACACCAAACTTACAAAGTTTGATGCAAAGAGATGCAGAGGTCGAATCCAGGACGGCAAATTCCATGAGAAACGTACGCTCTCAGTCATATAGGCGCCAACGTACTTCTCCAGCCCGCATGCCGCTTACAGCCGATCCCATGATGCAGTATTTAGCACAACGGGATCTCGTCACTTCGGGACTGTACCAGTTTGACGATAAACCTGAAAATTACCATGCATGGTACTCCACATTCACCAACGCGATCGACGGAGTCCAGCTCAGCGCAACCCAAAAGTTGGACCTTATGGCGAAATGGCTGGGGAAAGAATCACGCGACCAGGTGAGACACATACGTTCAGTGTACATCAACAAACCCGAGCTAGCTTTAAGCAAAGCGTGGGAGAGACTTCGGGAGGGATATGGGGCCCCCGAAATTATTGAAGCGGCGCTATATCGATGTCTGGAAAACTTTCCTAAGTTGTCAGCCAAAGATCACATTAAGTTAAGAGAATTCGGAGATTTACTCATGGAGATCCAAGGCACCAAAGAAGATGGCTACTCAGCTGGTCTAGTACACCTAGATACTCCATCTGGGATTAGACGAGTCGTGGACAAACTTCCTTTTGGGCTGCAGGACAGGTGGCTGTCCGTTGCTTTAGATTACATGGAAGACCACGATGATCGATTTCCTCCCTTTAAGCTCCTCACTAGGTTTGTGTGCAGGGAGGCGAAGAAGCGAAACGATCCTAGCCTCGCGGGCCCAGGAAGCAGTACTATTTACACCAAGCCAAGTAGATCCTCTTCGAATGTTTTCAACATTGATGAACCCGTGTCAGTGCTCAAGACCGAAGCCCTTGCAACTAACAACGACCCTAGCAAGTATTGTCCGTTGCATAACAAACCTCACCCCCTCAAAGGATGCAGAATGTTTAGGGAAAAACCCCTTGCAGAGAAGACGGCCCTTCTCAAGGAGAAAAGAATATGTTTTAGATGCTGTTCCTCAACCTCTCACCTCGCCAGAGAGTGTACGATCGCCGTGAAGTGTCCGGAATGTGATAGCCCAGATCACGTCGGGGCCATGCATCCCGACCTGTCACCGCAAACCGACGATGCTCCTTCACCCCCACAACAGGACGGCGGGGAGGGAGAGGCTCACCCCAGGACAACAGTTGTCAGCTCGAACTGTACAGAAGTTTGCGGTCAAGCTCAGTCAAGCCGTTCTTGTTCCAAGATCTGCCTCACTAAGGTGTACCCTAAAGGAGCCAAAGACAAGGCCATCAAAGCCTATGTGATTCTGGACGATCAGAGCAATCGCTCACTAGTCAGACCAGAGTTCTTTAATTTGTTCAACACTGAGAGTGAGCAGTTCCCATACTACCTCAAAACTTGCTCAGGCAACATGGAAACTCAAGGAAGGAAGGCAGAAGGCATCCAGATCGAGTCCCTGGATAGTAAAGTCATCATCTGTCTCCCTCCGCTCTTAGAGTGCGATGGAATCATGAATAACCACACTGAGATCCCGACACCAAGTGCGGTGCTACACCAGCCACATCTCCGCCACATCGTCAAACACATCCCAGAACTGGATCCAAAAGCGGAAATACTCCTGCTATTAGGAAGAGATGTAATCCGGGTACACAAGGTTAGGCAGCAGGTCAATGGACCACACGACGCCCCCTTTGCACAACGCTTGGATCTAGGCTGGGTGGTGATAGGAGGGGTGTGCCCTGAAGACGTACACAAACCGATGGTTAACACACTCAAGACCAATGTGCTAGAGAGTGGCTGCCATTCAATCTTTCAACCCTGCCCGAGTGTCCCGTGCATTAAGGAAGCACAACAAGACGTTAACAAGTGTAAAGTAACTGACGAGACGCTAGGTCAGTCAGTTTTCGTTCAAACCGAGCACGAAAATAAGCTTGCACAATCAGCTCAAGATGCCATTTCTTTAAAAACAAAGGACACCAAGGTCTTCAGAGATGAAGCAAATAATGGGGTTGCCCCATTGCCTTTCAGAGAACCACGCCAGCGCTCACCAGATAACAAAGAGCAGGCAGTCAAACGGTTCACGTCCTTACGGAAAACCCGGAAAAGGAAACCTGAGATGCAGCAATGCACCCGATTGACCCACGAGGTACTGTGCACCCTAATGGCAGAGGTCACAGCCATTATAAACGCACAACCACTCCTACCTGTGTCTTCTGACCCAGAAAACCCCTTAATACTTTCGCCATCAATGCTCCTTACACAGAAGGCAGGAGCACCTCCTCCACCAGGAGACTTCTCAGACAAGGATTTGTACACAAAGCAATGGAGACAAGTCCAGGCTCTGGCAAATCAGTTCTGGTCTTGCTGGAGACAGGAATATCTACCCTTGTTGCAACAGAGACAAAAGTGGACAGAACCCCGCAGGAATCTTCAAGTTGGAGACTTAGTCCTGCTCAGGGACAAGCAAATCGCCCGCAACAGCTGGCCAATGGCCAGAATCACTGCTACATTCCCTAGCGGGGATGGACATGTCAGGAAGATCGAATTGAAGACCACTGACCAAGGCGATGTGAAAATTTACCAAAGGCCAGTTACAGAAGTTATTCTACTTCTACCTAATGACTGATTAAGAGACTAAGTTTTGTACTCTGTTCATTATGACCTTACGAAGGTCAAGCGGGGAGTGTGCTGTCTTTACGACAGTTATTTAGTTTATAATATTTTCACTTAGTAATTCATTCGATAGTATTTTCTAGTTAGAATTAGAAGTGTTTAAAGTATATTCATTGCATGTAAAATATATCGGCATGTGATGACGTCACATCCGGTTTCGACGCGTCTTGTGGGAAAGTACCGGTTTGAAATTAACGCGAGGGTGGGGGCTCACCACGAGGCACACCTGAGCAGAAGTTGTTTTGCAGGCATTAGAAATCACAGTGAGAGCAACGCTGTAAGTTAATAGATAATCGATATATTGAACTAAGATGTTAATGCCGATCCTGTTAAAAGTAACGACGGTCGATAATGTTTATGCTTTCGTTAGTTAAAGAGTTGCGGATAGTTTGCATTGAAGTGTATTTAAAGTAGTCAATGGAGCAGGTAAACTCTGCCTGTATACTGCACCTTAGTGTAATGTAGTTATAGTCACCCTTGCAAGTATTTACAATTGAAATGTGATATTAAGGAAGGAACAAATACTGTATCAATCTTGTATTGTTTTATCAACAGTTTTCACCATATGTTAATGTGAAGAGTGAACAGTAAATGGTTAATCTTACTGCGATCTGGTTTCATTGACTGTGGTTTATCTCAACGTTGAATTCGGCATTATTAGTACACCCGAAGGAGAACGTTACATATATATTCAGTTCGATGGAAACTTGGCTACACAATCGTGGGTGTACAATGAGTACAGCAGGGCTGAGTACACAACCTTGCGGGGCACCAGTGCTCAGAGTAATTGTAGAGGAGAGCTTGTCCCCTATTTTTACAGCCTGTCTGTGAGGAACCTCCCTCTGGATCCCCTCCTCCTTCCCTTCCTTCTATGATCCACTATTCCCTCCTACTGTATTCCTCCTCCTTCAGCTCATTACCTCTCCCACCTATCCCCTCCCAGCTTCTTACTTCATTTCCTTCCCCCACCCACTCACCTTCTCCCTCAGCTGGTCTCACCTACCACCTGTCAGCACGTGCTGCTTCCTCTAACCCCACCCTCTTATTCTGGCTTCTGCCCTCTTCCTTTCTAGTCCCGATGAAAGATCTCAGCCTGAAATGTCAACTGTTTATTCCCCCCCCCCCACCCATAGATGCCACTGTGGTGAACTACATATACCTGTCTGGACACGCCCCCTGCTGACTGCTCCTGTGGCTCCTCCCACAGACCCCGGGATAAAGGCGATTGAGGCCTGAGCCCGGCCTCAGTCTCCAGGATGTAGTATGGTGGTCATTCACTGCTTGTTCCTTCCTCCAGTCAATAAAAGCCGATTATCTCGCCTTTACGTCTCAGAGTGAGTTATTGATGGTGCATCAGCCACCTAACTTGCTGAATTTCTCTAGCACTTCATGTGTGCTGTTCACTATTTCTTTGACATCTCTCGAAACTCTTTTTCTCTTTTTTTAAAAAAAACAAACTACCATTCCAAGCTTTGGAAACAAAAGCTAAAAAAGCAAGCAAAATGGGACCTTTGATTTTGCTACAAATAGCATTTCACTTTATTTCTGTAATAACAACCTGCAAAGTACCAAATGTGTTCCCGGGAGCACAGAGCTGGAGCTCGAGAGCAGAATTAGAAGAGGTAAAGAGCTAAGCAAGGATTTTGTTGAAGGGTATTCAGACAAAATTGAGTGCCAGGTATGGATAGAATGAATCAGGAAGGGGGTAGAGTCACAGTGTCATTGAGCTACGGAGGCTCATCTTGTCCATAGCCACCATGATGCCCATCTACAGTAACCCCATTTGTCTCCAGTAGGCCCATCTCTCTCTCTCTCTCTCTGCTCCTTTCATAATCAAGTACCCATCCAAATGCTCATTGTTTCCCCTCAACCACTTCATCGGGCAGCCCCTTCCATATAACCACCAGCCGCTCTGCAAAAAATCTTGCACCTCAGACCCCCTTTAAATTCTCCCCTCTCACATTAAACCTAACCCTTCTAAATTTGAATTAATCGTGTTTAATATCACTGGCATACAGTATGCCATGTCACTTCCTGTTTTGCAGCTGCGGTACATTGCAATGCACAATAATAAAAAATATAAATCACAATAAGGAATACGAGGAATAAATTAAAACAGTAGTGCAAAAAGAGAGTAAAAAATAATGAGATAGTACAAGAGGTTCATTGTCCGTTCCGAAATCTAGTGGTGGAGGAGAGGCAGCTCCTGCGAGGTTGATGCAGTGTATTTCATATTTCAACAACGTTTGAGTAAGGTTGCAAATAGTGTTTGTTTAGGCATTCCTTGTTTGTTTACATAATTCATTCTGGGTTGTATGTGAGAAGTACATGAATAGATATGTCATTACACCATCGCGTCATGTGTGCAACTCACTAAATCAAAAAGGGAAAGTAGGCAAGTATACCGGCTCCTGAGTTTTTCGTTCAGATAGTTTCTGGAGATACAAAACATAACAGCGACAACGAGGAAGTTTTAAAATCAACCCGAGATAACTACCTACCTGTTGAAGTACAACACATTTTTCTTTGAAAGGAAGAAACATTCAAGTATTTTTTTTTAAAAAGCTGGAAACAGATGAAATTAACAAGCAGTGAGTATGGTCGTGGGTTCATAAACAGTGAGCACTAGTTGATTGTAATAAATTTTTAAAAAAGCAGAAAAGGCTGGCTACATCAGTCAAACAGATAGGCAACACGAGTGAATCTGCAGACGCTGGAAATAAATAAAAACACAAAATGCTGGCAGAACTCAGCAGGCCAGACAGCATCTATGCGAGGAGGTAGTGACGATGTTTCGGTCTGAAACCCTTCATCAGGAGTGAAGTAACATGGGATGGTTGGGGGGGGGGATAAGAAGTGTGGGGAGGGATGAAGTAGAGAGCTGGGAAGTGATAGGCTGGAGGGAAATGGGCTGGGGGAAGGTGAAGAATTATGGTAAATAAATGAGAAAGAGAGGTAGGGCTGGGGGGAGATTATAGTGAGGGGGGAAAGGAGAGAGAAAGAGAACCAGACTAAAATTATAGATAGGGATAGGGTAAAGGGGGGACAGGGGTATCAACGGAGTTCTGTGAGTTGATGTTCATGCCGACAGGTAGGAGGCTACCTAGGCGGGAGATACCATCCTCTTCTTGACGGTAGAGGAAGCCATGGACAGACATATCAGTGTGGGAGTGGTCTGTGGAATTGAAGTGTGTGGCCACAGGGAGATCCCGCCACTGCTGGAGGACTGAGTGCCAGTGTTCAGCGAAACAGTCACCCAGTCTACAGCAGGTCTCCCAATGTATAAATGGCCACATCGGGAGCACCAGATACAGTATATCACCCCAGATGACTCGCAGGTGAAGTGGTCCAACTCACTGACCTCCATTGATACCCCTGCCCCCCATCCTTTCCCCCATCCCTATCTATTATTTTAGTCTGGTTCTCTTTCTCTCTCTTCCCCCCCCCCCTCACTATAATCTCCCCCCAGCCCTACCTTTCTTTCTCTTTTATTTCCCATAATTCTCCACCTTCCCCCTAGCCCTTTTCCCTCCAGCCTATCACTTCCCAGCTGTCTACTTTATCCCTCCCCCACTTCTTATCCCCCCTCGACAATTCCATGTGACTTCACTCCTGATGAAGGGTTTTAGCCTGAAAGGACAGTCTGAGGCCTAGGATGGTGGTGAGGGAAGAATGAAAGTGAGCAGCAACAAAATTGCGACATCTTGTGACATCTTAACCAGAGACCTGCCTGGCTGAACAAATTATTTCACCGTTGAGCAAGGGCTCACATATGCCATACCAATGCAGGTTTAAAGGCTAAACCTGCAGAAAATGCAACAAAGTAGGACACATACAAAGAATGTATCAGGCAGACGAAAATAAATGGACAAATAGTTGAGGCAGATTGTGTTTCTCTATTATTGTGACTTAGATGAAGATCAAATCAATTTTTATGAATAATGAATGAAGAAAACCAGGACGTTGCAAAGGGTTCACAAACTTTTTCTTGCAATTGTACTTCAAGTGCAACTTAACCAACATTTTGTACAGTTGCAACATGATGACTCCACTTACACATAGTGTCTTAGTGTATGAAGGCAAGAATGCCAAAATACTTTTATCAGTACCTTATACACCCAACTTGAACGACAAAGTTTTTCTGTATATCTAAAACCCTACGGCCCCTTTCATTTACTGTCCTGCCATCATTTGACATCCCAAAATTTATTACTTCATACTTATCTGGTCTGAATTTCTGCGCTCCACCCAACCTTCCATTTGACTTCAGGGCTTAAGTAAACTTAGATAGCCTTATTTGCTATCATTACCTACACAATTTTTTCGTTTTGCCAGCAAACTCACTAATCAGACCACCAACATTCTCAGCCAAGTCATTTAGAAATGTCAGAAAAAGGTCTCAGCGCCTTTCCCTATGGTACATCACAGATTACAGACTTCCAGTCAGAAAAGTAAACGTCTGTTGCCATCATCTCCCTCCAGTCACCAAAGACAATTCTTTTGCCCGCATACTTTGGATTCTATGTGGTTTATCTGGCACAGCAAATGAAGTTACTCCAAAATTCTTGCTAAATTCCACGTATACCACACACCCTTCATTAATTTTCTTGGAACTTTTTGGAGGAAGCAATTATCAGATTTCTGAGATAGGAGTTCCCCTGCAAAAAAACATGCTGACTTCCTCTACAGACTCCCTGGCTTTCAAAACGATAAAACTGCACCCAAGAAATTTTTCCAATAAGTCCCAGACTGCTAAGGCACACTGGTCTGAAATTTGCTGACTTATTCTACTGCCCTTTTTGAATGACGGAATAACGTTTGCTGTCCTCTAGTCTTCTGGTACATCAACTGGAGCTACCAAAGTGTACAAGCATAAGCGTGTACAAGCTGAATCTGACTAAGAAGACAGGGTAAGATTAAAGAGAATAAAGCACAAAGTGGAAGACAGTTCATGTTAGATGTTAGCCTAAGTATTTTATTGAGGTCCTTGATAATAGAAATGCCAAAACTAAACTGCATTTTACATGTATGTACCATGGAGTGTGGTAAATAATGTTGGTGAACAACGGGCACCGATGGTCATTTGGGGAGATAATGTGAACGCAATTATAGAAATTTGGCTGGGAAAGGAGCAGAAATGGATGTAATATATATTCATGGAGGCAGAGTGTTTTGGAAGATAGGGAAGGAATGAGAGGGTGGTAGGGAGAATGTAACTGAGGGCTCAAAAAGAGAATTTGGTTACAGCTAAACAACAGCAGAAAGAAGCAAGAACAAGCTATGTGCTTGGGTGCAACTACAAAGCAAAGCAAAAACAAGGCTGATTATAGATATAAAAGAAATCAAAGGACCTTTTTTGTTTTTATCTTCCCCAGTATCTCTCTCATCATTGAGGACTTCCCCACCACCTTTATCTTTCATGGAAATGTGCCTTTAAACTATCTATTCCTTAAAGTCAGCATTTCTTCTGATAATGTGCTGCCTGTCAACTTCTAGTTTCAAATTACCAATTCTTTCTCAACTCACTGAAAATTGGCCTACCAAGTAGATTGTTTTTATCTCTCCGTTTCCGTTTTCTATAGCTAACCTGGTGTTATCACAATCTCTGAAAATTAAAATAAGCAAGGTACAAATGAAGGAATATTACCTGCCAATGCAAGAGTGTTCTGTGGGCATAATAAGCAAGTAGTATTCAAGAATTGGTGCACAGAGGAGCTGGACTACAGAGGACAAAAATGGGAACTTGCACACAGATGTGAGTATTTTCTATCTGTCTTCACCAGGGAAGATGGTGGTTCTACAGTAATGGTGAAGGTTAAGGTAGTTGTGATACAAGATATATTAAAACAGGGGTTCCTAACGGGGTTCACAGACCCCTTCCTTAATGGCATTCATCCATGGCATAAAACAAGGTTGGGAACCCTTGCCTTAAAAGATGATCACAAGGAGGTATTGAAAACTAGATTGAACCTGGAGTGGGTAAGTAACCAGACCAGAAGAATACATTGGGGATTCTGAGCAAATCATAGAGAATTGACCGCAATATCTCACTGTTCTTCAGGAGTGCTGGTGATGGTTGAGAATTAGCAAGTAACACACATTATTCCCTGCTGCAAGGGATGGAGTGAGGATAAGCCATGAAATTACAGACTAGTCAGTTTAACCTCAGTGATGGGAAAGCTTTTAGAAACATTACTCTGAGACAGGGTATGTAATCACCTGGAGGCAAGTGAGCCATAATTAATGTGTTAAGAGCAATTTGTAAACTAATAACATAGAACTGTTTGATGAGGTGAAAGAGCTGATGAGGATAATGCAGTGGACTTGATGTATGTTACCAAACAGAAGGGAAAACTTAAGGTCAGGAGTCTAAAGGGATTGGAGATGCTTAAATTAGAGCAGTAAAACACACTATTGAAGGAACTCAGATCAGGTGGCATCTAGTGAAGGAAAGAGACAGTCGGCTTTTTGGGTCAAGGCCCTTCATTGTGATCTGGAAGATTCAAAGATGCCTTGCACATTCCCACTGGCTCCTGCGTATCTCTGGCCAATGTTCATTCAAAGTGGAGGAGGAGCATGTCTGTTGATGTGGAGACCCTCTGGGCTACGCTTTAGGAGCGCACGGAGGCCCTGTGCAGAGTAATACAACTTGGAAACAGACCCCTCTTCCCAACTTGTTCATGCCAACTATGGCACCCACCCAGCTAGTCCCATTATCTCAAACTATCCACCTGCCCACCCCATCAGCCACCTCCTGTATAGACTGTGCAATTCCCACTCATTAACCACCTCAGAACCCACAAAGCCAGAGTGAAGGCAGGTCCTCAATTCCAAAGGGCCACATAAAAAAGGTAGACAGACTTCCAGCAGACTTTTGATAAGATGCCAGTTAGAGCTTATTATTAAGGTTGAAACACATGGCATAAAACAGGCATTGATAGCACATGTATGAAGCTAGCTAAGTAACAGACCATTGTGGTGAATAGTTATCTTTCACAGCAGGAATTTTTTTTTAATTTATGGGATGTGGGCATCACCAACTAAGCCAGCATTTATTGCCCATCCCTAGTTGCCCTTGAGAAGGTGGTGATGAGCTGCCTTCTTGAACCGCTGCAGTCCCTGAGGTGCAGGTACACCCACAGCGGTAATGTTGCAGCTATATAGGACCCTGATCAGACCCCACTTGGAGTACTATGTTCAGTCCTGGTCGCCTCACTACAGGAAGGATGTGGAAGCCATAGAAAGGGTGCAGAGGAGATTTACAAGGATGTTGCCTGGATTGGAGCATGCCTTATGAGAATAGGTTGAGTGAACTCAGCCTTTTCTCCTTGGAGCAACAGAGCATCAGGGGTGACCTGTAAGAGGTGTATAAGATGAGAGGCATTGATCATTTGGACTGTCAGAGGCTTTTTCCCAGGGCTGAAATGGTTGCCACAAGATGATACAGGCACAGGGAAGTCAGGGGTAAGTTGTTTTTTTTAAATGCAGAGAGTGGTGACTGTGTGAAATGGGCTGCTGGCAACAGTGGTGGAGGCAGATATGATAGGATCTTTTAAGAGACTTTTGGATAGGTACATGGAGCTTAGAAAAACAGAGGGCTATGGGTAAGCCTAATAATTTCTAAGGTTGGGACAACTTTGTGGGCCAAAGGGCCTGTATTGTGCTGTCAGTTTCCTATGTTTCTGTTAGGGAGGGAATTCCATGATTTTGACCTAGCAACAATGAAGGAATGATGATATGTTTTTTAAGTCAAGATGGTGAGCGACTTTGAGAGGGATTTCCAGGTAGTGGTGTTCCCAGGTATCTACCATTCTCATCCTTCTAGACGGTAGTTTTCGCAGGTCTGGAAGGTGCTACCTTAGGAACTTTGCTGTGTTGTTGTAGTGCATCTTGTAGATAGTACTGTTACAAACCCCATAACTGGGTCACTTACCAGCAAAGATAGAGAGGCCCGTTGAAGTCTGATGGTACTATTTTTAAAAGACTTTATTTATAAAGAGGCACAAAAATAAGATTAATACATAGAAATCAGAGTGGCCAATCGGCTCTACTCTGAAAAGTTGAGGAATAATTTCTCAGCTAACGACTCATTGTCGGTGTGGAGAGGCCTGCAGGAGGTCGCTGGCAGCAGGAGATGCACTGCCCCCCCTGCTGAGGTTAACAAAGCTTTGGCTGACGACCTTAATACCTTTTACTGTAGATTTGAGAGGGTCCATCTTACACCTGTCCCTCCCCCCCTTCGGTCTCTCTTCCTGCCTTCCCTCGACCATCCCACTGGCACTCATCCCCCAATCACTGCAATCACCTCCCCACCATCTCTGCCCAGCCCCCCCAGATCACAGCTCAGAATCAGTGAAGGAGAAGTATGTCAACTGTTCCAGCGACTTCAGACCCGAAAATCTCCAGGCCCAGATGGGGTCTCCCCCTCCTGTCTACGAGCCTGTGCTGATCAGCTGGCTCCCATCTTCACTCAGCTCTTTGATAGATCTCTGCAGCTGAGTGACGTTCCGACTTGCTTCAAGCGCTCTACCATCATCCCTGTCCCCACGAAACCCACCATCACAGGACTGAACGACTACAGACCTGTCGCACTGACATCTGTGGTCATGAAATCCTTTAAACGCTTGGTGTTGAAGCACCTGAAGACCCTCACCAGCAGCCTGCTGGATCCCCTGCAGTTTGCCTACCGGGCAAATAGGTCAGTAGACGATGCAGTCAACCTGGGACTGCACTATATCCTGCAACATCTGGATCGTCCTGGGACCTATGCTCGGATGCTGTTTGTGGATTTCAGTTCGGCGTTTAACACCATCGTCCCTCATACCCTCTGCTCCAAATTGTCTCACCTCACTGTGCCACCTGACCTCTGCGATTGGATTTACAGCTTCCTGACCAACAGAAGTCAGCAGGTAAGGATGGGACAGGTCACCTCGGATACTCGAATCACCAACACCGGCGCCCCTCCAGGGGTGTGTCCTCTCTCCACTGCTGTTCTCCCTCTACACCAATGACCGCACCTCCTCCAACTCCTATGTGAAGCTTTTGAAGTCTGCAGACGACACCACCATCATCGGACTCATCCAGAACAGTGATGCATATCGACAGCAGTTGGACCAACTGGTGCTCTGGTGCAGTCGGAACAATCTGGAGCTGAACACGCTCAAGACAAAGGAGATGATAGTGGATTTCAGGAGACATCCCCCCGTTATGTCCCCCCTCACAGTCCTCGGCAGCCCTGTGTCCACCGGGGAGAACTTCAGGTTCCTGGGAACCACCATCTCTCAGGATCTGAAGTGGGAGCAGAACATCAGCTCCATCCTGCAGAAGGCCCAGCAGCGGCTGTACTTCCTGCGGCTCTTGAGGAAATATGGTCTGCCTCAGGAATTGCTGCTGCAGTTCTATACTGCAGTCATTGAGTCTGTCCTGTGCACCTCCATCACTGTGTGGTTTGGAGCCGCCACCAAGCAGGATAGAACCGGACTACAGCGCACAGTGAGGACTGCCGAGTGCATCATTGGAGCCTCCCTGCCCTCTATTGTGGACCTGTACTCTTCCAGTTTGAAGAAGAGGGCGGGGAACATCATAAAGGACTCCTTCCATCCTGCGCACGGACTGTTTGAACTGCTTCCGTCTGGTAGGCGCTTCAGATCCCTCCAGACTAAGACTAATAGGCACTGGAGAAGTTTTTTCCCTACTGCGGTCACTTTGCTGAACAGCTAGCTGCCGGTTAACTGTCGGCTAACTATTACTTGGATTGCACTACTTGTATGTATAATCTATATTTTCATTTATATTTATCATTATTATTGTTATGAGCAGAGAGACAACATCTGCCGGAAGTAAATTCCTTGTATGTGCACAGGTACTTGGCGATTAAAGTCTGATTCTGATTCTGACATTCAGATAAAATACGTCGTCAATACTCAATCTAAAAATGCGGGTATAATAATAATCATCAATTAAGCAATAGCTCTATCGTTTGTCTAGGGGATATTGTATCGTCCGATGGAAAGATAAAAGTCACTGTCCTTTCAAGCTGCAGCTGTTTGGGTTTAAGAGAGACGGTTTTAAACTTGCCCGGGTCTTTATGAGGCCAATCCGTTGAGTCGGGGGAGTGGGTTCCCCATTGTTAGTTCCAAGTCATTTTCCGTGGTACCAGCCACCAGCCCCCAGGCAAGGGAACCGAACGCACGTGGCTTCCTTCAAATGGCTTCCCGCTATTACAGGATCGCTAGCGTTTCTTCTGGTGTGTCAGAGGGGCTGTCCCTACAGCCCCCCCTTTTATCTTAACTCGCCGGGTAGTAGATGTCAATCAGGTTGGGGTGATGCAATCTCTCTCTCAACCAGCCCACTTTGCCCGAGGGCTTGCACGTAGCATAGTCCCCAATCCACAAACATGGTCTCCAGGAGACAATGGCCAGGTCTCTCTCTCATTTCCTGGGTCCTCTGACCCAACCCAATAATGCTCTTGCGATTCTCACAAAGGAGGGGGCTCCCCCGCACCCTTCAGCCCCTCAGAGCTGTGGTACATTCATAACAGTACACACTGCTGCAACTATCTATCGACGGTAGAGGGATTGCATGCTTGTGGAAAGGGTACCAATCAAGTGGGCTGCCTTGTACTGGATCACGTCAAGCTTCCTGATGGAGCTGCACTCACCCAGGTGAGTGGCGAGATTCCATTACACTCCTGATCGGAGCCTTGTAGATGGTGAACAGGCTTTGGAGTCAGCAAGTGAGATACACACTGCAGGGTAGCCTTTGATCTGCTCTGGTATCCACGGTGTTTATATGGCTAGACCTGTTCAGTTTCCCGTCAATGGTAATCCCCAGGATGTTGATAGTAGGGGATTCAGTGATGGTGAAGCCACTGAACATCAAGGGATGATGGTTAGAGCTTCTCTTGTTGGAGATTGTCAGTGCCTGGCACTTGTGTGGCTCAAATGTTACTTGCCACTTGACAGTTAAAGCCTGGATATTGCCCATGTTCTGCTGCGTTTGGGTATAAACTGCTTCACTATCTGAGTCACAAATAGTGCAGAACAATGTAGTGTCATCTGTGAACAACCCCACTTCTGACCTTATGGCAGAAGGAAGTTCATTGATGAAGTAGCTGAAGATGGTTGGCCCTAGGACACTTCCCTGAGGAACTCCTGCAGTGATGTCCAAGGATTGACCTCCAACCACCACAACCATTTTCCTTTGTGTGAGGTGTGATCCTAGCCAGTGGAATCACCCCCCCCCAATTCCCATTTTTGCTAGGGCACCTTGATGCCATACTGTCAAATGCTGCCTTGATGTTGAGGGCTAGCACTCTCACCTCTATGGTCTGTGTTTGGACCAAGGAGGTGATGAGGTCAGGAGTGAGTGGCCTTGATAAAACCCAGACAGGGCATCCGTAAGCAGGTTATTGCCGAGAAGGTGCTGCATGATAGAACAGTTGATGACCCCTTCCAATACTTTGCAGATGATTGAGAGTAGGCTGATAGACTTGTTTATGTGCAGGACATTCCTGGGCAATTTTCCACATTGCTGGGTAGATGCCAGTGTTGCAGCTGTACTGGAACAGCTTGGCTAGAGGCATGGCAAGTTCTGGAGCACAAGTCTTCAGGACTATTGCCGGGATTTTGTCTGGGCCCATAGCCTTTGCAGTATCCAGTGCTTTCAGCAGTTTCTTAATATCACGTGGAGTGAATCAGATTGGCTGCGTACTGACATCTGGGATGCCGGGGACTTCTGGAGGAGGCCGAGCTGGACCATCTACTCAGCACTTCTGACTGAAGATTGTTGCAAATGCCTCAGCCTCACCTTTTGCACAGGTGTGCTGGCCTCCTCTACCTTTGAGGATGGGGATATTTGGGGAGCCTCTTCCTCCAGTGAGTTTGATTGTCCACCACCACTCACATCTGGAAGTGAAGTTACATTCCTAAGGATAAGGATCGTTCCGCATTTTGTTCTCTTAATGACCCGGAATTGGAAATATGCAGATGGTTCAAAATCTAGGAAAGTTATGGGCTATGAACAGAAGTGATGAATTGCACACAAGGAGTACCGAAATGGATCAAAAACTGTATTGAGAAATCCTGAGCTCGTGAAAGAGAATATACAAACAAATATTGCTTGCTCCTTACATACTTAAATAAAGCAACTCAAATTCCAATTGCTACAAAATATATCTGATTTTATTGCACTTAAACATTTCATCTTTGTTTGGATTCAACAAGCTTCACAAAAGTTTATAGTCCAAGTCCTGTACTGGGTTCTCAATACAAGGCAGAAAGTTCACAAGCTGCACAAGTTTCTAATGTGCAAAATCTACTCCCACATCTTCACTGCTGGTAGATCGCAAAGGAAAAAGCAGCAACAATCCCCGTTACAGCAGCTATCTTGGTATAGAAGTGCGGCTTCTTTTTCTCCTGGAAGTGTTCCACAAAGCCCTTCTCCTGTTTAAAAAAAAGCACATACACTCAGTGGCCATTTTAGGTACATCTGTTTGTTAATGCAAATACTAGTCAAATTAATGCACAGAAACATGCAGATATGGTCAAGAGGGTCACTTATTGTTCAGCCAAACTAAAGAAATACAATCCAAGTGACTCTGGAATGATTGTTGGTGCCAGACGAGGTGGGCTGAGTATCTCAGAAACTGCTCATCTCCTAGGAATTCAAAACACGAGTATCTAGAGTTTCAGAGAATGGTGTAGGAAACAAAACATCCAGCGAGCAGACACACAGTTGGGAAGGTTACAACAGCAGTGTGTAGAAGAGCAACTGAGAACGCACAACACATTGAACCTCAGAGTGGATGGGTTACAGCAGAAGACCAAGAATGTACACTCAGTGGTCACCATTAGGTACAGGAGATACCTCATAGAGTGGCCATGGAGTGTATATACCAATGAATGTAGCAAACCATTATTTCTTCACACACAGGACCAGTTTTACAATCTCTGATACTAATCGCTGTTCGTCATGACGAAAACATGTTGTGTTCCTTCTCGTCAGCCCTGATTTCAACCTCAAAAACTCCCATCAGTTTTTACAATTTACTAAACCACGTTAGCCCTGCCTAATCATGTTGTGTGCTGTCGTGGAGTCTATCGTACTAGACTTAAGCATTTCCCAACAGTGAAATTCACTCACTAGCATACAGTTTAGCTTTTGTTTCCCCTTTGCCTCCCTCTTTGGGAGAGAAAATCTGGTTACCCCTTTCTAATCTAAAAGATTTATCCCTGAATCTAGGAATTCTGGAAACCCTTTTCAGAGATGTCACACCACACCTCCTTCAGTTCAAAGATATAACAGAGGCAGGGTTTTGGGGAGAATGAGGTGAATTGTCTAGGTAATCCATCTTACTGATGGGTACTAAACCAGCAATATGAACCAGCTGACTCATACCAGGTCTCAAAGAACTTAGCCAGTACTCTGGTGTGGCAAATGCCACCATAAAGTTACACAATAAAAGGTCAATCCATCTCCAATTTAAATACAAATGATGAGGAGGTGAACAGACACGCTAGTTCAGACTGCAACAAAAGTTTTCTCTTACCCAGCCACCGTTGTTCTTGATCCAGGCGCCTTTGTGAGCCCAGGTGTACTGAGCTACCCACTGGGCTACGCCCTCGACCAGTTCTCGCTCCGGGACGCCTTTCTCTTTCAGGTGCCTGACTAGGATGCCACAGAAAGCGAACAGGGTCACAATCCTTCCCCAGTTATCAATGCCGTCCGAGTAAACTTCTCTCATCAGGGTGGGGAGCACTCGCTGTGCCTCCTCAACAGAGCTTAAGTTGAGACTGTCTATACAACGCTTCAACTCCTGGCCGGATGCATCTAACGCGGAACCCGACCTGCGCAGAGTTTCTACCACCCTGTTGGCCGCCGGCGGGGACTGTGAACCATGTAACACAAAGCGAAAATAATCGTTCGCCAAAAAGTAGCAGAATCCTTCGGAGTTTGGTTGCTGGTAACCCATAATATCCACAGGTGCTTGTCTCTTAATGACTAACAGTAAAGAATGCCCGACATCTCTATTATAGCGACTGGCCGGAACAGTGGTGGGACTTCCCATCAGCTGACGTCTGAAATTGGCTGGAACCAATTTGTTTAAAAGCGCCCCACGCTGACCTCAAGTGGAAAGTGGAAATAACGCGATTCACGTTACTCTTTACGGAACGACACGTATTTTTTTAGAGAAAGTTATTTAAAAGTTAGTATCTGAGTACTTCCTCCTACCTTTATTTAATTTCCATGCTGTTCTAAGTATTAGCTATTAAATAGTTTGGAAGGAAAATTAAGAGCCTGTAGTACACAATGATAACCTATCAGACATCCCACCCTGCAAAAACTCATCTCAGGGAGGTAGCAACCCCGCAACCACATATCCCACTCCCCTGTCGACCTCCAAAGGTGTATGTATGCAGGACATTTTATTAAAGAACACAACAATTTATTTGGCGAACACGAGGAAATCTGCAGATGCTGGAAATTCAAGCAACACACACAAAATGCTGGTGGAACACAGCAGGCCAGGCAGCATCTATAAGGAGAAGCGCTGTCGACGTTTCAGGTCGAGACCCTTCGTCAGAACTAACTGAAAGGAAAGATAGTAAGAGATTTGAAAGTAGTGGGGGGAGGGGGAAATGCGAAATGATAGGAGTAGACCGGAGGGAGTGGGGTGAAGCTGAGAGCTGGAAAGGTGATTGGCAAAAGGGATCCAGAGCTGGAGAAGGGAAAGGATCATGGGACGGGAGGCCTCGGGAGAAAAAAAGGAGGAGGGGGGAGCACCAACGGGAGATGGAGAACAGGCAGAGTGATGGGCAGAGAGACAGAGAAAAAAAAACAAACAACTAAATATGTCAGGGATGGGGTAAGAAGGGGAGGACGGGCATTAACGGAAGTTAGAGAAGTCAATGTTCATGCCATCAGGTTGGAGGCTACCCAGCCAGTATATAAGCTGTTGTTCCTCCAACCTGAGTGTGGCTTCATCTTGACAGTAGAGGAGGCCATAGATAGACATATCAGAATGGGAATGGGATGTGGAATTAAAATGTGCGGCCACTGGGAGATCCTGCATTCTTTGGCGGACAGAGAGTAGGTGTTCAGTGAAACGGTCTCCCAGTCTGCGTCAGGTCTCACCAGTATATAAAAGGCCACACCGGGAGCACCGGACGCAGTATACCACACCAGCCGACTCACAGGTGAAGTGTCGCCTCACCTGGAAGGACTGTCTGGGCCCCTGAATGGTGGTGAGGGAGGAAGTGTAAGGGCAGGTGTAGCACTTGTTCCGCTTGCAAGGATAAGTGCCAGGAGGGAGATCGGTGGGAAGGGATGGGGGGGACGAGTGGACAAGGGAGTCGTGTAGGGAGTGATCCCTGCTGAAAGCAGAAAGGGGGGGGGAGGGAAAGATGTGCTTGGTAGTGGGATCCCTTTGGAGGTGGCGGAAGTTACAGAGAATTATACGTTGGATCCGGAGCCTGGTGGGGTGGTAGGTGAGGACAAGGGGAACCCTATCCTGAGTGGGGTGGTGGGCAGATGGGGTGAGGGCAGATGTGCGGGAAATGGGAGAGATGCGTTTGAGAGCAGAGTTGATGGTGGAAGAAGGGAAGCCCCTTTGTTTAAAAAAGGAAGCCATCTCCTTCGTCCTGAAATGAAAAGCCTCATCCTGAGAGCAGATGTGGTGGAGATGGAGGAATTGTGAGAAGGGGATGGCATTTTTGCAAGAGACAGGGTGGAAAGAGGAATAGTCCAGGTGCAAGGTCACCTGTCTGGTTCTCAGCTTCACCCCACCCCCTCCGGTCTTCTCCTATCATTTCGCATTTTCCCCTCTCCTTCCTACTTTCAAATCTCTTACTATCTTTCCTTTCAGTTAGTCCTGACAAAGGGTCTCGGCCCGAAATGTCAACAGCGCTTCTCCCTATAGATGCTGTGTTCCACCAGCGTTTTGTGTGTGTTGCAACAACTTATTTGATCACATTAATACCCACATACATATGTATTCCTTGTTGAGTATTTTGTTGGCAGTCTCAATGCTAATAGCTAAATGCTAATTGAATTGAATTGAATTTCGGTTTATTTCCATTTCAAAACCACAGCTGTGATGCAGTTAAAAAAGAGACAATGTTCCTCCAGAATGATAACACAAACGCACACAACAAAACAGACTACACTAGAAAATCCACTTAACATTTGGCAATCTCCAGTACGCTGCTGCGTATTAATATTGCGAATGCAAGGAGCTTTTCTATTTCTTTGGTGGACTTTCCTTGTACTGTGATGTGGCTTGCTTGGCAGATTTGAGTAATGCCGTTAAATATGTTTTCAGCTTTGGCATCACTGCACACTGGCATGTCTACAAATCTAACTGTTACCTTATCCACTGTTTCATTACTGTACCTGGCTAAATTGGCACATTCCTTCTCACAGATGATAACGTTGCTTTCGGCAACTAAAATACTGCATGACCTTTTTTCTGTCTGGAGCAACACTGTCATTATTTTTTACCCCTACTAGGCAGGGGTACATCTCAGTGTAGTCTGGGGTGAAGTACATTTTATATTTTCTGTTTTTGGAGCACTCTGCCATGGTGCTGCAGGACGCTAAACTGAACTGATAGACAATGAAGAGAGAGAGAGGTTGATTGTAAAGCCCGCCCACAGAGAAAACTGATAGGTCTACTTAGCACGAAGAGAGGCCAATCAGGATGCTCTCACTGTCACTCTTTCACTACGTCTGTCACTCACTCTCTCTGTCTCTCTCTCTCTCTCTCTCTCTCTCTCTCTCTCTCACTCACTCACTCAAAACAATCAATTTCCAGGATATTGTACATAATTTGTGGGCATCAGGGAGCCACTATCAATATGTGGGAGACTCCCGGAAATTCCGGGAGAGGTGAGATTCTGATCTTTCTTGCGGTTTTACACTATGGATAACTCAGGAAGATGGTGTGTAGAACGGACACCATGGATAACTCAGGGAGATGGTGTGCAGAACAGACACCATGGATAACTCAGGGAGATGGTGTGTAGAACGGACACCATGGATAACTCAGGGAGATGGTGTGTAGAACGGACACTATGGATAACTCAGGGAGATGGTGTGTAGAACAGACACCGTGGATAACTCAGGGAGATGGTGTGTAGGACTGACACCATGGATAACTCAGGGAGATGGTGTGTAGAACGGACACTATGGATAACTCAGGGAGATGGTGTGTAGAACAGACACCGTGGATAACTCAGGGAGATGGTGTGTAGAACGGACACCATGGATAACTCAGGGAGATGGTTTGTAGGACTGACACCATGGATAACTCAGGGAGATGGTGTGTAGAACAGACACCGTGGATAACTCAGGGAGATGGTGTGTAGAACGGACACCATGGATAACTCAGGGAGATGGTGTGTAGAACAGACACCGTGGATAACTCAGGGAGATGGTGTGTAGAACAGACACCGTGGATAACTCAGGGAGATGGTGTGTAGAACGGACACCATGGATAACTCAGGGAGATGGTTTGTAGGACTGACACCATGGATAACTCAGGGAGATGGTGTGTAGAACAGACACCGTGGATAACTCAGGGAGATGGTGTGTAGAACGGACACCATGGATAACTCAGGGAGATGGTGTGTAGAACAGACACCGTGGATAACTCAGGGAGATGGTGTGTAGAACAGACACCATGGATAACTCAGGGAGATGGTGTGTAGAACGGACACCATGGATAACTCAGGGAGATGGTGTGTAGAACAGACACCATGGATAACTCAGGGAGATGGTGTGTAGAACAGACACCGTGGATAACTCAGGAAGATGGTGTGTAGAACAGACACCATGGATAACTCAGGGAGATGGTGTGTAGAACAGACACCGTGGATAACTCAGGGAGATGGTGTGTAGAACGGACACTATGGATAACTCAGGGAGATGGTGTGTAGAACAGACACCGTGGATAACTCAGGAAGATGGTGTGTAGAACGGACACCATGGATAACTCAGGGAGATGGTGTGCAGAACAGACACCATGGATAACTCAGGGAGATGGTGTGTAGAACGGACACTATGGATAACTCAGGGAGATGGTGTGTAGAACGGACACCATGGATAACTCAGGGAGATGGTGTGTAGAACGGACACCATGGATAACTCAGGGAGATGGTGCGTGGAACTGACACCACGGATAACTCAAGGAGATGGTGTACGTAACTGGTAAGGTAGATGCCTCCAGGATATGGCGATTTTAATGCTGGAACAAATGGGTTGAAAAGGCAGTGCACCAGGACCAGGGCAAGGGCAAGGTCAGTTCTGCTCACTGCTCTGCGATGTTGACTCCGCTTTTGGCTGCGCTGAGGCTGTGGGCCTGCTCCAGCTGCTCTTCGCTTCATGTCTGAGGACTCACTTTCATTCTGAATGCTATCCATTACTTTTATTGTTTGCATGATTTGTTTTTATTCTCTCTCTCTCTCTGCACATTGGGTGTTTATTGGGTTCTTTTGGGTTTATTGTTTTTTTGCGGCAGTCTATATGTATATATAGCATATACATACTCCAATAATAAATGTACTTAGAACTTTGGTGTACAGAAATGGCAAAAGGTATACCTCAGGGACATGATGTAATAAAGCTCCAGTGAACAGTTTCTGTACCGTCTAAGCTGGTTTGTTTTTAATGTGACAACATTTATCAAACTTCTTGTGTTTTTTTCTCATCCATGATCAACAAAACTTGGTCTTAACTCTAATGTGTGTTTCTTCAACTTATTAAGGTATTATGTGGCAAGCAAAGTAAAAATAGTTGCTGAAGAAAAATATGAATTAGAATTAGGTTTATTATCACCAGCATGTGACATGAAATTTGTTAACTTAGCAGCAGTTCAACGCAATACATAATATAGAAGAAAAAAAACTAAAATAACAAACAAATAAATAAGTAAATAAATAAATAGATAAATAAACTTTTATTTTTCTGCCATGAAATATTGAAGAAATAAACTAAACTAAGGAATATTTGGGTAAGAAATTGAGGCTGGTACTTCACTACAAGCTGAATGGGTTACAGATTTATCACACTATCAGTTCCATAAGAACCTATACAAGAACAGTTTGAATACATCAGTTTGCTCCTCAAACTATTCCCAGTGGTACCATAGCAGATTCAGCCTCAACATCACTTCTCCATTCTTTCTCCCTAGAACCTCCCCAGCTTCTGTTTAGCATTTACTGAGAGTCAAGTTTTCCCAGAACCAATGTTGGCAGAACATTCTCTGGTTAGTTGTGTTACGATTGCTTCTGGGACTGTCTCATCTGAGAACATACAACAGTCACTGGTGTGAACTGCTCTGAGATATTCCAAGGATGTAAAAGGCATAAAAAGGAAGCTTTTCATTTTAATTCCACTTGGGTTGGGCACTTTCAGTTTCTTTATTGGTTCAAGTAGAAAGGATGTACAATTCTTAAGGAAATACTTTATGGAGAAAACAGAGATAGAAGATTCTGCAGATACTGGAAATCTGAAGTAACGTACAAGTGCTGAAGGAATTCTTTTGGCCAGGCAGTATCTACAGAGAGAAATGGACAGTCGATGTTTCAGGTTGTGACCTTCCATAAGAAAAAGGGGAGATAGCCAACATGAAGAGATGGAGGGGGGAGCTGGAGCAAAAGCAGGCAGCTGATAGATAGATCCACATGAAGTAGAAATGGGCTGAAGAAAATGAACCATGGAATAAAAGGAAGGAATGTAGGGAGGGACATTTGTGAAAGGAAGGAGTGGATGATGGGAAGATACAAAGTTCAGGGAAGGGGAAATAGATGTGGTCAGTGGGATAAAGAAAATCCAGGAGGGACATAGGGGCGTGGTTACCAGAAGTGAGAGAAATTGATGTTCATGTCATCAGGAGTATGAGGTGGTGATGTGTGTAGCATCAGCTTGGTAGTAAAGGAGTCCGTGGACAGACACAGTGGTGTGGAAATGGGAAGAGGAATTAAAATGGCTGGCCGCCAGCAGATCCTGGTTGCTGCAGCAGGTGGAGTAAAGATGCTGAACAAAGCAAGCCCCCAGTCTGCAATGGGGCTCAGTAATGTAGTAGAGGTCACACCGGGAGCACTAGATGCAATAAGTGACACCAATGGATTCCACATGTGAAGAAATGCCTCACCTGGAAGAACTGTTTCGGGCCCTGAGTTGTGGTGAGGAAGGAAGTGTAGAAGATGGGAAGCGATGTGTGGACGAGGGAGTCACTGAGTAACCAAACCTTGCAGGGAAAGACGTGCCTGGTGGTGGGATCCCACTGAGATAGCGGAAGTTGCAGAGAATGATGTGCTGGATGCCCAGGCTCATTGGCTAGTAGGTGAGGACAGGAGGAATGCTATCCCCGTTATATCATGGAGGGGTTGGGGAAAGAGGATGAAGCAAGGCCAGATGTACATGGGAAATAGGAGAGATGCAGGTGAGGGAAAAAAATGAAGTGAAGACAGTTAATGTCTTATCAGCAGCTAGGAATGAAAAGATCCAGAGTTTTTAGAAAGACGGAGAGGGGGTGTCCAACAGGAAAAGGAAAAGAGCTCATCAGTGGGGGGGGGGGAGAAATCCTTGCCAAAAAAGAAGGCATGGAAGCAGAGGCAACAGGAGAAGATCTCATTGTCAGGGGTCTTGTTGAGGTGTGGTTACAAAGGGATGGGGTAAGGCCTCTGCTGAAGACAGAACATTCTGCCTCTGGGAAGGGGAAGTGGGAAGGAATAAAAACATAGAAAATAGGCGCAGAAGTAGACCATTCGGCTCTTCGAGCCTGCACCACTATTCAGTATGATCAAAGCTGATCATCCAACTCAGAACCCTGTATCTGCTTTCTCTCCATACCCCCTGATCCCTTTAGCCACAAGGGCCATATCTAACTTCCTCTTAAATATAGCCAATGAACCGGCCTCAACTGTTTCCTGTGGCAGAGAATTCCACAGATTCACCACTCTCTGCGTGAAGAAGTTTTTCTTCATCTCGGTCCTAAAAGACTTCTCCTTTATCCTTAAACTGTGACCCCTCGTTCTGGACTTCCCCAACATCGGAAACAATCTTCCTGCATCTAGTCTGTCCAATCCCTTTAGAATTTTATACATTTAGAATTTTTATACGTTTTATAGAGACAGCTGGGGTCAGGGAAAGTAGGGAGGGAAGAAGGGGAGGGTTCAGGGATGGAACAAAAATAAATCTTTTATCTAAAGAATGTAAACTACTTCCAGTGCTTTGATGCCTAACTATTTATGACATCAATATAAAGGTCATAGTCCACATTCAAAACCCAAACCAAATGTATCACATCCTTTTATTGAAATACGTGATCTTATCACCGTAGTTTTGATTAAAATAGCACCAGCCACTTTTAAAAATAAAAAAAACCCATGAAATGATTCAGCATCCTACCGCCAGCGAAGGCACCTTGCTGCTTTCATACCATAAAGCTGAGTCTAAAAACTTAAAGAAGGTGCAGTGAAATGCAGATGTCCTATATCAGAAATATAAACACAGATGATGATGAAACTATCTGTACTTCCCACCACTGTGTCATGAAACTGACAGTGATTTAACAGTTTTTACATCGGTGTGCAAATGCAGAAATCAGAAAGCTGCTGTCAGTGATTCATTAGAGCAAGCAGCCTGTAGTGTTATACCGGATTCATTACAGAATCCAACCAGGGATTGAAAGTTTGGACAAATTACCCATCACTTAGAGCTCAGCAAAGAATTACCAGTCATAAACTACCTCTATGGCTCAATTGTGTGCAGATTGGAGAGGTGCGAGGCCTTTTTTTTAGTTAGTAGGGTTCTTTTTTCCTTCATTTTCCAAATTGTTAACACTTTTTTTTCTTATTATCGATATATTGCTTAACTTTGTTAATCAGTTGTTTGCTAATTTAACTATTTATTGTACATAATGACATATTGACTTAATGTATCTTTTTTATTAATCTTCAATAATAATTAATAAAAAAGATTTTAAATTGATCAAACGTGGGTGTGATAAATATGCCAAAGTAAACAAAACCTGTCTGCGACCATTTAAAGGGGAAAGGTTCCTGCTGCAGATTCCCCAGAGGCATAGCCTCTGATTTAGTAAAGTTGATTTTATAACCTGAAAAGGCGCTAAATGAATTGATGCATTGTATAAGGTGGTGCACTGATATAGCAGGGTTTGATAAGAAAATTAGAATATCATCCACATACAATGTAATTTTATGTGACTTTAGCCCTATGCCTGGAGCAGATATTTTGGGGTCTCACCGAATAGCCTCAGCCAATGGCTTGATCACTAGTGTGAAAAGTAGTGGTGATAAAGGGCAGCCCTGCCGGCTACCCCTCACTTTTATCTTAAATAGATTTCACCCTATTATTGTGAAACCATGTCCACCGGTTCTGGACTTTCCAATGTAAGGAAACTTCCCTGCAGCTCTCATCCTGTCTCGTTTCTAAGAAAATGATGTATTTCAATAAACTCACCCTGATGTCTTCTAAACTCCAATGAGTAGACTCCTGACTTGTTTAATGTTTCTTCATTATATAACCCTTCAACAACCAATCCAAGTCCAACTTCTTTGAATGGTCTCCATTGAAGGCACCTCTCTAAAAAGGGATACCAAAGTTGTTCCCGGTACCACAGATGTTGTCTCACCAGTGCCTTCAATATGTGTAATGAGACCTCCCTATTTTATTGCGCTAAGCACTCTGCAACCACCCCCCCCCCCCAGAGATAAGGGCCAACATTCCCTCATTGCTGCAGTCTGGGGTTCTCACCTGCTTCATACGGGCGACAATCATATCAGTGTTCAAAAAGAGCAGGGTGAACTGTCTCAATGACTAGTAGTGCTCACATCTACTGTGATGAAGTGCTTTGAGAGTTTGGTCATGGCTAGAATAAACTCCTGCCTAAGCAAGGACATGGGCCCGCTGCCATTTTTTTTAATTGATTTTTTTAATGCATTTTCTACAACACTACAAATTTAAAAAAACCCAAAAACGAAGTAGAAAAGATAAACATACAATAGTACTATAATACAAAACAAGATAATTGAGAAAGCACCCAAGCTGAAGTCATGTAAAATCAGTGTCTTCCCCAAGCCCCACAACAAAAAAAACTCCAGACCAACCAAAACAAAATGTAGAAAATATAAATCAGAACATTCAAACCCCCAAAACTGTAAATACACTGGAAAACAGAAGATAACAATGCCTACCACCAAAAAAAAGAGCTGAAAGCAAGGGACTGAAAAAAAAACTTAATTAAGAGGAAAATTATGAAAATACTCAATAAGAGGTCCCCAGACCTTATGAAACTTTATATCCGAATTAAGAATTGAATAATGGATTTTTTCAAGGTCTAAACAGGACATAATATCATTAAGCCATTGAGCATGCGTGGGCGGGGCAACATCTCTCCATCTAAGGAGGATTAGACGTCTAGCCAGGAGAGAAGCAAAAGATAATATTCGACATTTAGTCGAACTCAAGCGTATATCTGTCTCACCCAAGAAACCAAACAGAGCAATTAAAGGGTTAGGTTCTAAGTGGTGATTCAGAATACAGGATAAAGTTATAAAAACATCTTTCCAAAATTTCTCTAAGCTAGGATAGGTCCAGTACGTATGAATAAGAGAAGCCTCGCCACTTTTGCATTTATCACAAAGAGGACTAATATTAGGGTAAAATCGAGATAATTTAGATTTGGACATATGGGCTCTATGAACAATCTTAAACTGTAAAAGACAGTGGTGAGCACAAAGAGAGGTTGAATTAACCGATTTGAGAATCGAGTCCCAAATCTCATCAGATAAAGGGATATTTAAGTCATGCTCCTAAGCCATTCTAAGTTTATCCACAGGGACACACCGTAAGGATACTAATTTATCATGGATAAAGGATATTAAGCCTTTACCCAGTGAATTAATAGAAAGAAAGAAATCCATAGCATTTTTCTCGGGCATTTCAAGGAAGTTGGGAATTAAAGGATTGATAAAGTGTCTGATTTGGAGATATCTAAAGAAATGGGCATTAGGCAGATTGAACTTAGCAGAGAGCTGTTGAAAGGATGCAAAGTGATTATCTATAAAAAGATCTTCAAAATGTCTAATGCCCTTTCTATACCAATCATAGAACGTTGAATCATACATAGTAGGTAGAAAAAGATATTTATGTAAGATAGGACTAGAAAGGGAAAAACCATAAAAACCATAGAATTTCCTAAACTGGGCCCATATTCACAAAGTATGTCTAACAAGAGGATTAACAATTAATCTAGACAAACTACTAGGGAGTGCAGAACCAAGAAGTGCAGAAATAGATAGATCTTTAGTGGAATTCAGCTCCATTGCTACCCAATTAGGGCACTCAGATTGGCTATGAAAAAAAGACCAAAAGATAATGCAACGAATGTTAGCTGCCCAGTAGTATAAATGAAAATTAGGTAAGGCCATGCCATCCTCTTTTTTAGATTTTTGAAGATAAACTTTATTAATTCTAGAACGCTTATTCAAAATAATAGAGTCTAAGGAATCAAAAAAGGTTTTAGAAATAAAAATTGGAATAGATTGAAATAAATATAAAAATTTAGGGAGAACGTACATTTTAATAACATTAATACGACCTACCAAGGGCATAGATAGAGGTGACCATTGTGACAGACTCTGTTTTGTAGTGTATAAAAGATTGGCAAAATTTTCACAAAAAAGATCTTTAAACTTCCTTGTAACTGTAATACCAAGGTAAGCAAATTGATTATGAACTACTTTAAAGGAGAGGTCACGAAATGCCAATACTTGTGCTTCTTTATTAATTGGGAAAAGTTCATTCTTATGTAAATTAAGTTTATAGCCAGAAAACTGGCTGAATTGATCAAGAAGTGAAAACATTGGAGGTAAGAATGTGGACCGATTTGAAAGAAAAAGTAATAGATCATCAGCATAAAGAGAAACTTTATGCTCAACACACCCCCTTCCAAATCCCGGTCAATTCAGGACAGCTTCAGAATGCTATCGCCAGAGGTTCTATAGCCAAATCAAAAAGAAAGGGACTTAAAGGACATCCTTGACGGGTGCCACGTTTAAGGTTAAATAACTGGGATTGCTGAGAATTAGTCAAAACAGAGGCAGTAGGAATTAGATACAGCAATTTGATCCAAGAGATAAAACTTTGACCAAGGTCAAATTTTTTTTAAACCGCAAAGAGATAGTTCCACTCTATATGATTAAATGCTTTCTCCACATCGAGAGAAATAACGCATTCAGGAATCCCAGTTGAAGGTGAATATAAAATATTAAATAAACACCGTATATTAAAAAAAGGAAGACGGTTTTTAATAAAAACCAGTTTGATCATCAGAAATAATAGAGGGTATAACAGTTTCTAATCTATGAGCCAAGACTTTGGGCAAGATTTTAACATCAACATTAAGCAAAGAGATCGGCCTGTACGAGGAACACTCTGTTGGGTCTTTACCCTTTTTTAATAAAAGAATAATACATGCCTCATTAAATGAGGGTTGCAATTTACCATAGTTAAATGAGTCAGATAGTACTGAGAGTAACTGAGGAGAAAGGAGTGAAGAGAGTGATTTATAAAATTCTACGGGGAACCCATCAGGTCCAGAAGATTTGCCTGAAGACAGTGTAGAAATTGCAAAAGATATTTCTTCTAATGATATAGGCTCATTAAGTTTTGCTTTAAAATCAGATGAAAGCGAAGGAATATTCAGAGTATTTTAAAAAAGATCAACAGAAATATTCTCATTCAGAGATACAGAGGAATAAAGCCGAGAGTAAAAATTTTTAAATTGATTTCTAAGTGATTTGATGTAATATCCCTGTTCTCTTTCCGGATCTTTGTGATATGTTGTTTAGCTTTAGAATGTCTCAACTGATTAACTAGAAATTTACCAGATTTGTCACCGTGAATATAAAAGCAACTCTTACTTTCAAGAAGTTGACGTTCAACAGGTTGAGTAGAGAGAAGGTCAAATTTAGTTTGAAGTTCTACACGCTTCTTATATAATACAGGGTTATTAGTTTGAGCATATAATTGATCTAATTCTTTAATCTGATTAATTAGGTCTAATCGATCTATACGGGACTTTCTATTAGGATTTGCTGTATATGAGATTATTTGACCCCTCAAATATGCTTTCATGGCAACCCAGACAATCTGGGATGACACTTCAGATGACATATTAGTGTTTAAATAAAAAGTTATCTGATCCTTAATAAAATTTAGAAAATCATCATCCGATAATAAAGTCGGGTTAAAATGCCAATGTTTATTCCTCTGAGGGAGACCAGGAAAATTTAGAGACGAAGTAATTGGAGCATGATCAGAAATCAGTATACTCTGATAGTCACAAGAATGGACAAATGAAATAAGTTGATTATCAATTTAAAAAAAGTCAATTCTAGTAAAGGTATGGTGAACATATGAAAAAAAGGAATAATCTCTCTCAGTACGATGAAGGAAATGCCATATATCAGAGATACCATAGTTAGAAAGAAAAGAGTGAATAGCTAAAGCAGATTTAGTAGGTAGTGGACAATCAATCCAAATTTGGATCTAACCAGCAATTAAAGTCGCCACCCAATATAACAGAATATGAACTTAAATCTGGTAATGAGGAGAAAAAACGTTCAAAAAAATTAACATCGTCAGAATTGGGAGCATACAGGTTTGCTCGTACAACTTTAGTATTATATAATTTACCAGAAACGATAATAAAACAGCCATTTGTGTCAGATATCTTACTATGGAGTTCAAAAGGAATATTTGAGTTAATAAGGATGGAAACCCCCCCTAGCTTTGGCCGGGAAGGATGAATGAAAATGCTGACCCACCCACTTTGACAAAAGCCGAGAATGATCAAAACTACGAATATGAGTTTCTTGGAGGAAGGCAATGTCAGCTTTAAGTTGCTTAATATGTGAGAAGACCTTCCTTCTTTTAACAGGATGATTCAATCCCTTTACATTCCAGCTCACAAATTTCAGTGTATTAACCATTATTATTAACCATTATCAATTGTAGGCATATATAAAATCAAACATTGCAATAACAGTCTGGGAGCAAAAATATAAACATAAATCAGTAAAATCAGGACAGAAACATGTCCTGAATAACAAGGGAAAACAGAGAAAACAATAAATAGTGTTGGAACTGGAGAACCCACCCCACTCTCACAACCTAAAACTAGATGGCTACCCAAAAAAGCAGCTAGCTCTACAAAAAAATGTTACCCCAAAAATAACTTCCAGTTCCATATCATTGACATAGGCTCCGTATAGATAATATAGCAAATACTAACTAATTTATGCACTAGAGAGCAAAATTACAAATAGGAACAACTTCTTCAGAAAAGATATAAAACTTAATACAAAAAAAATCAACAAAAAACTAACCTACCCACGAGAAACTATGAAAAATTGAAAGAAAAAGATAAAAGGGGGGGAAAGGGGGAAATTATAAATTTAAAGAGAGTACATATCAGCCATTTAAAAAAAAGGCAAATCTTATACCGTAAATCGACAGGGAGGCCTTCAATAAGAAACTCCAAGCCTCCGAAACAAATTAAGACCAATTGTAGTTCTCTATAGTTAAAGTTATTCAGAAATAGAATAAATTACACAAGTAAAATCTAAAGTCCGCAGGGAAACATTAAATTTAGATAATCTATTTAAGAAGATCGCACCAAGTCCAGGGAGAGACTAACTAGAACCCCTAGAATCTCAATAGTTAATGTCTGAGTTATTCAAGTAGAGCCTGAGTTCGCAAAAAAACTTTAATTTAAGAAGTACTTATCAGCCATTTTAGAAAATCAAATCGGGTCCGAAGAAGTCAAGATGGCTGGAAGATTTCCAACAAACAACTCAGCCTCCTTCACTGATTTAAACCACTTATATTCTCCAGTAGTAAGCGTAATTTGAAGATCGGCAGGGTTACAAAGAGAAGGTTTGAATCCACGATTAAAAAGCTCTTTCATTACGCCTTTGAACTCAGCACCCATCTTCAGAACCTGGGGGGCAAAATCTTCCACGAAACGAATGGTGGTATTTTGGAAAGTAAGAGTACCTCTTCGGCGTGCCTCAATAATCAAACAGTTTTTCACCTGATATCGATGGAAACACAGAATAACTGGCCATGGTCTAGAACCCAAAATAGCACGAGGAACATAAATCCTGTGAGCCCTTTCTAGCTCAGGTGGAGTTGGGAGAAATTCTTTCCCAAAAATCTCTTAGAGAAAAGAAGAGAAAAATTCAACGGAAGAGCCCTTTTCGGTGGCCTCCGGCAAACCGAGAATTCGCAGATTGCAGCTTCTGCTCCGATTTTCGAGATCCGCCATTTTGGAAGTGAGTTTACTGTTCCTCTCCATTAGGTTGGAGCAGAGAGTTTCTAGATGTTGAACACGGTATTCTAAACCTTCAGAGGTTACGTTGATGCGACATAGATGTTCAGCATGGTCATCCACTCTGGCATTAATCTGATCCAATTTTGACTCCAGCTGAATGATAGAAGCTCTAAATTCAGTCTTGATATCCGTTAGAGTATCTTGTCGATGCTGTTCCAGGATAGAGAGAATCTCGGCCGACAGAGCCATGGGAGTTTCTTTTTTCCCGAGTTTAGTACTTTTTGTAGCCATTATAAGATAGACGTATTTGCAGGCAGATAAAAGAAAGCAAATAAAATAACGAACTAAGGTTTAAAAAGAGAGACACATAGTGTGAAAATAGGAAGTATAACAGAGCAAAAGTTTGAAGCGACTAAACAATCACCATCTTACCAGAAGTCCTCCGCCCACTGCCATTTGCCTGTCACCACAACAGGTCTACAGCAGATGCAACCCCACTGGCTCTCCACTCGTCCTTGATCACCTGGACAACAGCAATACCTACGTCATGCTTCTACTTATTGATACAGCTCAGTTTCCTACACCATCAGACCCCCAGTTCTCATCAACAAGCTCCAAAAATGCCTTTAAGACCAAAGAATTGATTGTGGACTTTAGGAAGGGGGAGTCTAGGGAACACACCAGCCCTAATCGAGGGATCAGCAGACAAAGGGTTGAGCAGTTTTAAGTTCCTGGGTGTCAAGATCTCTGAGGATCTATGCTGGTCAACATACTGATGCAATTACAATGAAGGCACAACAGAGGCTATATTTCATTAGAAGTTTGAGGAGAATTTGGTATGTCACAAATTTCAACAGATGTACCATGGAGAGCAATCTAACTCATTTCATCACCGTCTGGTGTGGAGGGGTCACTGCACAGGACCGGAAAAAGCTGCAGACAGTTGTGAGCTCAGCCAGCTCCATCGTGGGCACTGGCCTCCCCAGCACACAGGACACCTCCAAAAGACGATGTCTCAAAAAGGACCATCATTAAGGACCCCATCGCCCAGGACATGCCCTCTTCTCATTGCTACCAACAAACAGGAGCTTGAAGCCACACACTTAATATTTACAGAACAGCTTCTTCCCCTCTGCCATCAGATTTCTGAAGACAATGAACTTTTGAACACTACCTCAGTGGTTATTCTGTCTCTTCCTACACTACTTATTTAATTTAATTTTCTTTTTTATATATACTTCTTATTGTAATTGATAGCTTTGATTATTATGTACTGCTGCAAAACAACAAATTTCATGACATATGCCAATGATATTAAACCTGATTCAGATTCTACTCTGCGTTGTACTTGCGTGCCAACTTCCTGTGTTTTGTGTACAAGGGCCTCCAAATCCCTCTGTGTTACAGATTTCTGCAGTCTTCTTTTTGTTTAAGCAATACAAAGTTTCTCCAGGTTGAATAAGAGTCCTGAGGACTGTCTATTCACTGAACTTTCAGTACGTCAAAAGCAATTACACCAAAAATTCTAATGAGGAATCTTTAGCCTTGACAGCTCTTGGGTACAAATTTGCAAAGAATAGACTGGGGAAAGTCAGTGTAGGTAATAGGAGTTGTTACCATCAAGTGAATGGTGCCAAATGTTGACTGAATACAGCCTGGGAAGAGTGACAAAGGGTCTGATTGCCAGTCCGCAAGAAAACTATCAGCAGTTTAACAAAAGGAAGTATGCGATAACAAGTGTCAAACAGTCAGAAAGTTATGTTACAAGTTTATAAAATTCTGGTTAGGCTGCATCTGGAGCATTGCATTCAATTCTGGTCATCTGTTATACAGAGCATGTGGAGGCTTTGGAGAAGGTGGAGCAGAGATTTGCTATGAGACTGCCTAGACTAGAAGGCATGTGTCCTGAGCAAAGGTTTCTCTGGCACAGCAAAGGCTGATGGAAGATCTGATGGAAGTTTATAAGATTATGAGAGGCATAGATAGAGTTCTTCCCCCCAGAGTTCGTGTCTCATACTAAAGTACAAGCATTTATGGTGAGAAGGGTAAATTCAAAGGAGATGCAAAGGCTATGTTTTTTATTAACACAGTGAGTGGTAGGTGCCAGTAATGGTGGTGGAGGCAAGTACAATAGAGGCATTTTAGAGGCTCTCATACGGACACATGTATGTGAAAGAAATGGAGAGATATGGAGCTATGTAGCCATGAGCACTCGCATGAGTCCCATAGATGCTGCCTGACCTGCTGAGTTCCTCCAGCATTGTGTGTGTGTTGCTCAGATTTCCAGTATCTGCAGATTTTCTCGTTTGTGTAGCCAGAAGAGAAAGTGAAGTGACAGATGGAATACACTGTGGGGAACTGAGGACTTATGCACATTGGTTGGAAGAATAAAGGTGTAGATTATTTTTTAAATGGGTATAAAATTCAGGAATCAGAGGCACAAAGTGAATTGGGAGGCCTAGTTCAGAATTATCTTAAGGTTAACATGCAGGTTGAGTCAATTGTAAAGAAGAAAAACGCAATGTCAGCATTCATTTCCAGGGGACTACAACATAAAAACATGGATGTACTGCTGAGGCTCCTCAAGGTGTTAGTCAGAGCACATCTTGAATATTTTGAGAAATATTGGGCCCAATATTTAAGGAAATATATGCAGGGCCTGAAGGTGGACGTTCATGAGAATGATCCCGTGAATGAAATAATTAACCTGTGAGGGGCATTTGATGTCTTTGGGCATGTACTCATTAGGGTTCAAAAGGAAAAGGGGGTATCTCATTGAAACATGAATACTGAAAAGCTCATATAGACTGGGATGTGGAGAGGATGTTTCCCTCAGTAGGAGAATCAAAGATCTGAGGAGTTGGAGTAAAGGGATGTCTCTTTAAAAGTGAGATGAGGAGGAATTCCTTCAGCCAGAGGACAGTGAACCTATGGAATTCATTGCCACCAAGGACTATGGAGGCCAACTCATTTGGAGCAGTTACAGCAGAGATTGATAGGTTTTTAGTTGGTAAGGGAGATGGTTACAGGGAGAAGGTGGGAACATGGGGTTGTAAAAATGTCAGTCCTGATTGAATGATGGGGCAGGCTCGATAGGCTGAATATTCTAATTCTGCTTCTATAGATTATGGTTTAATGGTCTATCAAGAACTTTCAGGTACCTGGTTGCCTACCTGAATAATCCAATGGTTCCTCAAAAACTTCCAGTAACTTTATCGGACTCAATTTCCCCTTCCTGAAGAGCTGCTGATACTGCTTAATTGAATCACAATTTTCCAAATGTGCTGCAAATCCTTCCTTCATATTTAACATTTTTCAAACAATAGATGTTAAGTTTATTGGCCTATAATTGCTCACTTGTTGCTTCCCTTCCTTTCTGAATGGGGGTGTCTTGCTGGCAGTTTTCCAATCCTCTGGTACCACTGCAGCACTGGCAGCTAGCCAAGCTCTGCAACAAAGGGCCCATTGGCTTGGAATTTGTTGGATAAATAGCATGAACATGCACTGTTTTGAGTAGGTTGCAAGATCTGGAATTTCTTAAAAGTGCAAATAATTAAAAATTTTCTAGTACAAATTTACTAAGTACAATTAAGACGTCATGAGGTTCAGAGTTCTCTCAAGTGGTTACATTTGTGAATGTTCCAGAGATAAAGACATTGTCAAACACAAAGATAAGAACTCTGATCTGAGTTGGCAATCTAAACTAACTCAGATTTAAATACCTGAATTGTTTAAAAAAGAACAGCAGATAAAAAAGCCAACTCAAAGTAAGAGGCTTGGATGTGCAAAACTTCATGTTTCAGTAGGGGAAGAATATTACAGTCACCTGAAGTTAGGAAAATAAGCGCAGTCTAGGTTTTGTCAATAACTGCATTAATACAGGAGGAGAAAAGTATTATGGAAATGTAAATGGATTGTCCTTGCAATGGGGAAGTAATGGGATTGGACCACTTTTGCCATATTGTTTCTACATGTAAGGAATCACCAATTATCAACTCTTTATTAGGATCATCTCCTAAACTCTAAGAAGAGGATGTTAGTTCATTTTAAGTTTGATTAGGATCTACAATAAGTTCATAAGTTTATTACTTATTCATACATTACCTTTTTTAACAGCATCTGGGCATCCATGCCTATGCCAGGATGTATTTGCCACACCTGATTGCCTTTAAAGATATGGCTGAGAGCCTCTTTCATCAACACGTTCCAGTTGAGATATCGCAGCTGTGCAATTGAAACCCCCTGGTTTCCTTGGCTGCATAAATCTAGGGGAAGATAACCTCATGAGACTGAGGCACTCTCCCACCCCAAACCCCTGTTTGTGTGGATGCTGTGTAATTTGGTACCCTGTTACAAATAGTACCATGAAATAACAGACAGTACACCACAAACGATTAAAAGACTATATTTATGAATCTTAATTTGACTAAAGGGTTATAGACAATAGAGGACAATAGACAATAGGTGCAGAAGTAGACCATTCGGCCCCTCGAGTCTGCACCGCCATTCTGAGATCATGGCTGATCATTCACTATCAATACCCAGTCCCTGCCTTGTCCCCATATCCCTTGATTCCCCTATCCATCAGATATCTATCTAGCTCCTTCTTGAAAGCATCCAGAGAATTGGCCTCCACCGTCTTCCGAGGTAGTGCATTCCACACCTGCACAACTCTCTGGGAGAAGAAGCTCTTCCTCAACTCTGTTTTAAATAACTGACCTCTTATTCTCAATCCATGCCCTCTGGTACTGGACTCTCCCAACATCTGGAACATATTTCCTGCCTCAATCCTATCAAATCCTTTAATTATCTTAAACGTTTCAATCAGATCCCCTCTCAATCTCCTCAATTCCAGCGTGTACAAGCCCAATCTCTCCAATCTCTCTGCGTAAGACAGCCCTGCCATCCCAGGAATCAACCTAGTGAATCTACGCTGCACTTCCTCAACTGCCAGAATGTCCTTCCTTAAACCTGGAGACCAAAACTGTACACAATATTCCAGGTGTGGTCTCACCAGGGCCCTGTACAAATGCAAAAGGACATCCTTGCTCTTGTATTCAATTCCCCTTGTAACAAAGGCCAACATTCCATTTGCCCTCTTCACTGCCTGTTGCACTTGCTCATTCACCTTCATTGACTGGTGAACTAGGACTCCTAGGTCTCTTTGCATTTCTCCCTTACCTAACTCTACACCGTTCAGACAATACTCTGCCCTCTTGTTCCTGCTTCCAAAGTGGATAACTTCACATTTATTCACATTGAATGACATCTGCCAAGTATCTGCCCACTCACCCAGCCTATCCAAGTCTCCCTGTATTCTCCTAACGTCCTCTTCGCATGTCACACTGCCACCCAGTTTAGTATCGTCAGCAAACTTGCTGATATAGTTTTCAATGCCCTCATCTAAATCATTGACATAAATCGTAAAGAGCTGTGGTCCCAATACAGAACCCTGTGGTACCCCACTAGTCACCTCCAGCCAGTCCAAGAAACACCCATTCACTGCTACCCTTTGCTTTCTATCTGTCAACCAGTTTTCTATCCATGTTGAAACCCTGCCCCCAATGCCATGAGCTCTGATTTTACTCACCAATCTCCTATGTGGCACCTTATCGAATGCCTTCTGAAAATCTAGGTATACAACATCCACTGGCTTACCCTCGTCTAACATCCTTGTTACACCCTCAAAAAACTCCAACAGATTAGTCAAGCATGATTTGCCCTTGGTAAATCCATGCTGGCTCGGCCTAATCCTATTTCTGCCATCTAGATGTGCCACTATTTTGTCCTTAATAATGGACTCAAGCATCTTCCCCACGACTGACGTTAGTAAAGAAAAGAACAAAAAAAGGGCCCATTTTAATGAAACAGTCAAATGTGCACAAGTTAGAGCTCAAAGTCTCTCCTTAGTCACTGATCCTCAATCAATCTCACCCATGTCTTCGTCGAATCATGATCCCGCTCCATGTCAATTCCTGTGACTTCTTGTCTCCTGTGTCTTCCCTCTTCATCTCCTCTCGACCAAAAGCCCAAAACCCAATCTTAGTGTCCCTCACCAGAGAAACCTCCCCTTAATCTGACCATCCTAATTGGATGGCACACAGTTCTCCTCAACTCTTATCTTCAACAATAACCCAAACAAGCTGAAAACATAAAAGGCTGCTCTTATGGAACTGTTAAATTAAATACATACAGCATAACAATAAAAATATGAACCAGAGAACACAATGGAATATGGTATTTAAGACAATAAAGAAATTATTATATATATCCAAATCAGAAATTTGCAAGACTTAAAGAGCTTTATCCTTGTCTTCCTTGCTGGTAGAGGTCACAGGTCTGAAAGTCAGCATAAACTAGGCAAATGACTGGAATCATTGTGGATGACCCACTGTATAGCCATTGTGCAAATAAGCATTTACAGTACTTGGTGGAGTTCCACTCAAGCAGGCTGCTTGATACTGAATTACACTGATTTTCTTGAGTGTGTTGGTTCTGTACCCACCCATTCACTTTCTGACTTATGCTGTTAGATTGCAGATGCAAGGTACACTTGTTGCTTATCACCTACTTGCAGGTGAATCATGCAGCCAGGTAGGAAAATAGCTGTTAGCTTTGATTGTGAGACAATTGGAGGGCTTACTGTAATGGTTAAGACTACATCTAGAGAGTATTGTATGCAGTTTTGGTCAATGCATTTACCTTGGGAATGCAGGGATGGTGGAATTGCCATACAAGCAGAGATTGAGTTGCATAATGACTACCTCTATATTCTTGGTCTCTTTTTGCACTACTTACTTTTCTTTATATATCTTTATAGTATTTATTATGTATTACATTGTACTGTTGCCAAAAAAACAAAAAAAATCACATCATGTCAGTGATATTAAACTTGATTCTGATTCTGATTAGGCCTGTATGCTCCAAAGTTTAGAGATCTCAATGAATCTTACTTAATTCCAACAATGTTTGACAGACTGGATGCAGGAAAATCAGCAGTTGGTGAATTCAAAGCTCATTTCCAGAAGTGTGGTACCATCTCTAGTCACAATTGGATATTAAGACTGCAAGGCGAGAGGGGGATTACAGCAAGTGGGCAGCAAGATGGAACACAAAGATTAGAAATAGGTGTAGAGCATGAGTTAAAGTTTAGTAGGGATCACTGCAATGTAGTTTACCCCAGTAAATGGGATATGCAACATTGTGATTAAGGTAGAATGAAGAAGGGAATAGATAGATAGATGGGAGTGAAATAGTAAAGGTTGATCGCATAAGAAGAGGGAAATGCCATGTGGAGTAGACTAGGTCGGGAGGGGGTAACACAAAGGGAAGCTAACACTCCAATTTGAATAAGGTCAGAAGGTAGGAGGATACATAAATTTGAATTCAACTCCATTGAATAGGCAGTCTGGTACAAATCAGGAAATGATTAACTTAAAATTAACAAAAAGTACTAATCACATGGTGTCAGCAAAAACAATGTGGGCACAGGAAAATTCAAGAATTTACATCACACTCCTAAACTAATTTGCGTATGTTTGAAAAACATAGAAGTGAAACAAGGAAGGGAAATCAATTTCAAAAACTCTGCAGGAAGGAGGAGGTGGGGAAACACCTTGTCGGTATCTGAGAAATTCAGAAAAGAATTCAAAGCCTATTGAGGGGTAAAAGAAACTAATGAAGTCCAAAGCATGAAAAAGTCTACTATTTCCAATAAAGTAGGAATATTTGGGAAAAGAGGAAAATGTTAGAGAAACTCAATGAAACCAAGGATGACTTTATTTGTAATATCCATAGAAGATAGTATTGAACAACAATCTCATATTTTCAAAGCTATCAGTGTGGACCTACAAAGGAAGATGGTTGTGTTTGTTGGAGGTTAAACATTTCAACTTCAGGACATCAATAAGGGTATTCCTGTGGCCAGCATCTGATGCTCCATCATTTTCAGCTATTTCAGTAACCTTCCTCCTACAATAAGATTCTAAATGGTGATGTTTGGTGAAGATTACAAAAGGTTCAATTTCATTTGCAACTCCTTAGCAAATGAAACAACCACTGTCAGGTTGGTTACTCCTGATTCCTGTCAGGAGTGATTCATTTATCTTACTGTCTTTAGGAAAGAGAATTTCAGAGATTCACTATCTTCATAGAGAAGAACATTTTCTACACCTCTGCTTTAAATGATTGTCTTCTTATTTGGCTTATCTCACACTAGTGAAAACATCCCAATATCTATCCTGTCAAGCCTCACTGGAACCTTACAGGTTTAAGTAAATTTAGCCCTCAGTCTTCTAAATGCAAGGAACAAAGGTCCAAGCCATCTAATATCTCTTGGTAGGATGGGGTTAATTAAGATAGGACCTGGTTTTGCACGTATTGTTTTCTTCTTTCTAAACGAACAGAACGGCAATGTATTTCCAGAGGTTCACTGAATGTGTGGCATTTTGGGATGGAAGGAACTATACAAAAAAAGGTTCTCCTCCTCAACCCATCGCCACTGATGTATATTGGTTTAAATTAGGATCTCCCATTCTGTATTCTACCATTATTCAGTCTGAAATGTTTTACAATGGCTGCCTTTTGTTTTTAGATTCAGATTATTTTATTCATCACATTTATGTTAAAATATAATATAACAACCAACACATCCTAAGGTTGTGCTGGGGTACACCTCCAATCTCACCTCATTGACTGGAACACCTGACTCCAAATAGCTTTTGTAGAAGGCATTACCCCAGAGGTTCACATACTTTTGCCAACAAATACATGTAATATTGGATCATTTTTCTCAATAAATAAATGAACAAGTAGAATGTTTTTACGTTATTTATGTCATTAATTGGGTTCTCCTTATCTAGTTTTAGGACTTACGTGAAGATCTGATCACATTTTTGGCCATACTTATGCAGAAATAGAGCGAATTCTACAGGGTTCACAAACTTTCTAGCACCACCGTAAATGTTGCAGCTGAACCTACATCCACAATTTTCACTGGCAGCTCGTGCCACACTCTGAGTGAAAAAAGTTCCCCCTTGTTTCCCTTAAATATTTCACTGTTCACCCTTAACCTATGATCTCTAGTTCTAGTCTCATCTAACTTCAGTGGAAAAAGCTTGTTTGAATTTACCCTATCAACAGTATACCCCTCATAATTTTAAATACCTCTATCAAATCTTCTTCCATTCTCCTACAATCTGGGGAATTAAGTCCTAATCTAGTGTTAGCTGGAAAAAATTGACACTTTTTAGATTTTATTGATTTTATGTGGAAGCTTTGTACAGGGTGCAAAGGAGATCTGCCAAGATAGCACATAGATTAGAGAAGCATCTTAGCAAATTCCTAATGCATGTAAAAAAAAATCACACAAAAAATGATGAGAATGTAGAACACACTATCACAGGAGGTTGAAGTGAATGACATAGAAGTTAAGTGGAAAGTTATTAAGCCCACAAGTGAGGAAGCAGTACAAGGTTGTTGGTTGAGGGATAGAATTCATTTCCCTCAACTATACGTAATTCTATGCAAAACCTCTTCCTTTTCTCTGTATCCACACACAACTAAATGTGTTGTAACAGTTGCAATCAAAAGAAAAATTTTATGTTTAGTTTAATTTATGTTTGGCTGAATTTAGAAAATAATGGCACATTCATAGTAGTCAAAGGTGCATAGGCACAAGTACATGTATGGCCAAGTGCAATTAGAAACTGAACTACCGCAGCATCACAGGTGCATTGTATCAGATAAGCAGCATTCAAAAGAAAAACATAAATTAAATATGTACATAATTTTCACATCCTTAGAGCACCCCAAAGTAGTCTACAGGTCATGAAAGACACACAGTCACCTGCACAATGTATGGAATAAAAGTATGCCAGTCATGTTATGTTTTGTAACTTAAAAATGAAACTAAATGAAAAAATAATGGAGTCTGGAATGCACATTTAACTCATCTATGATGTGGTGCCATGATGACGTAGGCCAGTTAAGTAACTTTACATATAATTCATAATGAATTATTTAAAAAAGAATGCTTAATTGAACAATAAATTTACAATATTAAATAACACTCCTCCCTGCTTAGCTATAAACTCCAAATATAGAACGAATCTCAACTTATATACTGTACAAATACAGTACACTATGTAATACAACTACTATATAGACATCCACAACATAGTAAATTTTAAATTTTCCCATTCACACTTATAGACTTACACTTACAGCATGTAAGATCCCATTAGTTATCTGAATATTAATGTCATTTAGTGGTATTGCTTGAGAGACAATGGTTTACCAGGAAATGTGAAATTGTGGAGGGAGTAGCTCGGAAAGATGGTTCCAACTGTTTTCACAGACACAGGTGACTTCTTCCAGTTTGTCCATGAAACTGCTTCTTCTTCTCTTATTTCTCTTTTCTTTGCAAATTGGTTGGGGTTCTGTTGGAGCCTGTGATCTACAGTTCAGACAGTTCGTCTCAAACAATGGTTTTTTCAGACTGGCTGTGTGGCCTGGTGCTTCGCTGTCTCCAGAAACAGCCTGGAAGATGAGCGCCTTTGGGGAATGGCCCTGCAGAAAACCTGGTTCCTTGCTGATTTCGCCGACTGAAGCATGTTGGGAGACTGAAACAGTGGAACCGAAGACAATGCTGTCAGAAAAACACTCCTGTACTCGAGTGATTTCCCCCCTCCCTCTCTCTCTTTTGATGGTGAGTGAGAACGTTCTCAAGTCGGTGCCTAGAGGAACAACACGGAGATTGTGACATCAGAACAGTGAGTTGCTGGCTCCACTCTCATTGTTGTAGGAGTGACCTCTCTCTCCACTGATGGGGAGAGGGAGAGGGAGGGGGAGGGGGGAGAGAGAGACAGAGAGAGAGAGGGGGCTTTTTGCTGTTTCTTGCATGGTGGGGGTTGGGGGAGGCCAGTGCTTCTGCTGGCGTAAGTGGAGGAAGGGTCAATACTTCTGTTGCAATATGAGGGGGGGAGGCAAGGGTTTGGAGTTTTGATGTTTCTGTTGTTCATTATTTGGGTTTCTTGTTTCGTTTATGTCTATGAAGAATAAGAATTTCAGACTGTATACTGCATATATTCTGTAATATTCTATTGAACCATTTGAATTCCAATGTTCTTTTTCAAATAGTCCACAACAGTGGAATGCTCAGAACTAACCAATTGGCTTGGCTTACAACTTTGGATGGATGTCTGAGGAGGTTTTGAGCCTACTCACTCCTACTGGGTCATAGTTGACAACCAGGTAAGAAGGAGGGAAAATCCCTAGCTTGCATCTGTTGTTCACTTGACAAAAGATCCCTTTAAAATACAAATAATCTAGCAGATTTTGGAAGATATCTGGTAATCACAAAGTTTGTGTGATGAATTGAGTAAAAAATCAGATCTCCTGTGTTCACATTAACTACAAAAGCCAGGACATGGTGAACATTGCTGCAGTCCTGTTCAAGGTAATTGCAGTAGACAAATCCAGACTTAATTCCAGACTATAGAAATGTTAACCTTACTAACTACATACAATGATAAAAACAACTAGATAATTAGTCATTATTTGTCTTCCTCCAGAGATTGAGAATATATAGCTACTTTCTAATTCCAGAGTCTTGGCCCACAACCAAAATGAAGATTGAAGACAATGGCTTACTGGACAATGACAACCTTTTGTGACAACAATAGGATGTAATGTCCATGCCTATTGCCTTTTTGAGGCTGTTGATGAGTGACCTTGAATAATTGGTGTCCATCTGATGCTGGAATTTTGAAACTACTGCAAGGTAGGGAATACTGGAACATTGCTGCAAAGATGATGAAAAATTGGCAACAAAGTTAAAAAAACAAGGCACAACTTGGGAAGAACACTGAAAGTGGTATTTCTGTGCACCTACTGTCCTTGTCCTTCAAGATGCTCGGGATCACAATTTTGGGACGTATGGCTAAAAAAGAATTGACAAGCTGATATTGTGTACTGTACTATTAACATGTCAGTACAAATTGACACTTTAGCCAGGATACATTCATTCTGGAGGACGTTAACGAGCAAAAAATTGGTTCATTATGTCCAAGATGCAATTGAGATTTTTGAAACCTGGAGTTGAACTCAACAATGCAAGTGGAGAGTGTTTCAATCCACATTTGTGTCAGAACTTTCAGATGATGGAAAGACTTTGTGGAAGTCAGATGCCACATTACTCACCGCAGGATAACCAGCCTCTGGCATGCTCTTGTAGTCACACTAAATCTCTGTTCACAGTAACACCAGGATGTTGATGGTGCAGCATTCAATAATGGTAATATCAGTGCATGGTAAAGGTAAGTGGTCAGGCTTTCTTGTTAGATTGTTATTACCTGGCAGATGTGTGCTCTTGTGAATATAAGAATTCGGAACTGGAGTAGGCCACCCTGCCATTCAGGACTGCTCTCCCATTCAAGATATAGCTGTTCTACTATCTTTCTTCAAGTCCCTCTATTTCCCTAATGTCTAAAGTGTTACTTTGCCTAAACTCTAAAAATTCACTATCTTTTAAGGGAAGAAATTTCTCCTCATCATGGTCCAAATAACCTCCCTATTCTGAAATTGTACCCTCAGCTTAAACTCCTCAGCCAGGGAACATCCACCCTGCAACAAGTCCTGTAAATGAAATTCCTCTCATTCTCCTAAACATTGTAGAGCACAGACTGCTACACTTACAAGACGATATGCTCTGATGCAGCTGCAAGCAAATGTTTTGTTGCACCTGTGCATACATGTAATTGTACAAGGGACAATAAACTCGTTATTTTGCAAAGGCGGTTTCTGTTTTACACATGCGCATAGCATAAAATCATCTTTACTCATTGTAAATTCCTGTCAGAAGATGCAAACAATTCTTCTTTGCTTATGCACCTGTGTGTTAGGCTCTAGCATTAATGAGAATGAGAATGTTCATGAATAAGGCTCCTTCCTTTAGCTGCCTTGATCCGAAACATCACCTTGCCTCCACTGATGCTGTTTTGATCTACAAACTTTATAGATCATATAACAAAGAACAGTATCATAGAGGAACAGGCTCTTCGGAACCGAACCAATTAAACAAGTAATCAAATGGCCAACTAAACTAATCCCTTCAATCTTTCACATTCATGTGCCTACATGAACATCTCTTAAAGTGCCTGATGTACAGTATCTGCCTCTACCACCATTCCAGGCACCCACCTCTCTCTCTGTAAAAAATAACTCTTACATCTTCTTTGAACTTATCCCTTCTCACCTTAAGTGCATGCCCTCTGGTACTAGACATTTCAACATCAGGAAAAAGACATTGTCTGCCTACTCTATCTATACCTCTCATAGTCTTATAAACCTTTATCAAATTTCCCCTCAGCCTCCACCGCTACAGAGAAAACAACCCAAGTTTGTCCAAATTCTCATTATATCACATACCCTACAATCTAGCTAGTATCCTAGTAAACCTCTTCTGCACCGTCTCTAAAGCCTCAACATCCTTCCTATAATGGGGCGACCAGAACTGTTTGCAAAACTCCAGATGCAGTTTGACTAGAGTTTTATAAAGCTGCAACATAACTTTATGACTTTTAAACTAAATTCCTCAACTAACGAAGGCAGGCATGCCATGTCAACATGAGAAGCCACTTTCAGGGGGCTATGAACTTGGACGTCAAGGTCCCTCTGCTCATCAACACTGTAAAGAGTTTTGCCATTAACAGTGTATTGTCTTTTTACATTTGACCTGCCACTGTACATTTGTTTGGGTTAAACTCCATCTGCCATTTCTCTGCCCATACCTGCAACTGATCTATATCGTGTGGTATTCTTTGCCAATCTTCTACGCTATCCACACCACCACCAATCTTCTGATAATCTACAAACTTACTAACCCACCCTTCTACATTTCATCCAGGTCATTTATGTATATCACAAATAGCAGAGGTCCCAGCACAGATCCCTGCAGAATTCCACTAATCACCAACCTCCCTTCTTCCACCAGTTTGTTTCTTGCTCCTTACTTTAGTTGCCTAATGATGCACTGTGATTCATAATAGGTTGTGCCAAGCTTGTCTAAGCTTTGGTCTCACCTGTGGATTGTGAGATTGTTTGCATATGCATATAGTATGATGCTGTAACCGTTTAGTACTTGTAGTTTTGACTAGTTGTCATCAAATTTTTAATTCTATCTCTTGCATGCTCTTCAACATTGTTCGAAGGTTGTGTCATTAATGATGTGGCCAAATGAGGATACATAAAGCCATGAGGATAGTTTGTGATGCACAGCAATCAATGGACCTCCAGTCTTGAGTTTCTGGCTATTCTGAATCCACTGAGTTAACAAATTCAGAGTCATGTTTTGCTTTTTCAGCAGGATTCTTTTGAAAAATACCATAATTAAACATGACCTCACACAGTTGAATAACAGAGTCAAATTCACCCTTAGCAAACTTGGCAGGATCAAAGGTTTAATTGGTGTCTTCCCCATATAGAAATGCTGCAGCCATCACAGCAAGTCACTTTCTTCGTAATTTTTATTAGTTCTATCTTTAGATTACTGAGATCAAGGGAGAGGATTTGAGGTCTCATTGTAACTGAAGTCAACCATGTTGGTCTATACCAAGCTTTGCAATTGATCATAGGAGACCCCAAACCATTTTATAAGGCAAACACACACAAAATGCTGGTGGAACACAGCAGGCCAGGCAGCATCTATAAGGAGAAGCACTGTTAACGTTTCATGCCGAGACCCTTCGTCAGGACTAACTGAAAGGAAAGATAGTAAGAGATTTGAAAGTAGTGGGGGGAGGGGGAAATGCGAAATGATAGGAGTAGACCGGAGGGGGTGGGATGAAGCTAAGAGCTGGAAAGGTGATTGGCGAAAGTGATACAGAGCTGGAGAAGGGAAAGGATCATGGGACAGAAGGCCTTGGGAGAAAGAGGGGATGGGGGGAAGCACCAGAGGGAGATGGAGAAGAGGCAAGCAACTAAATATGTCAGAGATGGGGTAAGAAGGGGAGGACGGGCATTAACGGAAGTTAGAGAAGTCAATGTTCATGCCATCAGGTTGGAGGCTACCCAGCTGGTATATAAGGTGTTGTTCCTCCAACCTGAGCTTAGATTCATTTTGACAGTAGAGGAGGCCATGGATAGACATATCAGAATGGGAATGGGATGTGGAATTAAATTGTGTAGCCACTGGGAGATCCTGCTTTCTCTGGCAGACAGAGCATAGGTATTCAGCGAAACGGTCTCCCAGTCTGCATCGGGTCTCACCAATATATAAAAGGCCACACCGGGAGCACCGGACGCAGTATACCACACCAGCCAACTCACAGGTGAAGTGTTGCTTCACCTGAAAGGACTGTCTGGGGCCCTGAATGGTGGTGAGGGAGGAAATGTTGGGGCAGGTGTAGCACTTGTTCTGCTTACAAGGATAAGTGCCAGGAGGGAGATCGGTGGGAAGGGATTGGGTGGGGGGGGGGGGAACAAGGGAGTCGCATAGGGAGTGATCCCTGCGGAAAGCAGAAGGGGGGGGGAGGGAAAGATGTGCTTGGTAGTGGGATCCCATTGGAGGTGGCGTAAGTTTCCTAATTTAAAACAAAATTTGTCCCTTGAAATGAGGACCAATTTACATTTCTTAAGTCCACTTCAATAAAGTTCTTTTCTCTGGTAAAATTTCAGTTCCAGGTCAACCTGACTTCATCAAACGACTCCTCCAAACACTTTGACCAGTCAAGCAAATGCTTTTGTTTTAAACAGCTAACAATAAGTCAGCTCTTTTCAAACAGATTAATAAAACAAAATGTTACTTTCAGAACGCCTTGACGCTTCGCCTGAAAGTAACCGGTAGATTTTATGTGGAGTGCGTCCACACCTGAAGAGTAGCCACCATATCAATGTATTGGTATTGAGGTGGCTAGTGTAGAGCAGAAGGGGGAACAATAAAACTTTTTCGGCTTACATCATTAAATAGAGGGCTCACCGCTGAAAAGTGATATATAAAATGTTTCCGGAAACTTCAGAGTTTCAGTACGAGAACCCTGTTTGGAAAGCCCAGGTTGCGGCCGGTTCCGTGATTGACAGCCCGTGTCATTGCCAGGCGCTCGTGCGGGGGCAATGCACCACCTGCGCCGGCAGCCAATCGGAGCTGCGCTGCCGTGTGACGTCAAGGGCAACTAAACGGGCTGCTTTGTCCGTGTAAACAGGGCCGGGCGGGCGGACACAGGCCGCTCGCTCCTTTTCTTTGTCTGTTATTTTGTTTCAGAGGTAGGTCGCTGTCACCGCGGAATTCAGGCGGGATTGCTCCCGGTCAGTTTTCCTGCAAGAGGGACGTTGAGACGTGCCGGCCCCTGTTGCCGATGCGACTGACTTGGCTTCATACCTTTCTCATTATTCTCGGGTACCGTCAGCCGGCCGCTGCGGGCCTGGCACTCCCCACTCAACCCAACTCGCTGCCGGAAGAGCCAATAGGGGGCGGGTCTGATGGTGTGGGGCGGGAGTTAGTAATCTGATTGACGGGCTGTGAGCCATTAGACACGGCGCGATGTGAAGATTGGCAGCGCTGTGGTACGATTGTGATCAATGACGATGGAGGCGGGCTTTCCTGCTAGTGGGTTAGGTTGTGGAGAAGCTGGGCCGTGACTCGTTCGGGGTGTTGACGTGCCCGGGCGGGGGCAGAGCGAGGCCCCGGGCCGGCAATAGTGGAGTGGTCTGGCGAGCGGAGCTTGACCCGCTGTTTGGCTCCTGTTTGAGCATCCTTCCCCTCCCCCCCCTTGCCAGAGCGAATGTCCTGTCCATATAATGCCAGCTGGGCAGAGTTGGTCTTGTCCTTTGTGGAGGCGCCCCCCCACCCCATCGGGGGGGGGGGGGTCCGATCCGATCTGTTCGAGATTCGAGCTCCATCCAGCTCGGCATCAGAAAGCATCTAATGCCTTCGGAGCAAGGCCGCGCCCGGGGCAGGGGCGGGGCCTGGTCTGCACCTGCCTTCTCTGGTGTGTGTGGGGTATCACTTTTCGGTTTAAGATACAAGGGGGAGGGTGGTTTCCAACTGTCTTCAAGGCTGTTTCCTTTGAGTTCCAAAGCTTATGAAGTAGTGTCATAGCACCAAAAGTAGAACCGCATAGTTTTGTTATTAGATTAAAGATGATTGAATGGACTTTCATTTAACAATATCACAAGGTTGGGCTAATGCTGGGAAAAGCGGGAACCTTTGTTTCACTAGGGTGCTGTATTGAATGTGTGAACTCTGTAGTCTGCAGAACCAATAAGTTTTCTGCTATAATCGCTGTACAATTTGCTTCTTAAGAATAGAATCTGCCTACTCTGTCCCTGCCAACTAATAAGTAGCTGTCTAAACTTCCCAATTCATTGTCTGTAACTTTCTAGCTGACTGAAGTGCTTGTCTAAAAACTGCATAAAATAGTTTTGAGGGTCTCTGCTTGCTCTACTTTGGCAGTGTATTCCATATTCCAAACCCTATAAGACTATAAAACCTTATACCTTGTATATCTTCCCCTCCCCCTAGCTTATCTGGCTCCTTCCCCCTTTCCAGTCATGAAGGATCTTGTCCTGAAACATTGGTGCTTTATTCCTCTCCATAGATGCTGACTGACCTACTGAGTTCTTCCAGAATTTTGTATGTTTTACATAAGAGCAGAACTCGGCCATTTGGTCCACCAAATGGTGGTTCTTCCTTGGGTCGCCACTGAATCGCTTGCCCTTATCCTAAACCTTTACGATCTATGCTCATAAAATTGTATACTTGAATCAAACTACACCTCCTTGTCTCTCCTGCTTCAAGTAAAACAAATCAACCTCTTCAGCATCTCCTCACTGCTGAAATGCTCCATCCCAGGTAATGTGAATAAAACTGAGTAGAATTAGGCCAATCGGCCCATTGAGTTTGTTCCACCATTCCATCATGGCTGATTTATTATCCCTCCTAACCCCATTGTCTTGGCTTCTCCCCGTAGCCTTTGATGCCTTTGCTAATCAAGAACCTGTCAACCTCAGCTTTAAATATACCATGTTTCCCGGCCTCCACAACTGTCTGGTAACGAGTTCCACAGATACACTACACTCTGTCTAAAGGAATTCTCATCTGTTCTAGATGGATGTCCCTCTATTCTGAGGCTGAGCTTCTGGTCCTATAAACATCCACTATAGAAAATGTCCTCTCCACATCCAGTCTGTCTAGGCCTTTCAATATTCAGTAGGGTTTAGTGAGATGCACCAGTCATTCTTATAAACTCCAGTGAGTACAGGCCCAGAGTCATGAAATGCACCTCATTCATTAACATTTTCATTCCTTGAATCATTCTCGTGAATCCTGGAATCTCCTGCATCTTAGTGGAATCACATCCTCCTCGTAATGATGACCAGAACTGTACACAATACTCCAACTGAAGCTTAACTAAAGTTGTCCCATAATGTCCTTGCTCTTTTGTTCTGTTCTTTGTCGATTGAAACTAAGTATCATGTGGCTTTTTCACCACCTTTTCTACTTGTAAGTCTAGGGGTGTTATAAGCATTGGAACCCACGCTTATAAGTGCAAGTATATCTGAAGGTGGCAGAAATTGGTTTCATCAATATTCTAGGCCAGTAACAGTCATTGTGTATGCCTTACCCTTGTATCACCTCACTTATTGGTATTAATTTCCATTTGCCATTACACTGCCAATCTTGTCTTCTAATCAATATCGTCTTGTAGCCCTTGACTATCAATATCAATAACACTAGCCATTTTCTTTTGGTCATTCTAGCATGATACATCTTAAATTTATTAAATTGTATATATAACAAACAGGAAGGGTCCCAGCACCAATCCCTGTCATACATCACTGGTTCCTTTTCTCAAAATAATTCTGCCAAATTGCCCTGATAAGGCAAATTTTGGATCCATTTTGCCAAAATGTCCCATGGACTCTTGACTTTCTGAACAATTTGCCCATGTTAGTGTCAAAGTTTCATCAAAGTCCCTGCAAACTATATCAACCATACTGCCTTCATCAATACCTAGTTACCTTTTCAAAGAAATATAGTCAGTGGTCAGTCAAGATCACCACATGCTATTTTTCGTTAATCCTTTTCCTAGGAAGCAAGTGTAGATTCAATCTTGTCACTCTGAATTTTTTTTTAATTCTGTAAGTTCCTTATTACTGGATGTTCGTGTTGACCAGTGGGTGCTCTTCTGTGTTAATCCCATCTCCCAGAATTTGGACTGTAGCCTTCAATACCTAGACAATTCAAGTATTCATCGAGACACTTTATCAGAGCTGTCCTAAACCAGCTTCGACTGTGCTCAGGCAGTGCAGTGCAATCCAGGTATTTCCTCTTTATGGGCAAAGATCCTCCTTGTATGCCCTATAAATGTATGTCCTCTGGTTTTACCTACCTTTGGAATGGGAAAAGCTTCCTGTAGTCTACTCTGTATATATTCCTCATAATTTTACATGCCTCATTCATGTCCCCTCTTAACATCCCCTAGCTTCTCCAGTTTCACTTAATAATTAAGCTGCTCCACCCCAGGGCAACGTCCTGGAGAATCATCTTCTCCAGTACAAACACATCCTTCCTCTGGCATGCTGATCAGAAATGCACACAGTACACCATCTGAGGTGTGACCAAGATTCTATAAAGTTCAGTCATAACTTTCCTTTTTCTGTGTTTGATGTCCTGACTAGTAGTAGGCAACCGTTAATCCCAGGGGATCATGGGTTTGCGGATCTGCTGGACTGTGTCCTCTGCAGGGGCAAGCCTGGGCGGGAAGATTTGAAGAACCTGCTGTTACCATTGCAGTGGGTTCCCCCTCTCCATGTCACTGATGTGGTCCAAGGGAAGGGCAAGTGTCAATACAGCTTGGCACCAGTGTCGTCGCAGGAGTTGCCAGACTGAAGTTGTAAATGACATCAAGCTGTCTTAGGGACCGCGGTTCTGGATTTCTTCCTTGGGGTTTACTCCCGAAGCCTTTCCCATGGGTGGGTATGGCCGCGAGGCAGCAGAGGTTTAAAATCAGAGTTTTCCTTTTCCAAGGTGGGCTGCCATCCAAGGCTGATGAGCCCCACCTGCCCGAAGCAATTGGTTTTGAGGCGCTTGTGGTCCGCATTTGCCTCTTGTTGGTAGAAACAGTCCTGCTGAACCTAGTAGCTAAGCCACAAGAGAAAGTCAAGAGTTGGACTTGGTTGTCAGAGGCTGTTAATGATGCACGCCATAGGTAGTGGGACCTTATCCCCACTACCATCCCTGGCTATGACAACCCTGTGAACTTGTCCTGACTAATGAAGACTATTCTTTATGTCCCAGTCCATTAGGTGAAGAGACCTTTGAGCTTGACCTGGCAATTATTATTTTGTTCTTTGCTTAGACCAGTTTGCTGTTTGATTCCCATACTATCTTAAATGTATCATTATTGTCTGTATTCACCAATAAGAAGGATGTGGAGGATAGTGAGTTCAGGGATGGGTGCATTGATAGTACGAAGTTTGTCAATATTAAGGAAGTGCAGCTGTTAGATGTCTTGGAATGTCCAATGAGATTTATTCTAGAATGTTAAGCAAAGGAAGTGGTTTTGGGGGTTCTGTTAGAGCCTTTTGCATCCTTGTTTACCATAGGCAAGATACATTGACTGGAGGATAGCTAATTTTTTTTTAGGAAGGGCAGCAAGGATAAACCAGTGAGTCTTGTCAGTGGTAGGAAAACCATTGCAGAAAATTCTAAGGGATAGGGTTTCCAGAATTTGGAAAGCCAGAGTGATTGAGGGTTGTTTTTTTGGCAGGGAAATCTGATCTCACTAATTTCATTACTTTTTGTGGAGATTTTTTCTATGTGGACTTTATTAAGGCATTTGACAAGTTCCCATATGATTACTTGAGGCACATGAGATCCAATGTGAGTGGGCTAAATTGATTCAGAATTGTCTTGGTAATTGGAGGCAGAGGGCAGTGATTGAAGGAGGTTTGTCTGATTGGAAGTCTGAGACAAATGTTGTACACGGAGATTGGTGCTGACACCTTAGCTGTTTATAATACGTATTAGCAACTTGGATGTGAATGGCGCTATGGCTGGCTGAGAGACTCAGCAGAGAATGGTAAAGTCGAGTAGAGCGATAGTGATAGACTCAATAGTTGGGTGAATGCACAGGAGATTCTGTGACCACAAAAGAGATACCAGAATGGTGTGTTATCTCCCATGTGCTAGGGTCAAGGATGTCTCAGAGCAGCTGCAGAATGTTCAGAAGAAGGAGGTTGAGCAGCCAGAGGTTGTGGAGCACATTGACACTAATAACATACGTAGGAAAATGGAAGAGGTCCTGCACAGGGAGTATTGAGAGTTGGGAAAGAAGCTGAAGAGCAGGACCTCCAATGTAGTAATCTCTGGATTACTTCCAGTGCCACATGCTGTTCAGGGCAGGAATAGGATGATAGTACACATGAATGAGTGGCTGAGGAACTGATGCAGGGAACTTGCGTTTCAGGTTCTTTGATAGTTAGAACCTTTTCTGGGGCAGGGGTGACCTGTACAAGATGGATAGGTTGTACTTAAACTGGAGGGGAACCAGTATCCTGGCTAGAAGGTTCACTTGTATTACTCAGGAGGGTTTAAACTAGTTTGGCGGGGTTTGGGAACCAGAGCTCCAGATCAGAAAGTGGAGGGATGTAGAGGAAGGTTGATATCAAGACCAGTAAAATCAGACAGGAGCAAATTAATAGATATGATGGGATGGTAGTTTGAATTGTGTTTTTAATGCTAGGCGTATTATGGGTAAAAGCGATGAACTTAGACCGTAGATTAGTACTTGGAACTCTGATGTTGTGACCATTAGAGTCATGGTTGAGAGAGGGATGGAAGTGGGTGCTTAAAATCCCAGAGATTAATTGTTTGAGAAAAGATGGGGAAGTATACTAATCAGGAACAATATAGCTGCACTCCGAGGGGACATAATGGAGGACTCGTCCACTGAGTCAATATGGCTAGAATCAAAAATTGCAAGAGTGCATTTGCTTTAGGATTGAGCTACAGACCCTCCAAAAGCCACTGGGACATTGAGCAACAGATATGCAGGCAGATTAATAGGGTTGTTGTTAGAGGAACTTCAACTTCCCTAGTCTAGGCTAGGACCACCTTAGTGCAAAAGGTTTCGATGGGGCAGAGTTTGAAAGGTACATCCAGGAGGGTTTATTAAGTCAGTATGTAGAGTCCAACAAGAGGAGGCACTGTATTTAACCTGGTGTTGAGTAATGAACCTGGTCGGATGACTGACCTTTCAGTGGGTGGAAGGTTAGGGAACAATGATCACAACTCACGCTTTAAGATGGTTATCAATAAGGATAAGTATGGACTTTGTGGAAGAGTATTAAATTGGAGCAGGGGAAATTATGATAGCATTAGTCAGGAACTAAGGAGAATTAATTGGGAATAGCTGTTTTTGGAGAAGTCCATGTCTGACGTGGAGAGTGTTTTAAGATCAATCATACATTGACAAGCAGGATTACAGAGAATTCCAAGGCGTTATACACATGTATGAAGAGCAAAAGGATAATTGAGGAGAGGGTAGGACCACACAAGAATTAAAAGGAGGAACGTTTCCTTGGATGCGGAGAATGTGTATGAGGTACTTAATGAATACTTCATATCGGTATTTACCAATGTGAAGAATGGGGATATCAGTGAGTGTTTTTGATATGCTAGTGCTTTTTGAGGTGAAGGAAGAGGTAGTATTGGGTCTCTTTAAGGAGCATTAATGTGACTGTCCCCTGGGTCTGATGGGATATACCATAGGTTATTGAGAGAGGCAGAGAAGAGATTGCTGGGGCCTTGACCAATGTCTTTGTGTCGTCTCGAGTCACAGGCGAGGTCCCGGAGGATTGGCAAATAGCCAATGTTCCATTATTCAAGAATGAAACAAGATAATCCTAGAAACTATAGACCAGTGAGTATCACATCAGTGGTAGGAAAGTTACTGGAGAGATTTCTTAGGGATAGGATTTATGAGCATTTAGAAAACCATGATTTAATTAGGCAGAGCCAGCATGGCTTTGTGGGTGGCAAGTGATGTTTTACTAACTTGACTGAGTTTTTTGACAAGGTGACAAGGGTGATTGAAGTTAATGTTGTCTACATGGGTTTTAATAAAGCATTTGACAAGGTCCCTCATGAGAGGTTCATCCAGAAGATTAAGATGCATGGGATCCATGGTGAATTGGCTGTTTGGATTCAAAACAGGCTTTCTCATAGAAGACAAAGGGTAATGGTCAAAGGAACTTAATTCTAGCTGGAGGTCTGTCATTAGAGGTGTTTTGCAGGGATCTGTACTGGAACCTTTGTTGTTTGTGATGTATATAAATGACCTGGATGAAAATGTAGATGGGTGGGTTAGTAAATTTGTAAATGATGCAAAGATTGGTGGTGGTGTGGATAGCATAGAAGACAGGCAAAGAATACAATAGGATATAGATCTGTTGCGGATATGGGCCGAGAACTGAAAGGAGTTTAACCTGGACAAATGTGAAGTTTTGTTCCTTGGTAATTCAAATGTAAAGAGATAGTTCTCTGTAAAGAACAAGTTACGTAAGTGTTACTGTGCAGAGGACTCTTGGATCCAGGTTCATAGTTCCCTGAAAGCGGCTGCATAGTTTGATAGGGTGATAAGAAAGCATATAGCATGCTTGCCTTTATTAGTCAAGGCATTGAATTCAAAATCAGGAAGTTGTGTTGCAGCTTCATAAAACTCAGTTCTGGTCCCCCTGTTAGAGGAGTAATGTCGAGGCTTTGAAGAGGGTGCTGCAGAGGTTTACAAGCATTAGAGGGCATGTGCTATAATGAGAGATTGTACGAACTTGGGTTTTTGTTGAAGAGGTAGAGGCTAAGGGGAGATCTGTTAGAGGTTTAAAAGATTGAGGCATGGATAGAGTGGACACAGTATCTTTCCCAAGTGTTAAAATGTCTAAAATCACAGAGCATGCATTTAATATCACAGAGGGTAATTTCAAAGGAAATGCTGTAGGGGTAAGTTTTTTTTACACAGATGGTATTGGGTGCCTAGAATGTGCTGGCTGCTGTGTGGTAGAGGTAGAAACATTAGAGACTTAGAAAAGACCTTTATATAGGCACATAAATATGAAGAAAATGGAAGGATATGGGCATTGTGTAGACAGATTAGCATAGTTAGCCATTTGATTATTAATTTAACTGGTTCGGCACAACATTGCGGGCTGAAGGGTTATTCCTGTGCTGTACTGTTCTTTGTTGTATGTGAATGCAAGAGGTACAGTTTTGCAAATGTCATGAAAATTAGTGTTGTGGATCACAAAGCACATTGTCAAAGGCAACAACAGGGTGTGGACCGGATCTTTAATCACGATAAATGCAAAGTGTTATTGAGGCCCTAAGGAATGTTTATGAACAGATAAATCTAGGTATCCAGGATATTAGTTCCCTGAAAGTGCAACGCAGGGTTAATAAGGTAGTGAAGAAGACCTATGGAATGCTTGCTTTTCTCAGTCAGGGCACAGAATATAAAAGTTGGGGTGTTGTATTGCAACTTCACAAAACACTGGTTAGACTGCACTTGAATGTGTGCATTTTTGATTGCTGCACTATAGAAAGCATGCCATTGTGCTGGAGAGAGCATAGAAGAGACTAATCAGGAAACATCTTGGATTGGAGGACTTTATGGGGAGAGATTAGTTGGGGTGGCTTGTTTTCCCTGGAGAAAAGGAGACTGAGGAATGACCTAATACAGATAGGTAGAGATTGGTTGATTAAATCTTTTCCCTGAGGCCATCATCATCATCAATATGTGCCGTGTTGTATGATGTGGACATTCCTAGGTCTTTCATCTATCTTTAATCTGAGATGTTCTAATGAGCTCTTCAAAGCTTTTGCCTGTCCATCCCTTGACATAACTCATGAATGCCACACGCTGTTGACCGCAACTTTTTCTTCCATCAGTTTTTCCTATCTCTGCAAGATGTTTGAGGTTCTTTCTTCAGTACGTGTCCCATGGTACAGGTAACAAGCAGATATTCAGTTATAGTCCTGGTGTGGGAACATGGGATTGATACAGATGGGCAAAAAGTTCAGTATAGATGTGATATGACTTTTGATTTCACATTGTTTCCCAAAATCTGTCAATCACTTTTATTGAAACCAAGGGTTTATTAACATGACTGAGTAAAGGAATTTTACTGTATTGACTCCTTCACAAAATTTTACTGCACTGACTCCTTGCGTTGAGATTGTCATACAGTCCTTGACTCTCTAAGGAACCATTTGACTTGGTATCTACCATGTGAATAGGTTTTGGAATCGTTCACTTTTCAGTTAAACTATTGTTTATTCTTCTAAGACTCCAAGAGTACAGGTGAGCTTATCTAACCAATGTAAGTTAGGCCCTCACCTGAGGATTCAGTACAGTAAATCTTGGTGCATAACCCCCTAGACAAGTAGATCCTTTATTGGGTATGCAGGACAAAACTACCCATTACAGTGACAGCACAGCAAGAATTATTTAGTCTTGTACTAAATTCGTTGGCAGTAAAGAACAATATACTTGTTCTTTTCATAATTGGTAGCTATATTAGCACAATTATTTTCTGCTTATCATGAATCAGCATTTACCAGATTGTTTTTCCATTATTGTGCTCTCATCAGCCATCTCCTTGCTATTCATTTGACTTGTCTATAACTATTTGGACTCATAGCTAACTCTGCTTCATAGTTTTCCTTCATCAACAAACTTGAATATACTTGAATACCTTCATATGCAAAGTGTTAAAGTAAAAGACCCAGTAGTGGTCCCTGTAACTCTAATAACAAACCTACAATCAAAAAAGGAATTCCTTTTTCCTTTTTTCTGTCTTTAACCATTCCTCTGCCCAGGCTAAGATACAATCACAGCCTCTAACTTTCATTTATACATTGTAGAACTATATCAAATGTTTTTTGAAATTCCCTTTCACTTCTTTAGGTTAAGTCACCAAGAAGCCTAGATTTAATAATTAAATGTTTTCAGTTCTGCCTGAGTGTCCTTGGTAGCCCAGACAGCTGCTTGTACTCGTCTGCAAAGCTTGTACTTGCCATTCCCAAACTCCAGTATCATTACTGGGTTAGATTATTACCAGAAGAAGGTTACTTGGGGAGTTTTTTGAGTTATCATGTGTTATAACAGCTATTACGTTGTAAATTCTAGAAATGACAGCACCTGGGACTATTTGTGCGGAAGGCATTAACTTTTCTCTACTGGAAAGTGTTGCAGTTGAAGATAATGGGGGTGATTAGCTTGATGTATTGAAAGGAGTGATTGTGAACTGTCAAATACGGATTGACACCTGTGGAACAAGTGGAGTGGTGGTTATAATCTGAAAATATTCTGCTTATTCATTCCAGAAGCTTCTAAAATGACTTACTAATAGACTAAGTATTGTTGTGTTGCATTTGATTGAAAATGTGTCAGCGGGTTAGGGCAGTAGGGTGAGAATTAACTTGAAGTATATTAAATGGGAGAGGAGTTACCCAATTATACCTTGGCACCATTTTCCTGTATTATTCCTATATCCCTTGGTTTGCTTTATATCTAAGATCTTTAAATTTTAAATAAACACAACATCTAATCCTCTAGGATGGAGAATTCGACAGATTCACTACCCTCTGAGCCAAGTTCTCAATTTAGTTCTCGGGTCTATTCCTCATCGGGTCTATCCCTATACGCTGCGTAGGTTTCAATAAGATTGTCTCATTTAAAACTAGAGAATGTAGGCCTACTAATTCTCTCCTTGCACAGTAAACCTGTCACCCTGCAGCCAGTCCAGTGGCAAGCACATCTTTCAGTTAAGGAGACCAGAGCTACGCACAATACTGTAAGTGAGATCTTGTGTTGATCCTATATCACTGAAGTACATTATCTTTACTCTTCCCAAATTCTGTCATTAAAAAAGACCAACGTATAATTTGCCTTCTGAACAGCTTGCTGTAGCTGCAGATTAGATTTAAGTGAAACATAGAAACATAGAAAACCTACAGCACAATACAGGCCCTTTGGCCCACAAAGTTGTGTGGAATATGTCCCTACCTTAGAAATTACTAGGCTTACCCATTGCTCTCTATTTTTCTAAGCTCTATGTACCTATCCAAAAGTCTCTTAAAAGACCTTATCATATCTGTCTCCACCACTGTTGCTAACAGCCCATTCCACACACTCACCACTCTCTGCGTTTTTTAAAAAAAAACTTACCCCTGACATCTCCTTTGTACCTACTCTTTGCCTTGTGCCCTTAACTCCTGGTGGAGTCGTCGGGACACTGTCATGACAAGCTTTGCACCAGTCTGTTCCAACTGTCACGGTTGTGTGTCAGAGCCTGGGTCACCACAAATGTTTCCCTGTCCATTCTTTAATGTTGTCTGTCCATCTTTTCTTCTGTCTGCCTCTCCTTCTTTTCCCCTCCACAGTTCCTTGTAGAACGGTATTTGCAAGGCCACTGGATCTTGTTACGTGGCCATACCATCTCAGCTTTCTTTTCTTCACCGTTGTGAGAAGGTCTTCATGGGGGCCAATGCGGTGCTGGATGGTCTTGCGGACCTGCTCGTTTGTGATATGGTCCAAGTATGAGATGCCCAAGATGTTGTGATAGCATCTCATTTCCAATGCCTGTATTTTCCTCTGTAGCTCTGCTGTGAGGGTCTCTGTCTCACATGCATACAGGAAGATGGAGAATACCAATGCATGCAGGAGTCTGATCTTGTACTTCATGGTGATGTTGCTGTCCCTCCATATTGTCTTGAGTTTGGATAGTGCAGTCATTGTGTGTGTGGTTCTTGCCAGGACTTGTCGTTTTGATCCTTCACTGATGAATGCCTCAGGTATTTGAACTGCAGCACGGTCTCAAGTTTCTGACCATGGACTGAGATGTCTGTTGTGATGGCACAGTTGGCGTTTGCTGTGAGCTTGGGTTTCTCAGCACTTATTTCCATTACAAACTTTGTGGCTGACCAGGTTGGCCAGTTGGTCTTTTCCTGCAAGTCAATCAATTTCATCAGCAAATCTTAGGTTTGTGATGATCCTCCCTCTGATGCTGACTGTGCCCATATGATCTTCAAGGGCAACACTCATAATCCGTTCCAGGAAGATGTTGAAGAGAGTGGGGGAGAGGAGGCAGCTCTGACAGACTCATACAGAGGTATGGAACCATCCCCCGGTGGTGCCCTGAGTGAGGTGTTGCCAGGTGTTGCCTTGGCGTAAAGGTGATGGATTGTATGAATCAGCTTCTGCCCCATGTTGAATTTCTTCATGGTGCCCCATAAGGCATCATTCCAGACTCTGTCAAACGCATTCTTGAAGTCTATAAAGACGTGGTAGAACTCTCTGGTGCTGAAGGTGTTTCTCACAGATTGAAAATCTGCTCAGTGGTGCTTCTGCCCTTGCGGAAGCCTGCTTGTTCCTCAGCAATGGTGTCTTCTGCCTGAGGTCTCAGTCTGTTCAAGGTGATTCTGAGAGTTACCTTGCTTAAATGGCTGATCAAACTGATAGTACAGTAATTCTGGCAAAGTTGGAGATTGCCTTTCTTGGGAAGCACAATGATCAGTGACTGAGTCCAAGGTGTCAGCCATTCACCTGTCTGCCAGATTTTAGTGCAGATGGTGGTAGGCATGTCAATCATGGCCTCTCTTCCATTGGATGTTGTTAATTCCTGCTGACTTCCACACTGTATTGCAGCTTCAACATGTTCACGCATGATTGTATAGTCATCCTCATTGGAAGATACCTGTACATTCAGCACGATTGGATCCCGTTTGCTCTGATGATTGTGCAGTTCTGAACAGTACTCTGTCCACCTTTCCTTTATTTCCTTTTCTTTTGTGAGACTTTTGCCATTTTTGGCTTAGATGGTGTTCACTTTGGCTTGTTTTTCTTTGGTAAGGTCTTTCACCGGTTGGAATGCTTTCCTTGAGTTGTTGAAGAGGCTGTCTTCAATGTCTGCACATTGTTCGGCTATCCATCTTTGCTTTGCTTCCTTCATTTCCCTCCTGATTTCCTTGCTGATTTTCCTGTATTCTGTTCTTCCCTCTGCTGTGATTTTATCTTTCTTTAATTTCCTCCTTGTGCCACACATATCCAGTATCTTGTTAGTGACCCATGGTTTAGACTTACAGCGGCTTTCCCCCACAATCTTGCTTGCTGTTTCCATTATCATTGTGTTAAAGTTATTTGTGGTGGACGCTAGGTCTTCATCAAGGAGGAGTATTGGTGCAAACTCCACCCCCCCCCCCCCCCACATTGCTGCCTGAAACACTTCAGGGATGGTGGGGTCTTCCAGTTTTTCGAGGTCGAATCTTAGCCGGCTGTATTTTTGACTTGTTGATCCTCCTCAAGCACACTCTGATGTTCATCATGAGGAGGTCATGGTTGCTGCCCACATTTGCTTCTGGTTTTCGGTCTGTTCACACCAGATTTGTGCAATCTTTGCACCAGGATGTAGTCAGTCTGGTGGTGTTGACCACTGGGGACATGCCAGGTCCATCTTCGGGATGTTTTGTGCTCTCCAAGTGTGTTCGACAGCACCATGTTATAATTGGCAAATTCCAACAGGCGTAGTCCCTTCTCATTGGAGGTGTCATTGCATGAGGGGCTGATGAGATTCCCCCCCCCCCCCAATCATCTTGTGCGTCTCTGCCCGTTTTGGCATTCCAGTCACCCTGAATGATCAAAATATCTTTTTTGTCCACCTTGTCGATGACACCTTGTAGTTTCTTATAGAATTCTTGAATGTGTTCATCGTTGTAATCTTTTGTTGGGGCATAGACTTGTGCCACTGTGATGTTGAATGACTTTACTCGCAGGCAGATGATCATGAGCCTGCTTGATACTGTTTGGCATTCTAGGACAGCATTCTTGATGGATTTGTTGACTAGGAACCCTATGCCATTTTCGTGTCTGTTCTCTTCTCCGCTATAATAGAGTACGTGTCCTTCCTCAGTATGCACTTCTCCAGCATTCTTCCATCTGGCTTCACAGCAATCGAGGAGATGCCAGTTGTATCTTTCCATCTCATGCATGAGTTCCTTGAGTTTCTCTGCTTGGTTCAGCGTTCTTATATTCCATGTGGTGATTGTGATGTTCTCTCTGCTACGGATCTTCTGTATCGAATCACGAATAGCATATTTATCATGTACACCCTGGTGTAAGATGGATAGCGCGGTCATTGGTAACCCGGGCTGCAACAAATCCAATGTGAAGTTGGTTTTTGGTTTGCTCATCATGCTGTGTGTCTTGGGCATCTAAAACCTGGCGGAGCCCATCCATCTCCAGGTTTCACCACGGCCGATTTCCTCTAACTAGATGGCTCACCTTGGTCGTGAACACGTGACCATTATAGTTCATCTGAGAACCTTTCTGCCCCGGCTGGTGACTTCATAATGGAAGTCCTTTGCCCAGTGGTGCCATGTTAACACCACTCCCTCAAGTGGTTTAGCCTGCCAACTAAAGTGGTTTATCAGGATATGACGCTTGGAGCCAACACGTGAGAGATTTAGGAGATGGATGAGGACCAGTGATGCCCATCCACCCTGTCTGGTAGGGAGCAGCATGCCAGACATCAAAGGTACTACCTCTATCCAGAGCCCCCTACTCTCCAGCACCTTAAACCTGTGTCCTCTTGTGGCAACTGTGTCAGCCCTGGGAAAAAGCCTCTGACTATTCACACAATCAATGACTTGTACACAAGGACATCCAGGTCCATTTGAACACTAACAGTTACTAATCTTACGCTTTTTTAAAAAGTTGAGCAAGGAATGACAAGCAACTAGAAGTTAAAGGTCACATTTGAGGAGAATACAGGAAAGCAGTCACACAATTTGGTGGAACTGATAGGAGTATTGAATGTGAAGGCCTGTTTGAGGAAGGATGGACATGGCTTGGCATTATGCAGAGAAAATTTGCTAAATTTATTTCAGAAGTGATGGGGTTATATTAAGAAGGCTGGCTGAAAATAAAGTTGTATTTCCTTATGCCATGGAATGTCATTCAGCCCACTGAATCTGTCAGTTCCTCACTTAGTGTATTCTCTCTCACATGCCTATTATCACCACTGCATCTTTCCCCATCCAACCCCACTTCAGATTTTCCAGTACAAGCGCTTTCCAATGAACCTTTGGGAAGTCGGAGGAAACTCGAATTTCAAAGGAAACTCTGGATTCACAAGGAGACCATGCCAACTGCACACAGATGGCACTGGAGATCAGAATTGAAGTCTGGTTGCTGGAGCAGTGAGGCAGCATCGTGACCTTCTGTGCTAAGCCGTTCCTGTGCTTGCTGGAAGTTGGCAGACTGAGAAGTGATCTTATCGAAATGCAAGCTTCTGAGAACATGTAACAGCTAAATGTTGAGGGTATTTTTCCTTTAGGGATGGTTAAGACTAGGAAATGTCATAGGGTAAAGAGTCATCCATTGGGCGTTTAGATAAGAATTTTTTTGTGAGTGTTTTAAATCTTTGGAAATGTGGATGCTGAGGCATAAAGTTTAAGCAAAGATTAGATGGAGTGTTGAACTATATTGTGTCAGTGAAAATTGTGTATGTCCCCATGGTGAAAGGTGAATGAAAGAACTGTTCAATGCCAGGACTAGCCTAGGCAGAGGAGGTCTGAATAAAATCTGAGACTGCTGATAACACTTGAGGGGTCAGAATGCATCTGTGGCAGTAGGAATAGAGTTGGATTTTTAGGTTAAAGACCCTTTTTAGAGTTCTGATTGAGGGCCTTCAACCTGAAACGTTAACTCTTGATCTTTCCACAGATGCTACCTAACCTGCTAAACATTTACAACATTTTCTGCTTTTATTTCAGATATTTATTTTTTATTTTCAGTAGAGTTTAGTTGACTTTTCTTCATTGAAGTTAGAGGACCCTTGGGCTATCCCAGTTGAAAGTAGAGGTGCAGTATACCTAGATCCTGTTAATAGAATAACAGTGCTTCAGGGCGAAACTGGCTGCAAGTATTGAAAGAGCATGTAAATGGAATAGATGAGACAAAGGCAGAATTAGTCAAGAGAAGAAATAGATCGTGTGAACAGTGGATTGAAATGATGAATATCTTCAAAGGAAGACATGATGGGATGTAAGTTAGTCAACTCCTTAAGACTAAACGGCAAATAAATAAAACCACTGCTAATTAGTGGCCTAAACTTTTGAAACTGCCATTGCCCCTCTAACTATTGACCTAACACCAATTCCATTTATAGAAGGGAATTCCAAACTTTTTTTAACCATTTTTTTGTATGTACGAGGATCTTATTCATTTACAGATACGGGACACCACTCTCATTATCTCAAATGTTGATGAATAATTCCAGAGAGCCAGCTTTGTTATTTTGTATCTGAATTGGCCATTCACAATCAGTAACATGTTCTCTTCCCCCAGATGTTGTCTGATCAGCTAAACAATTGCCAGCTTCTGCTTTTATCAAATGTGCCACCTCTGTAGAAGCCATTCTTGTGGAATAATGTTCTGAAATATATAGTAATTGTCATACTAGAACAAGCTTGGTTAAAGCAATGGTGTAAATAGGGATTTATGAATATTTATACCTGCACATGTTCAACCTTCTATCAAATGAGGTACATAAAACACAATGGGTTTTAAATTTATTCCAATAATCCTACCATCTTGTTCAAAGATTTCTCTATAAATAAGCTACTCTAACATTGAACTTACAATGTGTGTGCACGTGACCCCTTATGCACTCACACAAGGGTAAATGCAAATAACTAGTTATTAAAGCAGGAGGCAAACATGTATAACTTGATCTGTTTCTGACTTCCTGAGCTCAAATTAGAATGATGTCAACCTCACCATCTTGCAAAGGTATTTCCTTTCTGTATGTACAGCCATTAGTGGCTGTAGAAAGCTAATAATGCTTTCTAGCCTAACTGTTGAGAACTATATTCCAGAGCTATATTTTAATTCTATGATATGATGGCCTAGATTAATTAATGGAAGTATTTTTGTCCCTGAATAATTATCAGAGAACAATTTTGATAAAATGAAAACTACTTTAGAATTTGGCCTAAAATTTCAATGTTTACTGCACCTGTTAAAATGTTCCAAACTCAATCTGAATGTTAGAGTAGCTTATAGAGAAATCTTGAAACAAGACTGAATGATTATTGGAATAAATTTAAAACCCATTGTGTTTTATGTACCTCATTTGATAGAAGGTTGAACATGTGCAGGTATAAATATTTATAAATCCCTATTTAAACCTCTGCTTTAAATAAGCTTGTTATAATATGACAGTTATACATTTCAGAACATCATACTATAAGAATGGCTTCTACAGACATGGCACAACACTGACTGGGAAAATGAATTGTAAGGGCAGAGTCTATAAAGGAATTTGCACAGTGTAGGAAGATCTGAGATTATCCATTTTGGTAGATAAAATAATGATACATGTATTTGATTAGTTGACAACCAACAGCATTATGTTTTCATGGGATTTTAACCCATGTGTCTTCATAAAGAATGTTGATGTTCTCCGATTCAGATTAGCAGGCTTGGATTTCAATTTTCAATAATATTTTACTATTGACACCCAGGCTTAATTTATATTATTTAAAAACATAACATCTTGTCTACAGCTGCAATGCAAAGTGGTTGGGCCACAGCAGCAGAAAGGGGCTTATTTTGTTGGCATTAATTATTTAACAATGCATTCACGTTGCAGCAGGATAAATCAGACACGTTAGTTAAGGGGACTTACAAAATAGTAGGAGTACAGAATTCAGCCCTTCAAGACTGCTCTACCATTCAACAAGATGAAGCCTGATCTTCTACCTCCTGCTGAACCTCCATAACCTTTGATTCCTTTAATGTACAGTTCATTCATCTCTTTTGATTGCAATCAATGACTCATTCTCCACAACCCTTCAAATAAGAGAATCCCAAATATTTATCCATGTTCCAAGAGAGAAAAAAATACTACTATTGATTCTAAATTGCCCAGCTCTTCTGATTCTGAAAGTGTGACCTCCGTTTTTAATTCTTTAGGCAGATGAAGCATCCTCCCTGCAACTATTCCAAAAAGTCATTTGAGAATTCTGTTGCTTCAATGAGGTCACCTCTTGCTCTTCTAAGCTCTATAAAGAATAGAGACCAAGTCTACTCAATGTCCTCAATATTTAGATTTGAATTCCCTGCTATATGAAAAATGTTATTACACTGGAAAGAGTGCAGAAAAGATTTACAAGGATGTTGCATGACTTGAGGATTTATGTTACCGGGAGGGGTTAGATAGATTTTATTCCTTGGAGTGAAGTGATCTTATGAAGGTGCATAAAGTCATGAATAGTTTAGAAAAGTTGAATGCATTTTTTTAAGGATTCATGAATCAAGAACTAGAGGGCAGAGGTTTAAGATGAGAGGAGAAAGATTTAATAAAAACTCAAGGGGCAATTTCTTTCCCCATTATAGGGTGGTATCTGGAATGAACTGTCAGATGAAGTGATTGAGTCGGGTACAGTAACAGCTTTTAAAAGATAATCAGACAGGTGCAAGGCCATGGACCAAGTGCTGGCAATGGGGCTACCTTGGATTAAGCAGATTGGTCAGTAAAGCCAGTAGGCCAAAGAGCCAGTTTCCATGCCATATAAGTCTCATTGATATTCCATTATGTGAGAGTTCTACTATCCCAGAAAGTTCAAAGTAAATTTATTATCAAAGTGCATACTGTATATGTCAACAGATATAAACCTGGAATTTGTTTTCTTGTGGGCATACACAAGAGAATCAATGTAAGACCACACTCATTAGATGAGCAAACAACCAATGTGCATGGGACAAACTGTGCAAATACAAATGAGAGGAAAAATAAATAAATATATAAGCAATAAACATTGAGAACATGAGCTGGAGTCCTTGAAAGCGAGTCCATATTTTATGGGAATTGTTCAGTAATGGGGTGAGTAAAGTTGAGTGAAGTTAACCCTTCTGGTTCAAGAGCTTGATGGTTTAAGGGTAATAACTGTTCCTGAGCCTGGTGGTGTTTGTCCTGAGGTTCCTGCATCTTCCTGATGGAAGAGAGCATGACTTGGCGGTGAGGGTCCTAGATGACGGAAGCTGCTTCCCCACAACAGCATTTCATGTAGATGTTCTCAATGATAGAGAGGGCTTTGCCTGTGGACTGGACCACACCCACTACTTTTTTGTAGGATTTTCCATTCAAGGGCTTAGTGTTTTCATACTATGACAGGCCATGATTCTACCAGTAAATATACATCAGACATGGTCTCACTGTTAATTAATGTTAAATAATTCTATAAGATGTCTTTACTCTTGTACTCAAATCCTCTTGCAATAGAGGCTTTGATAATACATTTACTTTGAATTTTTTCTAGTTGCCAATGCCATCTGGATGTTACATTTCAGTGACTTGTACACAATGACATCCTTGTCCCTTTGGACATCAATATTTCTTTCTCTAGGCATTTTAAAACAATTCAGCATTAAACAAGGTGGATAACCTTTCATTATCACCCATTGTTCACCACCTCTCATTTCCCACTTACTCATTCTGCCCATATCCCGTGAAGTGTTTTTGCATCCTCAGTATTCACATTTCCATAGTTTTATATCATGAGCAACGTGAAAATATTACATTGTGTTCTCCAATAAATTTGGAATATTTTGAGTCTAAGCACTAATTGCAGATACCCACGAGTCACAAACAGCAAACCCAAGTATGTGTATATTCCAACTTGTATTTTCTTATTTATGAACTCAGTATATTGCCACTAACTCCAAGTGTTTTAATGTTGCTAACCTTTTTTTGATGTTATCAAAAGCCACTTTAAAAAAAACTTGACTATACCCATATCTTCTGTTGATTACATCCAAAGAATTGGTTAATTAATCAAACCTGGCTTCTCTGTCACAGACACATTTACTCTGATCAATGATTTTTTGTTTGTAACTGTTGTGCTGCCACATTTTTCATTGTAGGTTCCAGCATTTTTATCTCATCCATTGCCAGACTCTGATTCATTTTTTTTTAACTAATGCTAATTCTTTATTAGTATCAGCCCCCTATTTGAACTTTTTTTTTGAAATTGTGTCTTTCTTAAAGTCAGATGAGAAAGATATTTGTCACTTCCTCATTATAAATATTCTTGTTGGTAATTTATTCACATCTCCCCTCACTAGACTTTTCCCTGTTACAGATTTTCCAATATTTTTTCCTTATTGGTTTACTTTTGTGTTTGATTTTCTATTTTTAAGTGATGTCTTAACCATGTTTTTTTTTCTGAGTTTAAAGTGCTTTGTCTTTGACTTACTGTTTTTTTCTAGCAAATTTACGGTTCTTTTCCGTAGATTAAATATTGCCTCCAGTTTAATCACTTTTCCTGTCATCTTTCAGTTTTTGTGTATATTTGTTGCAATTCATGCATTATTATTATTTCTCTTTTAGTATTGTTTCCCAATCTACCATAGGCAACTTTTCCCTTTTATGTTCATTTTCTTTTGTTTAGATTGAATACCCTGATTTCAGATTCTGAAATTCTGAAATGGAAACAGAAAATGCTGCAAACACTCAGCAAATCAGGCAGAATTCTGTTGGAAGAATAAATAGTTAATGTGTAAAAGGGAATATCCCTGATAGATTGGGTCCGAGTGCTTATTGGGGATGAGCTGCAAGCATATTAAGCTTTGTTTCTGTGGTTTAAGTGGTGAAACTATGGGAAATTTCTAGTCGATGATATAACAGACTGTGCCAGTATGATGACAGGATGAAACACCAGTTTTTGTACAGTGAGCTACATGAAGTTGATACTGAGTTCTGCAGGCAGCAGTGTGCCCATGTAGAAGTAATTTTGTTCCCCAAGCTTGCATTGGGTCTCACTAACAATGCAGGAAGTCAAAGAGGTCAGAGTGGGTCAGTGTATTAAAGTAGGAGACATCTCTTCAGATCACTCCTCTACTGTGACCACTCAATAAAGAGCAGGGCAGATTACAAATATTGAATATACTACACTAGATTGGAAGAAGTGAGTTGCTGCTTCACCTAGGACTGTTTAGATCCCTGAATAATGGAAAAAGGTGGGGTGAAAGGACTGGTGTAGCATTTACTGTGGTGGCATGGGAAAGTGCCAGAGGATGTGGGGTACATGTGGATGGAAGAACAAGACAGCTATGTGAACCAATTCTTGCAAAATGCTGAAAGGGGTGAAGGGGAATATGTGACTGGTCTTCAATTTTTTTTTTTGGAGCTGCCTAAAATTGTGGAGAGTGATCTGTTGAATGTAGAGGCTGTGGGGTCAGGTAGAAGGCAAGGACTACGCAAGCTGTATAGTGCTAGATCTACAATGATCTGTACCTTACAGTTTTTACATACCAATCTGAAAATATTACAGAAATTTTAGTACCAATTTATTTTACTAACTTGTGTATATGTTGTTTAAAATCCTTCATAGTAACTGCTTCATCCTGTTGCACACACCTCTATTTGTATTGTAACCTACATTACAATCACTATTTGAAAGCTAGAAACAATGTTTTCTGCCACCTGTGGTTGCTTAGCTCCATGTAAAAAAAAATACAGTTTCACCTGAAATGTTGAATGTTTACTCTTCTTCATGCTGCCTGAGCCAAGTTTCTCCAGCACTTTGTATGTTTCCTCATTTCTAGCATCTGCAGAATTCCTTGTGTTTCTGATAAGCATAATATGGTTTTGTTGTAGAGCATAAAGACTGATCCTTTGGCCCACCGTGTCCTTTTGAATATTAAGTACCTATTGAACAAGTCCCACTTTCCAGCATGTGGTCCATTTCTCAGCATATCTATGGAATAGATGGGCATGAATGTAGGAAGCGATAAACTTAAGCATTTGGGGGAGGGAAGGAAGGTTGAAGGGGCAGAGGGAGTTGCAGTTTTATTTAAAGGAAGCAGCTTCTGCTAATGGTTTTGATATGGCATAACTAAAAACTTGGTTAAGTATGTTCCTTACTGAATGGTCATCATGAGAGCAAGTCAGACTGGGTATCTTGTGACAAGTGAAATGCCAAGACATTATTATCTCCAAGGCACAAATTAGATGTATGATGGAATGCTTTTCACACACTTGGATGAGTGCAAGTCCAAATGGACTCAATAGCCTCAAAGTGCACTACATTTGCACTAACAGTACCTCCCAAACCCATGACCTCTACCACCAAGAAAGACAAAGGATTCAGACTCGTGCAAACATCTCCACTTGCAGGTTCTTTCTTGTTAAAATTATGTACAATTTATCTTGTTTTTCTTGATGCTGCTTTTCTGTGGGTCTGTGCCGGTGATTCCCTGTAAGCAATTTTCATTGCACTTGTACATGCATGTACTTGTGCATCTGGTCATCTCTGGGTCAAATCCTAACAACTTTCTCCTAATGTAGCTTTCAAGACTATCATTTGCCATTACCTTCTCAAACAGTGTCCTCATCCTGGAAAAGTAATTTAATAAAATGTAATTTAGAGTTCTGTAAGAAAATGTGTAGATGGTGATTGGTGATGGCCTAGAGTTTCAGAAGAAATTAAGTTGGGGGGAACAGGTTGTGAGACTTGTGGGCGTAAGGGATGAGGGAAACTAGAGAAGGATGTGGGATTAGGACTTGAGGACATTTTGAGAAAAGTGAAGCATCTGTTCAGTTCGTCACTGTCATGTGGCAAAAATATATATGGCCTTGTATTAAGCTGTGTATGATATTTCAAGGAAACAAAAGTGGGGTGAGAATTTCAGGAGTTAGTTTGCTGTACAGAAAGCACCTTGCGAATAGCCTTTTGCCAATAGGATAGTCCTGAAATGATGAGCTTCGACACTGGAGTGTGAAGCAAGATGTAGTTGTGACTCATCTGGCATAATGGCCAAGCCAATTCTGTGCGTGAATGTTGATAAATGGATTGAAGAAGATTTTCTTCTGTCAGGAATATTTGGCACTGAGTGTGGTTGGAAAAATGAGTTGGTAAATGTGAAGAGAATTCCAAAGGAGTGATTGGTGGTGGCCTTATCTCTGTTCCAGTGATGGCATAAAGTGATACAAGGATGAAAAGGTTTTAAAGAAAAACTTGTGTATTTTGTTTCTTACATGGGTCCAGGGGAAAAAAGTGACACAAGTCTCTATAATTAGTTGTTCTAGTTTGTTCCATTAGGTTTAATAAATGCTTCTGTTGGTTTCTGCTTTTTCACTTCTGTCCATTGACAGAAAACTCACTATAGAGTTTTGTTCACCTTGCCTTAAAGTTTTATTTCCTCAGGAAATTAAATCCTTTGAGTTGCTTTCTTTATGGGAATATTCACAGCTTGAGACAGATCATTGCTTTGATGTCACTTGTAAACAATCGGTGTATATATGAGAGGATGTAATATTCCTATCTTTTGGAACAGTTCTGTGACTGTAATAATCCTCTCTAGACCAACCTGCAGAAAATTAGATCCATTGTTTAAGTTTAGCAGTATATCTCTAACCCAGTTTTTTTTTTTAAAAATCCCTATTTGGCTAATATGTAACAGTGGGTGGGGCTTGCAGAAATGACATCACATTGACAGCTGGTTATGCTTACTAAACAATAAAGTATTAAACCTGGGGGAGGGTGATAACTACATCCAGTCAGGAGTGCAGATAATGCAAAAATCAAGAAATTGAGGTATATGCTGCAATTTTTTTTTAAACTCAGTTGGTTGGTAGAAGATGAGCGGGTTTCCAGTTTGAGAATGAATTTCTAGAGCTCCAAGTTATTTTAAAGTTTGTTCTGAACTACCTTCAGTAAACTAACTTTCTCTTATTTCTTTGTATATATTTAACAATATGCTATTGCTTTGTTTTTAGCTGGTGACAAGCTTGATTTAAATAGGTTTCTTTAGCATAGTATTTAATGGCTGACGTTAAATGAATTAAGTATACCAGCAGTAAATATCACATTACAAACAGGCTTAATTGTATGTGAGTACTTTGTGATGTTAGATACTTGACTGAAATGTAATCTTAAGTTGTATTCAAACAGACTGACATTACTTCCTCCTCGGAAGCAGAACAAAGAAAGGGTCTCCTACCCTCCCCCATCCTCACCTACCCCTCCAGCATCTATGTTCAAAGGATCATCATAGTTTTAGATACTTTAAGTAGGATTCCATCATCAGACACTTCCTCTCCTTCCTTCCACTCTGAACATTCAAATGGAATTGTCCCCTCTTTAATTTCCTGGTCAGCTTTTCCATCTCCATCAGCTATTCCCCTTCTTGGGGCATTTTCCCAAGTAGATACAGGAGACATAACACCTGCTCTTTTACCACTTCCTTTCCACAATCTCCGCACCATTCCAGGGAAGGTACCAATTTATTTACTCTTCTCATTTAATGTCTTGTATTCTGTACTTTCAGTGTGCTCCCCTCTACACTGGAGAAGCCAAAGACTGGGTGACTTTGCAGAACACTTCTACTTGTTCCTGAGAAAATCTGAGCATCCATTCTTCTGCCACATTAGTCCCAAGATCTACTTCCAATCTGTCTTCAGCCTCCTACCTTACTCCAGTGCTGTCCACAGTAAGTTCAAATAGCACCTTATCTTTAATGTAGGTAATTTGCATAGGCCTATTTTTTTATTTGTAAATTATCATTTTAAGATCAGTTTGTATATTGTAGCTTGGAAGGTATGAAGTATTCAGTGTGCATATATTATCAAAAATATATAAATTATACAACCTTGAGATTTGTTTGCTTACAGGCAGTCACAAAGCAAGGGACCCAAAAGAACCCAATTTAAAAAAATAAAGACCCGTCCCCAATGCACACAGAAGTGGAGAAGAAAAACAAACAAATCATGCAAACAACAGAAGCAAGCGCCAACAACAGCACTCTGAGCCAAATTGAGCCTTAGCTTCGTGGAGAGAGGAGCCTCCAGTGTATCTGGGCCAGCATTTAAATTATTCAAACAGCAGATTGTACCTCGCACTAGGACCCAAGTCTCACTGTGGCGAATCAATCTGGGCCTAGATCTCACTGCAGAAGAAATTGTTCTCAACCTGTCCAAATTGGTTCGGCACCCAAAGTGTTGCAGTCACACCTTGCCCTTCCAGTCTGTATGGACCAGCATTTAGATTGCCGAAACAGCAGATTGTACTTTGCATTAGGACCTGTACCTTGTCGTGGCAAATTGCTCCAGGTCTAGAAAACGCCGGCCAGCAATTCACTTTGGACCTGGATTTTTGCTATTAAAGAAGCAGTTTTCGACCTCTCCAGATGGGCTCGTCATTCAGAGCGATCTACCTCTCACCTGGGTTAGTTGGACAAGCATCAGAACTCCTCTGTCCTGTCTTCTCCCCTCTGAATCATACATTTCAAACAGCACAGCTTCAACACATTGTGTGTCCAATTCGCAGCACACCAGCAGGCCACATCTCTCAAATACACCTGCAATTCACCTTAAGAGTTTATTCATAATGTTTTAAATCAAATTCCTTAGCTTTCAAATTACCGGTAAGCTGTCACACTTCTTCAGAAGTGTCATCTTAAACTGGAAGTTTAAAATGGCAATTGAGACACATTAACTTTTTTCCATGGGCATTATATCCAACTATTTTGTTTGAAGTCTCTTTTACTATCATCTTTAATTAGGGAACAATGTATTTTTAAGAGGTAATAATCTTGAGTTTGAAATTTGTGGCATTGCTGAATTGTTCTCAATATCTTATCCAGGCTTATTTTTACATGAAATAAGATGCACTGATGTTCTTTTAAGCTATTTTAAACTAAAGGTAATTTTGTAATGTTATAGTTAAACTGGATTTGAAGGAAAAATTAATATTTTGCAAATAACTGCAGTATATACACTCATTGGCTACTTTATAAGGTACAGGAATGAAACCCAGTATGGTCTTCTGCTGCTGTAGCCCATTCACTTCAAGGATCAAGGTGTTGTGCATTCAGAGATGCTCTTCTGCACGCCACTGTAGTAATGCATGGTTAAATAAGTTACTGTCACCTTCCTGTCAGCTTGAATCAGCCTGGCCATTCTCCTCTGATCCCAGGAAATAAGCAGTTTCTGAGATACTCAGGTCACCCCATCTGGCACTTGTAATTGGTCAAAGGCACTTGGATCACATTTCTTCCCCATTCTGAAGTTTGGTCTGTGCAATAACTGAATCTCTTGACCATGTTTGCATGCTTTTATGCATTGAGTTTCTGCCACATGATTGATAGATTAGATATTTGCATTAGCGAACAAGTGTACATAATAAAGTAGCTACTGAGTATATATTTGATCTAAGGAATTTTAACTGTAAACTTTATCTTTGTTCCTTTTGAATGAGATGCTTTTCTGGCAACCTAGATGGCAGCATGAGAGTTAAGAAAGGCCTTCACATTAGCTATTCTTAGTTTGAAACTAAATCTATCAAAACGACCAGACTAGCTAATGTGACTGGGCTACTCAGCTGTCTTTAAAAAAAATTTAAATTTCTCTGCATAGTTAAGAGTGGTGAGCAAAGTATTTTTTCATTTTGTTTTAACGATAGAAAAGCAGGGCAAATTTGAAGTACAGCTAATGAGTGTAAATGTGACTTCTCTTCCCTACACTCTCCCATCCCTCCAGATTCCACGGCTACCACTCTGATTGAATGTACTTAAGTGGTTTGAGTGAAATTTGCTTGTGTTTTGAATAATGGAATATTTGCAACTCAACACAAGTTCACCCTTTTATTCACTGATACATTGGATGAGTTTTGCCAAGGATGTTCCTTATGCTGAAATAAGTACAAGAGATTCAACTAGTTTTCTCAGTTCATGTGATGCAAATGCACTTAACATTGTAGTAATAATTAACTGACCTACATAAGACTGCTGTTTATTGATTACAGATCAGCGTTCAACACCATCATACCCTCAACAAGCTCTGAAACCTGAGCTTGTACAAATCAACAAGCTCTGAAACCTGAGCCTCTGTATCTCCATCTGCAACAGGATCCTTGACTTCCACATTGGGAGATCACAGTCAGTTCAGATGAGATATAACATCTCCTTGCTGAGTATCAATACTGGTGTACCTCAAGGATGCATGCTCAGCCCACTGCTCTACTCTCTCTACAATCTGACTCTGGCCAAGCATACCTCAAATGACATCTGTAAAGTTGCCAGTGACACACCTTTGTCGGCAGAATTTCAGATGGTGATGAGGAGGTGAACAGGAGAGAGATAGATCAGCTGTTTGAGTGGTGACACAACAGTGACCTTGCACTCAACGTCAGTAATGTGGACTTCAGGAAGGGGGAGTTCAGGAACACACCAGTCCTCATTAAGGGATCAGCAGTGGAAAAGATGAGCAGTTTCAAGTTACTGGGTGTCAACATCTCTGAAGATCTATCTTGGGCCTGACATAGTGATGTAATTACAAAAAAGACACAACAATGGCTATATTTCATTAGGAGATTTTATATGCCACCAAAGATTCACAAATTTCTGCAGATTCTAACTGGTATGGAAGGGGCCACTGCACAGGATCAGAAAAAGCTACCGATAATTGCAAGCTCAGCTCCATCATGGGCACTTGCCTCCCCAGCATCGATGACATCTTCAAAAGGCACTGCCTCAAAATAGTGGCATCCATCATTAAGGAACCCCATCACCCAGGACACATCCTCTTCTCACTGCTGCAATCAAGAGGAGGTACAGGAGCCCGAAGACACACACTGAACATTCTAGGAACAGCTTTTCCCCCACCACCTAAATGGACAATGATTGCTAAATGGACAATGAGCCCATGTACACTACCTCAAATTTTTTTGTTCTCTCTTTGCAGTGATTTAATTTAATTATATAATATTTTAATTTATAGCTTTTATTATATATTACAGTGTATTGCTAAACAACATATTTACAACATACCAGTGGTATTAAACTTGCTTCTGATTTCTCAGCTGTCCATCTAATTGTTTGATTAGGCTAGATTTCAGATCATGAAAATAATAAGCATTTTGTATAATACAGACATTGATCTTTTACTAGGCAATTTGTTGTGATTTTAAAAAGCAGTGAACAATAATTAGAAAATTGAAAATGCAATAATTGTAATAGAAATGTAGCTTTCAGATTCCTGTGCTGCTTCAATATGCAAATCACTTAATTAAAATTACAGGTCCAGTTGTACCAAACCATCCACAATAACAGTACTCATCCTGCATTCACTATGATCTGGGGAATGCCCTTTAGTGAAATGTATGTTGAGGAATCTGCATAAAACAAACCTGTAGAGGAAACCTGGCGCCAAAAATATAATGGTTCACTGATACAGGTCACAGGAGAATTTCTTTACCGAGAGAATAAGCACATGTAGGAGAAAGGAACTGAAAAAATATCTTAATCAGTAGGAGTAATGGTCAACAAATTGGGGAAATTGCCTCATATACAGCAGAACAGTTGGGCCAAATGTCTACTTTTAATTTTGTTAGTTTTATGTTGGACTTTTAAATTATATAATAGAAAATTTTTAAGTTCTATAAATGTTCCAGAAACACGTAGCTTTAATTTGATGCTTTCAGTTAAGACTTAAGACATTAACCCGTAGTTGCCTTATGATTCTGTTTGAATATAAGAATGGCTATAAAACTGGTTGCATTTATTTATTGCTGTAGATCTCCATTTTAGTAGTTTGAGTTTCACAAATGAAATAGTGTCTGTAGACTCTATTTCTCCCATGAGTAGCTAAGTAGTTACATTTCAATTGATTTCACTGTTGAACAACTTTGGGTTGAAATTCCCAAAATTCAGATAAATTTAATAGTTAAGCTGATCAGTTTTTTGTTTAAATTTTTTTATCTGTAATGACTTATCAATAGTGTCCACATGTCGCTAGCAAAATTATAACAAATTTTAATGATGGCTTTTTAAAATTAATGTATAAATCAGCCAGTATGCTATGACAAGGAAAGAATTCCCAGTAAATAGCAACTCATTTGAAGATGGTTAATTAACATCACTGCATTGTTAATTTCATGGGATCAGTAGCTCAGGTTAAACTTTGAATTTGCACATTTAATTCAAAACCATGAGCTAATGTAATTGTTAATACAATGTTAGTAATTGTTAATGTAATACTATTCAAACTCCCTAAGCCAGAAAGCAAACCGTTTAAATCTGGTCATTCTTCTGCTTGGTCTTTCTTTCACTTTTGCACCTCAGTAATTCACCTTCAAAAATAGAGGGCTATGGGTGAGCCAAGGTAGTTCTAAGATAAAGACATGTTTGGCACAGCTTTGTGGGCCGAAGGGCCTGTATTGTGCTGTAGGTTTTCTACATTTTCAATATTTTCTAATTTTCCTTCCATCTCTCAAAGTTGGGTGTATTGGCTGCTATAAGTTGCCTTTTAATGTAATGGAGTATCAAAACAGTAAGGGAAGCTTGATGGGCGACTAAGAATGTTTTAAAACTAAAAGGGAGATGAGTAGGGAGAGACATCACACTGGAATTCTGCTAAGAGTGAACATTGAAATGCTGGGTTCAGTAGTCTATCTAGTAATAAACAAGTTCTGTGCTCTCATGGCACTATTAATAACTTGCAGTTCAGCAAATGAGGGCAAACCAAAACTTGAAATGCAGGTAGAGTAAACTATCTGACAGTGTATATAATTCCACAAGGTCTTTGGCTCCACAAAGCTTTCATATTTCTGGATATCTGAGCTTTGTAAATAGCATTCCCAGTGAACTCTCTTGAAGTTTGTTTTCTGTACAATCTTGCATTGTGTTATTTTGCAAAGTACTAGTAAGTGTATGTTTTAAAGAAGTAGTAAAAGTTTAAAATGCAAGAATTCAATTTCAATGTCATTTTATTTGAGCCCATTTGCTTAGAATATCTTAAGCTGATGGCAAGAAAAGGTCAATGGTTCTCTATCTCTGATGGAGATGGTCTGTTTACTAGAATTAACAGAAATAATTAACTATCCATTTGTATACCTATGGTCAAGTCAAGTCAAAATATTGTTTCTATAATCTTAGGAGAGATGTCTTGCCTACATTCTTTCAATATAGCTAAATGTATGTTGCATATACATTTACAAAAAATTAAGTAATTGTGAAGGAAGTAAAGCAGTCAAGTGTTATGTACTCCTAGGCTTCACTTTGCTTGTTCTGTTGATTTGATTTTTTTTATTGTAATATATGCTGAGGCTTGTCTTGCATATTGTTTCTATAGATCAGTTCATCACACAGTGAATTGAAGTAGTGCAAGGTAAGGCAAATACAGATGCAGAATAAAGTGTAACAGCTATGGAGAAAGTGGTAAACAATAAGATGCAGGACCATAACAAGGTGGGTTATGAGATCAAGAGCCCCTCTTATCATCCTAGTGAACCATTCAACAGTTGTATAACAGCAAGGTAAAAATGGTCCTTAAGTATGGTGGTATTTGCTTTTCACGTTTTTATCTATTTCCTGATGCAAGAAGGGAGAAGAGAGAATGTTCGGGGTAGGTAAGGTCTTTGATTATTGCTGGCGGCCTTACGGAGGCAGCAAGAAGTATAGAGAGTCCATGGATGAAAGGCTGGTTTCTGTAAAGTGCTATTAGCACAGTTCTCTAGTTTCTTGTGGTCGCGGATGTTGCAGTCATCATACCAAGTTGTGATGCATCCAGATAGGTTGCTCACTATGGAGCATTGATTAAAAATCGGTAGAAGTTGAGACAAGACACTGTCAAATTACTCTGCAAATGCATTTGGAAGTTTTGTTCAGTTTGCTGATTATAAATTGCTAAAGCCCATCAATTAGCTGCTTGTGTGCAACATTGAATTGGCTGATTGCTTCCAATTTTACAGTTGACTTCTGTGTCATAAGTTAATGTATAAAATCAATATTGCTGTCTCTGGCATCAGCTACTCCCTGAGGTAGTCAAGTGGAGAATAGTTTGCTTTTAATATCTTCCAATGTCCCCTCCCCTTTCTTTTAGCCCCTAGTGTTTTTCCACAAAGAATTCTTTACAGCCGTATGCTGTAGAGGATCGCAGTAGACAGCATGTTATTCTGGTACAGTTAAGACTTTGGGAAAAGGTGGGAAATAGTACCTGTATATTGCTAAGGTACATTCAACAAACACTGTAACTTGTTTTTAATTTTCTTTTTTAAACTTTTCTACTTGTAGTGATGTCAGTACAACCTACAACAGCAGTGAGTTTTTTCACTGTTGTATCTTAGTGACAATGATTCTTAACATTTTTTAAAACTTTTTTTTAAAAGGTGTTTTGGAGGAACATGGCTCAAGAAACCAACCAGACTCAAGTGCCTATGCTGTGCACCACTGGCTGTGGATTTTATGGGAACCCACGAACGAATGGCATGTGTTCTGTTTGCTATAAGGATTTTCTTCAGAGGCAAAATAATAATGGCAGAATCAGTCCTGGTAAATACCTTGCTATTTAAAAAAAAACAATTCATTCTATTTTCTAATCAATCTACACCAATTATTTTACTTTGTTGTTTTTTGTTATTTTCATTACTGTACATTCAAGATTCAAAAGTACCTCCTAAGGTGTTGCCACAAATCAACGGGCATATGGGTGCTCTGATTTCCAAATACCAAGAGGTTTGCCTAAAATTTGAATCGCAAGATATCTTCCAATGTGCTTTTATCTGATTTTTTTCCTCTACTTAATATTTTTTCAATTTGGTTTTTTAAATCAAGTATTTTAATTTTGCGTATTTTTATTTGCATCTTTAATGAAATTACTGTTTTCTCGCTATAACTGGATTCTGCTGATAAGCATTTAGTTTTGCTTTAATAGAATATAAGTTCAGTATATACCTTGCCAAAACTTTTGTATATCCATATAGTTTGCAGTGCTTTAACATAGATTCGTCTATGTACAGTTATTCCAATGCTACATTATCCCAAATCACCAATCATTTTCCATAAGATATTGGTGCTACCAGCTATCATAGTTATGAGTTCGCATTAGCATTAAGGAATTCTCTATTAATATAAAGTCCTATAATGTTTTGATATTAATCTTAATCATTCTTGTAGTTTTGTTCCATGTTGCTGAATATAAGTTCTGGGAAGGTCAGAGGTGGGCATGGAAAAGAACCGTCCATCACAGAGCATTTAGTCACTCAAAGAGGTGGTAGATTGTGAATCAGACTTTTGCACTAACTCTATTTAATTGTATACCTACTTTTGAGATATTTTAAACACAAAGATTGCTGATACATTGTAAAACTATACTTGTATATTGCAGCCACGAGGAAATCTGCAGATGCTGGAAATTCAAGCAACAAACACAAAATGCTGGTGGAACACAACAGGCCAGGCAGCATCTATAGGAGGAAGTACAGTTGATGTTTCGGGCCGAGACCCTTCATCAGGACTAACTGAAAGAAGAGATAGTAAGAGAGACTGTCTCTACTTTCAGTTAGTCCTGATGAAGGGTCTCGGCCCGAAATGTCGACTGTACTTCTTCCTATAGATGCTGCCAGGCCTCCTGCATTCCACCAGCATTTTGTGTCTGTTGCTTGTATATCGTAGCTGCTGCTTAATCTTTGAATATCAGATTAAGTTTATTCCAAAGCTTTGTAACTGAAGTTCACTGGCAGCTGTCAGGATAACAGTTAACAGTGCAGGAAATTACATCCTCAGGAAATTGAGTAACCCCATTTCTTAAGGAATTCAGCTAAGGTTCCTGATGTGAACAGTATTACCCTAGCTCAACTGTTAGTGGAGTAACACTCCATAGTTGCCTCCATGAAAATAAGGTTTTATTCGCAGAAATGGGAAAGGATTTCATCTGCACATAGTAATGTAAATAGCTAGTGACTGCACTGCCTTCAAATGATTGTATAATGTCATTTATGGCAAGTTCTTCACGTTTCAATTTTGGCTAAAGGGCAGAAAGAATGGATAAGTATTACCATATCAATTTTTTCACTATTGAATGTGAATGCAAGTAACTCTCATCTTCTACAAATCTTCAGTTAGTAAAATTAATCTGCAGGGTTCCACTGAGAGTGGCTATTGTTCTGGTGGTTTATTTCTGTTTCTCCTTGAAGAATAAGGTACACTGTCCACTTCCGTTGTCTTCATTTCCTGAGTTGTGGAAGCAGTGTTGTTATTATTTTTGTTTATTGCAGCATCTTTTTGGATACCCTGAGCCCATTCTGTCTCTGGACCCCAAATCTGAATGAACACAAATTGAAAATAGAAGTTGGCTCTTGAGCCTGATATTTCGCCTCCCCCCATTCAATAAGGCTACAGCTAAGATGCTTATAACTTCAAGATTGTGTTGTCCCCTACACCCAAATAACCTTCTACTTCTTTGCCTATCAAGAAGCTGTCTGTCTCTGTCATAAAAATAATCAAAGGCTACTTTTACTGTTTTTTGAGTAAAATAGTTCCAAAGATGTGTACATGATCCTCTAAGAAGAAAAAAAGTTTCCTATTTTCTTTCCAAAATTGGTGACCCCTCGGTTGTACCAGAGCAGGAAGCATATTCTTCACATCTTCAATTCAATACCCGTCAAATCTTTAATGTTCAAATTAAGTCACCTCTCTGTATTCTTAAACCCCAGAGCATTCAACTAACCATCTCCCACACATTCAAAGTATCGGTCTAGTCGTAAGCTTTTGAAATACTTTATTGAAAAAGGAAATCAATATGGTGCACAATTAATGAAAATGTAAAAGGAAACTACAGTTGCTGGAAATCTGAAAGAAAAACTATGCTCAGCGTTCAGACAGAATCTGGGAGGAAACCCATAATCACTTCAGTCCATGACGTATAGACAGAATTGCAAAAGGAAAGGTCCAAATAGTTTTTATAGCAAGGAAGATATGGAAAGGGATTGTAGAATTATCAAAGTTGATAGTAAATTTATTATCAAAGTACATGTGTCACTATTTACTAGCCAGAGATACATTTTATTGCAAAACAAAGAAACAATCAAAGACAGACAAATGACTAATGTGCAAAAGATGACATTGTGGAAATGGATACAAAAAAAAATAATATTGACAGCATGAGTCATAGAATCTTGAAAGTGAGTCCATAGGTTGTAGAATCAGGTCATTGTTGGGGTGAGTGAGGTAATCCACTGAGGTTCAGGAGCATGATGGTTGAAGGGTAATAACTGTTCCTGAACCTGATGGTGTGGCACTTAAGGCTCCTTTGCCTTCATCCTGAAGGCAGAAGCAGGAAGAGAACATGAAGGGTCCCTGACAGATGTTGCTTTCCTGCGACAGTGCTGCTTATCGGTGGTGTGGAGGGCTTTACTAGTGATGGGCTGGGCTGTATCCACTACATTTTGTTGGCTTTTCTATTCTAAGGCATTGGTGTTTCCATACCAGGCCATGATGCAACCAGTCAGTATACTCACCCCGCCGTGCATCTGTAGAAGTTTGTCAGTTTTTGATGTTATGACATATTTCATCTTTTGGGAACATCTCATAGGGTGACACCCGATGACTTAGTATGGCAGCTACACACTCATTAAGCTCCCTTTTCTCTGTAATGTGTTTCTTAATAACAAGGCTGTGAACATGTCCAGCAGGCCAGACTACATCAATAGAGAAAAAAACATAATATAGGCATGAAGGGCTAGTTCTGATTTAGAAAGAGTGTGCTACCTAAATTTCAAGAATTTGACTAGCGAAAGTTGCGTCATACCAAGATAAAAGATGAAAGATTGTTCTAAAGCTTTCATTGGGTCTTTTTGTAGCAGTCCTGCAGGCTACAGAGAGACATGTCTGAGTATGAGTGGGATGGGGAATTAAGATGGCAGACGACCAGAAATTCAGGCTTAGGCTTGGTCTTGCCAACTGAACTCGGGTGCTCTCAAAGCAGTGGCCTTATCTGCATTTGGATTCTGTAGTATAGTGCTATCATTCTGAACGCTAAATAAAATACACTAGATTGGAATAAATGAAAATAAATTGACATTTCAGATGGAAGTACTGTTCTGGTTCCTGGATGGTGAGTAGAGATGAAAGGATAGCACACATTACAATAGATGTGGATAATCAGACGACTTCTCCCTCTAACTTGAATTACATGCACCAGAAAAGCAGAGAAACTTGAGTTTCATCATTGCACGGAGGAAAGCACCCAGAAGATTAAGCTTTAACATAGAAATTAAAAGATAATATTGTGTACTAGTGCCTAAAATATGCAATAGTTAAATGAATAAATTCAGCAAAATATCGATTTCCTTTTGACTCGCTATAGATAACTTATCTTTAATATCAATGTTCAGCATTTTTATTGGCAAAGGTCTTCATCAAGTTAGAATACCTTGGAAACTCTGCTCATTTATGGGGCAGTGATGTGATCCCAAGTATGTAAAATGATTGAGATAATGATTGAATTTCCATCTTCCTTCCACTCTCATTTCTAGCTTTTCACGCATGTCAATTTATTTTGAAATCTACCCTGTACATATTAATATTTATAACCCTTTCAATTTTAATTGGCAATATATTATCATTTAAAGACATTAAAATTGTAAAAGTTATATTGGCTGGGGATCCATCCAGTTTGAAGATTTATTGGATACAACTTTTTGGGCTTCTTGCCAGAGCAACAGCTGACCAACATGCAAATCTTGACATATTGATTTAACCACTATTGAGGAATTAGTTTATGAAAATAACTTTGGTTCCCTATTTCCCCCTCTTTTGCTTTCTAAGGAAAGAATTTGTGACCAATTCCACCAAGTTCCATTTGACTTTCACTGGAATAAAAGATGGAGCAGATTAATCTTAATCCGTGTGATCCAGTCATCGTAGATTTATAGCAACTGATTTTAAAATACATAGTTTTAGAGACAAATCCTCAATTGTTGGCTTACAAAATCCTTTTAACTAGGCTAATAATTGCTTAAAACATATCTCAACTAGGAGAAAAATTCTTAAGGAAGCAGATAAAAGGGAAACAATAGATATAATTCATCTGGATGTAATACAGTGTTCAACAAGACACCAAACTTTGCAAGAAATGAGCCCTCAGTGCTAAATGATAGTATGGATGGAAGATTAGTTGACTAGTGGGTAAGAAGGAGTAGAGATATAAAGGCCGTTTTCAGGTTGACAACCTGTGACCATTAGATTACAAAGGGATTGGTATTATTATAATTAACTTCAGTGATTGAAAGCAGTGAACAAATATCATAGCCAAACGTGTTCATTCATAGCTTGTTACACCAGACAGTCAGCCATTCTTGCCTGGCACATAGTGTCAGGATTGGTCTTTTCAGATTAACCGGGTCCAGGTATGAACATTTCTGACTCAACCCTTGTTTTTTATGAGGCCGAGTGACTAGCTTGGTGCTCAACCTGGCACAGATGGAAAGCGTGCCTTGTGGGGTGTGGGGGGGCCGACTGGGCTTGAACTTGGGAGCCTTCGCTTCTGAAGTCTGGTGCTGATGCTGCTGCGCCACCAGCTGGCTACAGCCAAATGTGTGGATTGTACAGAAGTAGGTGGGACAGCAAGAGGGTTATACAAAAAGCTTACAGAAAGGTTAAATGAATGGGCAACTGGAGGAAAATGCTGGATATGTCATGATCAATTTGGATGGAAGATTGATTAAAAAATGTTATTTAAACGGAGAGAGACTGCCAGTAGCTGCAGTACAAAGTAATTCAGGATGACTAGTACGTGAAATAGACATCTAGTGTCCAGTTGCAGCAATTTATAATAGAACGCTTGTGGCAACTGGCCACACACTAGTGAAACTACACCAAGAGTACTACTGTTTTAGTCACCATATTCGGAAGGTACTTTATAGATGAAGGCGGTTAGGTTGATGAAAGATTATCAACCAGAAATGCTTTCTTCTGCAGATGCCACCTGACTCATATTTATAGCAGTTTCTGTTTCTTTTTCTGGTTTCTGCATTTACAGTATCTTGCCACTAGCCAGATGTCTTTGTTTAGTGATGTTAACTGAGAGATAAATGATTGGTGCCAGTAAGCTCAGGAGAATTATTGTATAAAGCCAGAAAATACTGGAAATCTGGAAATGCTCAATAAATCAGGCAGCATCTGTGGGGGGGGGGGGGGCGGGGAGAGAGAGAGAGAGAGAACAGTAAACATTCCAGATCCAAGGCTCTTCATTAATGTTTGCCTTCTCAATATGGATAGAGCCTTGGAATCAATGTGAAAACCCAACAATTGTAATTTAACACTTCATCTAATGAGAGTTATTGACCTGAAGTCTGGCTTAGCTTCTCAAAGTATTGAGGATCTCACACCTTCTGACTTCACTGCTCACTGACATTGAAATCTTTTGACCATAACTAATTAGATGCTAGAAACACTATATTAGCCATCTTTCACAATTCCATGTATAATTTATTCACAACTGTTCTCTTATAGGATCTGCCAACTTGAGCAGTTTAACAGATGTGTATCCTGTTCAATGCACAGAAGGAAACCCCTCAGAATTATCATCATCATTCTCTTCTTCTACATCTGGCCATTCTAGGTAATAAAGATAATTTAGTAGTGGGGAGTGAATGTGTAATTTTAGCCACTGTTTTGGTCAAGAGCAAATCAAAAATGTAAAAACTGATTATTTAGTAATTAATAAGTATTCATAATTAGCAAATGCTTTATCAATTTTATGAAATCAGTTTGAATGTTAGCAGAGAAATAATCAACATGTCACAAAGTGGGGTATGTTTACTTCGGTTTCTGATGATTCAGTTAATTTCTTGTAATCTCGAACAAAACAAACATCAATAGTTCTCTATTCAGTTATGGAGATCAATGTCTCCATGCCTTTTATTTAACATGGCAAAATACTTTATCTCTTAGCATAAATACTTCCTGCATTATTGAAACTATTACTCTTTTAGCTGTGTTTTACAAAAAATTAAGTACTTCAGAAATTGGAGCAGATGGGAGTAGGACAGCCAGCCTTTTGAGTCATTCATCAAAGCAGAATGTTACCTCTATTACCATTTTCCAGTACTTTTCCCATATCCCTTCACTCTCTTAACATCCAGCTATTTATCATTGTGTTTTGATTGAAGTTGGAGAGCCTCCCCAGCCTGTTCTGAAGGTAGAGAATTACAAAACATTGTGTGGTAAAACTTATTAGTCCAAAAAAGCCTAGGCTTCTCTGCCAGGGGTATCCTCCTGCATTTATTGAATTACCCCATATGGGGGGGGGGGGTAGTAAGTTTTAAGGTCTCATTTGTTCACTTAATTTCTCCTTGAATAACAAAATGTTCCAGCTTGGAGCCAGATTAGTGACTCTTCACTCTGCTCCTTCTGTGACAATATTTCTTTAAGCTAAAAGGATCAAAACTATGCACAATACTTTAAGTGTGTTCTTTAAGCAAGATGTCTGGTTTCTACTTAATGATTAGATATTCTTGTTCTCCTCTCCTCAGTGCTCATTTATACCAATTTTTCCATTGCTGCTGTGTGTCTATTCTCTTATTAATGTGGCTTCAGTCATTTTTATTAAGTTAAGGATATTATTTAAAGTGCACATTGGCATGTGATTTTGGGTTTCTGTTTCAAGAGCTATTGCCTTAATCATAATAAGGCTCAAAGAGTATTCATAAATCTTTTGGGGGGGGAGCAGTTTATCTGTAAGTCAAATTCAAATTTATTTCTTCCATCCCAACATACTTCTTTAATGCCTCTTTAAATGAATTTTCTTTAACTGTGTGGCATACTGCAGTAAGCTGAAAATAAATTTCATGTTAAAACAAGATCCAGATAAATTGCTCAGTAGAATCTGAGTTTGAAAATCATGTGAACTCATTACAATCATTCCCAAGAAGCTGGTGGGAAAACTGTCCGTGTTGGTTCTCAATATTTCCCTCTGTAACTAGATATTCTACTTCCTGACAAAGAGACCACAGTCCGTCTTCACAGCAGCGTCTTTGGCTTCAATACATTGAGCACCGGTATCCCACAGAGCTGCATGCTAAGCCTGCTGTTGATCACATTGTTAATGTGCTACTGTACTGCCAAGTTCAGTTTTAACTACATCATTAAGTTTGCTGATGATGCAACACTGCTTGGCCTCATCAACAACAGTGGAATGGTATAGAGGGAGGTGGTAGAGGAACTTATGGATTTGTGTAAACACAATTATCTGAGTCTCATTATGGATAAAACTAAAGAGATGATTGTGGACTCCAGGAAGGTGCAGGCTGACCACTCCTTACTGCACATCAATGGCTTCTAAGCGGACAGAGGCAGGAGCACCAAATTTCTTGGCGTTCACATTACTGACCATCTCACCCGGTCCCTGAACACACCGTTTTTAGCCAAGGGGCTACAGGAAGCACCACTTCCTGGAGAGACTGAGGCAAGTACAACTCCACACCTCACATTCTTACTGCATTCTACTGGAGCAGCATCAAGAGTGTCTTCAGCAGCTGCATCACCCTCTGGTATGGAAATCGCAATGCATCAGATCACGAGACCCTGCAATGGATTGTGAGGACTGCTGAAAACATCACTGGGGTCTCTTTCTCCTCGCCACTCCAAATTCAGGACATGTATCAGAAATGGTGCACATGCAGTGCCTCCAGCATTGTCAGTGGCCCCTCCTATCCTTCTCACAATCTCTTTGACCTGCCAGCAGGCAGAAGGCACCACAGCATAAGAACCAAAACTCAAGCTGGGTAACAGTTCCCCTCCCTCAGGCTGTTAGACTACTTAACACCCTGCTGCCCCTCCCCCCCCAGCACACAGAACACCCTGTTTGAATTCCCTGATCTTCCCCTCCCCCCACTCCTCTACACAAGCACACTCTCATCCTGCACTGGTCACTTTTCATCTTTTATTGCTGCTGTTGCACATATTTGTACTACTGCTATTCTATTATAATAGTGCCAGTGACATTACACCATCTAACATGAGCATACACCTCACACTTTATGCCAGGCCAAGCCACTCAGGAATTTGTGCTGATGTTGTTTTGGGACTCCATGTGCCAGATCATAACTGTGCTGTGTGTGACTATATGTACTGTGTTTCATACTTCGGTCCTAGAGGAGCAATGTTTCATTTAGCTGTTTGGTTGAATAACATTGAACTTGAAAGAGATGAGTAGGTGTGGGCCTTATTGTTCTACTAATCTGCACTTGACATGGTCATAGTTTATCTTTTGTCTCAACTCCCCTTGTTACTGTACTTAATTCTCATAAATTCTATAAAGCAATCAGATAACTTTATTTACCCATAAGTTGATTGGAATCTGGAAAGCACTACTTGAGTTGGTAGTGGAAGCAGATACACTTGTAACATTTAAGTCCATGTGGACAATGTCCGATTGCATATACGTCCAGTGTCCCAATCGGAGAACGTGACATAGCAGACGTAACCAATCCCGTGTATCAAGCATCTTTTGAGTGTAGTAGCGTTATCTCTCTATTTAATTTTCTTTTGAAAATATTACCTTAAAGTGCATCATGGCTTCCAAACGCAGCAAAACCACTCCTGGTGATAGTAGCAGCAAAAGGCAAAGTATATAATATGGTGTTTGCACAACGTCAAAATCACGTAACGTCCGATTTCACAGAACGTATCATGGACATCAAGCGCCACATACCAGTATATAAATGCGCTCTTGAATTGCCAGGACTCAGCTGCTGACAAATGTGATTTTGTAGATGAATAATTGATGGTTGTCCTGGATGTGATGGGACGAAGTTCCTATTTCTGTGCTTCGTGACTTATGAAACTCTTAAGCTGTTGACACAGATTTTGTTGTTAAAGATCTTCATGACTAGGGAACATTGGGTGGGGAAAGCTAAGAATAGTGGGTATCTGGAATGCAGTACATGAAAGGCTGGTGGAAGACACTTGCCGCATTTTATAACATTGTAGATAGATGTGCATTTGAAGGACAAGGCTATAGTCATTGAGCTGGGTACTGAGATAAATGATTTTTTTTGGTTAACTAACTTGCTCTAAAGCAACAGTTGCCCTCAGTAGAAAACGAAGCAACACAATATCCATACTATTCTATAGATTCTACACATACATTATGTAAGTTATAGATACATCGCAGAAACAAGCTCTTTGGCCCAATTCACCCATACCAACTAAGATGCTTATCTAAACCAGTTCCATTTGCCAATGTTTGACTCACATCCCTCTAAACCCGGTGTTCCCAACCTGAGGTCCATGGAGCCCTTGCTTACTGGTGTTGGTGAATGGCATAAGAAAGGAATGGGTTTAGAGTCTAAACCTTTAAACGTACTTATCAAAAAATGTAAGTGTTTTAGTTGTACCTCTCTCTACCACTTCCTTTGGCATGCTGATAAGTGTAACTCATTCCTGAGAACTGAAGGAAGGCAATATATTCTTTGAATTTAATATGTGAAAAGCATGTTCAGTTCTAAGCTATACATCGCTGAACTGGCCTTTCATCTCACCATATCCATACTGACCATCATACTAATCCTATAGCTTTAGCCCATAGCTTTCTAAGCCATGATGCTCATCTAAATACTTCTAATCCCTTTAAATATATTAGCACGTTTGCATCCATCTCTACCTCAGATGGTCTGATTCAGATTCCAACCACCCACTATGGGAAAAATTCTTCCTTATGGCTCTCTAAACATCTTGTCCCTAACCTTAAACCTATTTCCTCTAGGTTTAGAAACCTCTGCTATGATGAGAGGTTTCCTATTATTTACCTAATCCATGCCCCTCAAAATTTTGTGCATCTGTCAGATCCCCACCAGCCTCCTCCGCTCTAAGGAAAACAAACCCAGCCTGACCAGTGTAAGTTCCATCACATGTGATGTCCTGGTCAATCTCCTCTGCACCTTCACCTGTGCCTGACCAGTGTAAGTTCCATCACATGTGATGTCCTGGTCAATCTCCTCTGCACCTTCACCTGTGCCTGACCAGTCTCTAAGTTCCATCACATGTGATGTCCTGGTCAATCTCTGCACCTTCAACTGTGCATTCATGCTTTTTCTGTACTGTGCTCCAGCTGTGACTTAATTAATGTTTTGTATTGTTGTATCATAACGTCCTGTTCTTCCTTTCCTGTGGACCAGCCAGGCAAATATCCCAAATGCCTTAACTACCTATGCTGCTGCCTTCAAAGATCCTTTGTGTATTCCAAGGTCCTTCTGTTTGCCAGTGCTTACCAGGGTTCTACATTCACAGCTGTTCACTCATGTGCATTGAAGATTTTGTAGTGTGTTTTTACAATAACTAAGCAGCTAGATTATTTTATACATAGTACTTCTGTAGATTTCTCTACTATTTAATTGGTCGAAGATGTTTTTTTGCCACTGAACTAATAGTAGGAAAGGGAACAGTCAAATTACCCTGTTATGAATTCTGAGATATTTGAACTCTCCAAATCTGTTGCAATAGGGCAGTCTTTACATTGTTAATAAACTAGAAAACTAGAATAATAAGAGTCCAATCCTAATGTGATAATTCTTGAATAAGAATGAAAAATAAATTGGAGGGGAAAAATGTGACCTAGCTGATGTTCTTAATGAACGTTCTTAATGCTTAATGAACTTGGTCGGTCTAATGTACATATGGTGCTAGATGTTATTTTCTATGCTGACTGGCACAGGATCTCACCAAGCTATCTGCAGAGCAGTAGGAGTCTGTGATGTTGTGAGGAAGTGCTATATAGGTAGTTCTCCTGACATTTTCTGGCTAGGATGTGAGAAATCAGGCTTTGATCAATGTGGCTAAGGGCTATGAGGTGTTCGCTGTCAGCAAAAGGGGATGTTTCTAAAGAACGTTAGTGACAGCTGTCCAGCTGTCTGGGAGAGAGCAGATGGACAACAGTTGGAGTATGAGATAAGGACAGTTTGTAAGGAACAGGGAATAAAGCTGAGAAGTTGAGAGGGGAAGGGATGAAACGAAGGAGCATGACACTGAGGAGAGCCAAGGGTGAAAAAGAGGCAGTATGACAAACAGGTGAGGGGCCAGAACGGGGCAGCAGATGATGCTGCAGCGGAGTTTGAGGAAGAGGCTATGGGTAAGGTTGTCTCTGAGCATGCGTGTGTAGTCAGTAAATGGCTAAGCTAATTCTGCTTGAGCCTTGTCTTCTGTCTTACTGTATTTCATTCCCTTTGGCCCCTGGACCTGTAACTCCTTTGCAAATGTCAACCCATGTTTAAAGTGTTCATGCACATGCATCTTCCAGTGCTCAAAATTGCAATGGAAATAAGGCGTCCTTGACTTCAAAGAACTAATATGAAGAGAAATATTAAACAAGAGAAAATCAGCAGATTTTGGAAATCCAAGCAACATACACAAAATGCTGGAGGAACTCAGCAGGCCAGGCAGCATCTATGGAAAAGTACAGCTGATATTTCGGGCCAAGACCCTGTGTGTTGCGTGAAGAGAAATATGATTGATTCAGAGTTCCCTATGAAATGTCCCAGTGAAGCACTGAGTTTTAATACAAATGAAGTATAAATTCAGGTAACCACTTCTCAAGCAGGCTGCAGCTTTAGACTTGAGGGACCACTTGGCCTACTTGACCATGTGGAATCTTCACTGAACCTGTACAGTTCTACAGTCATTTCAGTAGTGGCAACATGTATTCAACAGAGTCTATCAATTCCATAATGCCTTGGACATGAGAGTAGAATTAGGCCTCATTGAGTCTGCTCTGCCATTCCATCATCTCTGATTTTATAATCCCTCTCAACCCCATTCTCCTGCCTTCTCCCTTTGTGGCAATGAACTGCACAGATTCACACCTTTTGCCTAAAGAAATTTCTCCTCATCTCTGTTTTAAAGAGCCACCCTTTTTTTTTCCCCTGAGGCAGTGCCCTCTGGTCCTAGACTCCACTGCTATAGGAAGCATCCCCACCATATGCATAACAAAGCTAATGCAGAATACTTAAGTTTGTTCCCCATTTCTTTGTCGTCCCCATTGCTAGCTCTTCATTATTTTCCAGCAGTCCAATGTCCATTCTCGCCCTTCCTTTATTCTTTATAGATATGAAAATACCTTTAGTGTCCACTTACATACAGCCAATTCCCTCAATCAGTGATCAGATCAGTGCCCAGTTTTGTCATGAATGCTGCTGGGCAATTGAGCAACAAGTTGGAGGAAGAGACTTTTGAGTGTTTACATCGTAATTGGTAGTGCTCACTCTTCTGACCTTGTGGCGGAAGGAATCAAAATTATTGCCCTTGGCCTCTGTCATAAGACTGGCTGTTTCGTCTCTGACTCCATCTCTTGTCATGTTAAATTTCAAGGTGAGCTTAATATTGTATATTTATGATGTTACCGATATTGAGTAGTATATAACATCTCTCTGCTCCAGGATAGGGCAGCAGGAGTTTTCTTATTAGTAATCTGATCCTACATTGTTTTCAGTGTTTTATCAATGATATATTTTCTTGTAAAGAATAGAACTTAGCTGTGATGTGATTGTGTGGTGAGTTCTTTAGGTAATGAAGTAATCCATAGCTGCAACATTCAGGCATGCTCCGGTGACTAACGTAATATTGGCACACGAGTGTTGGACCCTACAGGAATCCTACCAGTACTACCAATAAAAGAGAACTATCTTCTTTCCATGACACTCAGTCATATTACCATTGTTGTCTCCTCTACCACCAACATCCCGGAGGTAGCTGTTGGTTGGAATCTTGTCATTTATGTGGCTTTCATTTACCTGACCAGGTAATATTCTCGGTTTTCTTCTGCATATTGTCTCCATCAGTGATAAGGCAGGCATCAACAGCATAATAGCATAACATCAGGAGTGTTTGCCGGGATACAGAAGTAGTGTCTGTCCAGGTCAGCGTCACCCAGAGACACAAAGTACAAGTGACATTGTAAAACTAGTTAGAAGTGGGAACTGGAGAAGAAGGATGTTAGGAAAATTATAATCAGTAAGAGATACAGAACAAAGTGTTGGAAATGATTGGAAAATAGCAAATGTAATTCCTTGAATCAAAAAAAGCAAGAGGAAAGTTGGAAACAAAGGTTGAGTTTGCTTCATGTAGCTTAATAATTATAAGCTTAATAATTCAAGCAAAGACAATATGGTTCTGTAAAAGGGAAATCGCGATGGATCAAATTATTGGAGCTCTTTTTAAAAGTAACATGCTGTGGATTAAAAAGGTGTTATACTCAGATTTCCTGAAATAACCCGTAATGTCATTGTGAAAATCAAGCCACATAGCATAGGGAGAATGTATGGCATGTAATTAGAGTCACACAGCCATAAGGCTGCTCTTTGTACTAATCTCTTTTACCTAGTCTTGATCTGTGGCCTTCTTTGCCATGACAATTCATATGCTTTTCTAGGTAATACTAAAATTTAGCCAGTGCATTCCAGATTCTAGCAACTTACTGGGTGGAAAAAGTTCTTTAGATCAACCTTAAATCTCATACCCGTTATCCGAAACCTGTCACTTCTGGTTTTAGAGGCCTCTGCTATGAAGAAAAGCTTCTCGCTACCTAACCTACCTATTTTCCTTAATAGTTTTGGTAGATTGGCTGTCTAAACAGAGAATAGCTTTTTTTAGGCCATTTTCCAGTTTAAAAAAATTGAGTGGTGAACAATGGGAACTGATAGGGGCCAGGCCTCAACTTGTATTTGTATAAATGATTTGAATGGAAGCAATGATTGTATGGTTGATAAATTTTCTGATGATGCTAAAATAGGCATGAAAATAAGTCGTGAATAAAAGGCTACAAAAGAAAGAATGGGTGAAGTGCATGGGCAAAAATTTAGTAAATGGAATATAATAAGAGGACGTGAAATCATCAGGAAAGAGGAGTTCTTAGCAAAATGAGAGATTGCAAACCTGTGAAGTAGAGATTTGGTTATTTTGGTGCATGGTTTGCTAAAGGCTAGTGTCGGGTGTTGCAAGTGATCTAGAGAAGTAACATTCTCGCTGTTTGTTTCAATGAATACAAAAATAAGAGTTTATGCTTCATTTAGGATTTTGAAAGGTCACATCTGGAGCTTTGTGTACAGAGGTAGAAAGTTATTACTCATACTTCCCATGATAATGAAAAGGGTAAGAGGATGTGTGAGTAGTTGGGGACAAGGTGTTAAAGTGGCAATCAAATCAGCCATGATCTTGTTAAACGGCAAGAGGATCTGCAGGTGTACTGACACTTCTGATTGAATGCAGTGGATTCCATTTAATTTGGCCATCGATTATTCAAAGCAACCACTTATTTGAGGCAACTCTTACAGAACAAAAACTAATCAAGAAAAATGCAAGGATTCCCTTTTATTTTGGACACTATGCCGCTTAATTGGGCAGAAGACTTGCGGAATGGGTTCTAAGTAGCATCAGTCACGCACATTTGCAAGGTTTTTAGATGCTGCGCCGTGCTTAGAGTGAATAGTTTTCAAACAGGATTTGTTGCATGTGTTTGTGTTCAAAAAACAGTGACTTTTGTCACCGATAGTTGGCGAGAAATAACCAGTTAGACCATTCTGAACTATTTTGCTAACTGTGATTTCAAGCATTCAAGCTTAGAGATGCCAGAAATGGCCAAGAGTGAAAATGAAACTATTTCACTGCTTCAATAAGTTAGGAACTATGAAGAATTTGAAGGTATCAACAATCATCATGAATGTGTTACGGATTCAAGCAACAATAAATATGAGTGAGGCAGGGGTTTTTATAACAAATAACACGTTTATTAAACACTGAAAAACAAACCCCCAAAAGTAAACAAACCACTCGCGTAACCGGAAATCAGCTGCTGTGCAGCAGCTTAAACAGTTCTTAAAGCGATGTTGCGAAAACAGTTCTTCAAAGTAGTATTGCAAAAGTTCAAAATGCTTACAGTCCATTTAAGGGAGAGACTTTTTAAGACGATTTAAATTCTCTTTCAAGTCGTGTTGTTGCAATTCCCAGTCGAACTACTTTTCCCACGAAGAATTTTACGAAGATGAAATGTTACGGCTTAAAGGCACTGACCTTTCCTTTACAACACTGTACTCAATCCTTTCTGCTATTCACAGGGATTAACACGAGCACAGTCAACTTATTCCATCCGAATGAGGATCAAACAAGGTTGAACCTGTTTCACTGTCGAAACCGATTCTCCTCGATCTTTTAACTCCCGAACTCAGATCTTCACTCTCCACTGATTCTCAACAAGCAGTATTATAAAGAAACTGCTGGCAATGACCTTTTAAACTTTAGGCATTAGATAAAACTTCAACTTTCAACTAAACTGCGTCATAACATTAAATCATGCAATGGCATGAAGTCAACATGGCAAATCCAGCCACAAACTGCCCCTCCTCACAGGGATGGGTCCTCCTTTTATACCCTGTTTTTTAAAAAAAAACGGTCACATGACCTGTACTGGCGGGAAAATGACATCACTCCACCATCACAAGACCATTACCTCAAGTCCAATATAGCTTCAACACCAGTCACGTGACAAGTACACCACTGTCACGTGTCATGGGTACGTAACAAATGTTATAATGAAAATGAAGATTAAGAGGAGGCAGTCATCGGGTAGCATTGTATGAAGGCAGTCGATTACTTGCAGTAGGTATCTGCCTGAATTTTGTTCATGGTGTACACTGGATGAATTCCTTCAGTATCTTATTAGGAATTAATATGGTATTATAGTACTGTAGCACTATTGGTAGTGTTCTAATTTGTTCTGTATTTCATTTAAATACATCATTTGTTACTCTGTTTCTTTTATATACCTCTTTAACTATTTCCATGCAACTTTGGCTAATTGGGTCAGCCTGATGTGTCACAATTAACTAGAATTGACCGTACTCTTGTAGCTTCTACCAGCTGCATAATGCATGCTATGCAGTTCATCTGGATTTAAAACAAAAAACAAGCTGCTGGAGGAATTCTGCAGGTCAGGAAATGGACAATAAAAATTTATCTTGGCAAATGCTGCCTGACTCCAGGAATTCCTCTGTGTTGCTTTTGCTCCAGATTCCTGAATCTGCAATCTCTTGTGTCATCCGTTCACCTGTGCTTCTAGGGCAGAACCACAAGGTGTGATCCCTACCATCACGCCAATCCTGCCTTCCAATGCTGTCTGTGATTTCTATTGGTTTGGTTTCTTCCCAGATGCCAAAGCTGAGTGGGTTAATTTAGTGGGCCTAATTGACTGCTATAAAATTTCCCCTTTAGGAAGGTAACAGGTAAGATTGATGGGAATATAGGGAGAACAGGTTACAGAGAAAGGGAGAATAGGTTACAGGGAAAATAAATTTGCGGAATGTTTTTAATAGGTTAAGTGACTGTGTGACTTAAGAAAATTAACACCAGGTTGAGAGTAAATGCTGACCTTGTTGGCAATATTCCTATCAGAATTGTATTTTTTAATTATCAGGATTTACCACTGGTTAAATGCTTTACATATGAAAGCATGGTTTAGTGTCTTCGGATATCAGAAGGTAATGCAGAACAGACCTGCCAGAGGTTTGAGTATAAGATACAAGAATATTAAAAATGAGCAATTCAGTCTCAAAGAAAGTTCTCAACCAATTCAACAAAGATTCAAAGTACAATTTTTATCAGAAGTATGTACATAGAATACAACTCTTCCTGCAGGCAGACATGTAACAAAGAACCATGGTACCTGTTCAAAGAAAAAAAACATCAAACTCCCACAGGCACAAAAACATATAACAAATTATGCAAACAACAACAAAATTGAGCAAAAATACAAAAAGTAAAACACAAAATCAAAAACTATATTTCAGTCATTCAGCATCAAACCAGGAATCCAGAAGAATTCAGTTTATTTCTGTTCACTGCTACTAGCCAACTGCAGGCCACAGATCCAATCTTCGCCAAAGTACCCCAGTCAGACTGGGGGGGAAAAACAGCAAAAGAAAAGTAACCAGAATTCAGGAACACATTCAACATTGCATTATGAGGAAGAACTGGGCAGAGGACAATATTAAGACAACAGTCCTCTTATTTTGTGATTTTTCTCAACGAAGTTCATAAAGATTAGGTCCTTGAAATTATATGGCAAATGAAATTGTAGGCGATGTTTTTTCTTGCTAAGCCTCAAGATTGGTAATGACCAAAATTGGCAAGACACTGACAATTCATTACATTTCTTATTTCTGATTTTTGAAATTTATGCAGCCTCTTTCTAAGCTTTTTGCAGCTTCATCCTGCATCTAAGTTAGGATTAAATATCTTTGACATTTCTTTTGCTTTACAAAAAATACACTTGGTTTGAGATTTACCTTCAGTTTCTACATACTTATCACTGGGTTAATGCACCACCTAAGTAAGTTCTCGATCTTCATTACATGCTGGAATTTCAAAAGTAGTAGCTAATTAATGCTTTAATGGAACTTGCTCAAATTTCCTCTCTTGCACAGCTTTCAAATTCAAACTTTTTTTAGGAGTGATTTGGGGGTTGGGGGGAGGGTATTTGGCTGGAGAATTTTTAAATTGTTAACTTTACTGCATTTACATCCTTAGCCTTTAGGACTCAATAATACTAAAGTTAATAAGTTAACTGGAAAACTGATGTTTAATGGGTTTGTGGAAATTCTTTGCATTTTACATGAAAATGTTTTTTTTAAGTCAGCAGGTCAACCAGAACCAATAGAGAACAATAGAGCTAATATTTCAGATCAGCAGCCTTTCAACAGAACTTATCAGCTCATCAGCCTAAAATATTATTTTTTTTCTCCACAAATGCTTAGTCCTTGCTGAATATTTTATATTTCAGCTTTCCAGAGTTCGCTGTTTTTCACTGTTTCATTGGATAATGCTTGGAATGATATGGCAAAGAATTTCCCACTCAAGTGTCCAAAGTTATTGCAGTTGAGTGTTATTTTGTAGGCATCAACATTTTGCTGCATCCCAAAGGCCATGATTCCAGCCACAATGATAGACTGATCTAACCAAATGCAGTTGTTAAAGATTAATATAGACATCTTCCTCATACCAACCCATCTGTAAGAAGAAACTGATTAAAACCAGTATACAGCAAGTAATACGAATTAAAGGATTACCTCCCCCACCCCCGGAAATTCTCAAATAGTGGTCACCTTTCAGCAAACTAATAGCTACTCATCATTATAACTATATTGTAAATTGTATTTTAGGTTAAGGTGTATGTTTTTTTTACTTTTATAATTTTGTTAATTTGATTTTAAAATATAGTAAGGTATGGAGAAAGGATGTGTGAAATGTTGTATGTTTACTCATCCTTCAGTCCACAACCTGTAATGGGAAGAGGGAAAAGGGGAAGAAAACAAAAAGAGAAGAAGGGAAGATCTATTAAAAAAGAGGGAAGAAAGGGAAGGAAGAGGTAAGAAAAAGTAAAGGGGCTAGAAGCGAAGTGAAATTAAATGAAGGTTAAGGAAAACATAGGAAAAGTTAGAAACTAAGATTTTATGATTTGATGAAATGGGCAATGTGTATAGTGAAAGAGTATTTTGGTGCTTTTTTAAAAAAAATAAAAGTATATGGTGATCCTCTCCACTAACAGAACTTCAGTAAATATTTGAAACAAAGCACAAAAGCTGCCAGTGTTAGAAATCTGAAATGAAAACAAACTTGTGAAGATCCTAAGCAGGTCAGGAAGCACCTGTGAAGAGACGTGCTGAGTTAGAGATCAATCAGACCAAAAAATTAAGGGTTGTTGATCTGACGCATTAATTCTGCTTCTCTCTGCAAATGCTGCTTGACCCTCGGTATTTCCAGCTCTTTTTGATTTTGTTGCTAGTTATTTGTTAGCTTTCAACAGAACTGTGCTAGTGAGACTAATGTAACATTTTGTGACAATATTTGCAGTAGTGTCACATTTTTTGGGTCAAATTGGCATTAATCTTTTACTTGTGTTTCCTCACAACAGCCCTGCATGGTGAAAAAAAATTATTCCAATGTTAATGCAATCTTGGCTTATAATCAAAGAAACAGAGAAAATCAAAGTGGGAGTAGGCCCTTCAGTTCTTTAGACCTAGCATTTTCATTTAACGTGGTCATCAATGTGAACATCCATTCCAGTACCCTATGCTTTCTCCTCATGTCTCTTGATCTACTTAGCATTAAGAAATATATCTGTTATCTCCTTTGATTATATTTAATTCTAAAATGAAAAATTCCAACATCTCTGATTAAGGAAACTTTTGCTTTTCTCTTGAAAACGCTAAGTGATTAAAGTATGCAGTAGCTTCTACCAATCCTCTTGCATTCCCAACATCCACTAAATTGAAGATGTAACCTGTATGAAATGGCATTAGAATTCAAACTCTGAATAAAGGCCAATATTTTATTCCGCAAAACTAGAAATAATTATTTTCCTAACTTAAGCAGCTATAAAGATACTTAAGGTTTAGGAATATTTTGGGTATGGAATTGATGTGTCTGATTGAATTGTTTTTGTTTCTAATATGCCCTTACCGTGTAATAAGGAGACATTAATGAAAATTACTTCAGGGAAATTTCTGGAAACACAAGAACTCAGAGTAAAGAACTGTGATCTATTATTTTTGTGAATTTTGATTTGAAAATAATGATTCTTTTATTTAAATTTGCTCAGACCAAGAAATCAGGGATTTTTGAAGACGAGGAGAAGGGAAATACAGTATGAATTCCAAGTTGAAATGGAATTTTCCAAGCTGTTTGGTTCCTTTTAAAAATATTGAGCAGCATTTACAAGTGCTATTTGACAAGTCCTAAAGCCCACTGAATCCTCCCCAAATATCAAGTAAATTTTTGAATATTGATGTTATAAGTTTGTTCCTTTATTCATCTTGATTTTTTACCCTCCTGACCCATTACAGTGAATTTTGTTTGACCACTGAGCCTATTTTGCCAAATAGAGGGGAATTTGCCTGGAGAATTGGTGCAATATTGAGGCCAAGATTACCTCTGATTCAAAATGATACTTTTGGCTGTTCTTGTGAACATTAGAGAGAAAACCATAAAATATTTTCACACACATATTGAAGTGAGGTGTCCATTGTTTATTTTCTTTGTGGAACAAGACCCTAAAATGTAGATTTCATCAATGCAGATTAATTAGGGCCCTGAGGCAAGATTTAAATCATATAAGGCAACAATGGCCAGAAATCTCTGAGGTTGTAAACAAGAGGTTTCAAGTAAGAATGTGGTGAGGAAGAAATTGTATATAAGAAACTGACTTGAGAAGGGGTAATGCTGAACAAAGAATCATGTATAGTACATCATGTACATCAAGACTAGTACATTTTGGTGCATTAAGTGGCTGTCCCATTTAGCCAGTTTCATGAACCTAATTAAAAAGATACTTTAAAATTTTTTTTAAAATGACAAGCTGAGTAACAAACTATATATTTCAATAAAATACAGAACAAATTAGAACATTGCCAATGCTACTACGTTGCTGTAAAACTGCATTAGATTGCCATGGTTGTCTACAAAGGAATTCATGTGACGTATGCTGTCGAGTATGTGGTATCCAGGGAGTCTAGCACCTCTAGTGAAGGGGCTTGTGATGACCATTCTGGAGCAGCTCACTCACCTTTGGTACCCAGTAGACACTCAGCTTTCGCTTCTGGCTCCAAATAGCTGATTGCATGTGACAGTGGCCTGGTACATTATTTTGACAGACAGGCAAAACCAAGTGAGAGTAGCCAGCTGGCTTTGTACCCCAGTGAAATTGGGACGTGCCTGTCCTAGTGTGTGAATCAGCTCTGGCGGACTGAGTGGCACGACGGTGAGATCCAACGACTACACAGATGGTTTTGAAATGGTTCGTAGAGAATGAAGGGCACGATAAGGCAGTGAAGTTACGGGTATCCAGTGCAACCAAGGTAGACCCTCATTTGTGACAACTACTTGTACCACTGGACCCAGACTTCCAACGTTGAGACTTTGGAACTGTCCCATGGCAACAGCTTTTCCACTTTAAAACTCTCCAGCACACATTTTACTGTCATCGTCAGATATGACGGACAACCAACACACAGCTGTGTTCTTTTGACTGTAAATTAAATTACCACAAATGCCTAGAGCAGATAATGGACTGCCTCATATAATGCTTTCAAGATTATTGTCAATACCTTAATTATTTATAGTTCCTAACTTGTTGAAGTATTGAAATTCAGTTTCAGTTCTGGTTACTTCTGGCATTTCCAATCCTGAATGCTTGAAACCGCAGTGAGCAAACAATTCTAAATTGTCATGCTACTTATTTCTCACCAATTATCAGTGACAAAAATCACCTATTTAAAATTTGTTTGGTGTACTGTCTAAAGGCCACACAAGTTTGTGTGATTGAGTAGTTAGAAACCGTTTGGCATCAGTCTCACAAAATGCTGGAGGGAGGGAGGAATAGTATACCAGGAAAAACCAAAAACTAAAACATTGCAGCAGTTGTAGGCTATTCATCCCCTTTTGCTCAGTACTTAGTTGAATCACCTCTCCAGCTATTACAGCCAGTAATCTTTCTGATTAAGTCTCTTGTTTGCACAATGTGATGGAGCAAGATTTGCCATTCCTCCTTGCAAAATTGCTCAAGCTGTGCCAGGTTATTAGGGAGTGGCAGTGCACAGCAGTCTGGAGGTCTTGCCAGAGATGTTTGATTGGGTTAATGTCTGGGCTCTGACTGGGCCACAAGGACATCAATTTTTTTCATTTTTAGCCACTCCATTGTCACTCCAGCAGTGTGTTTTGGGTCATTGTCCTTCTGAAGGATGAACTATTTGAGCTTTCTAACAGAGGCAAGCAGGCTTTTATCCAGGATCTCTCTGTATTTAGCAGTATTCATCTTCCCATCAATCCAGACCATATTTCTAGCCCCTGCTGCTGAAAACCATCCCCACTGCATGATGCTACATCCACCATACTTTACAGTAGGGATGATGTTATCTGGCTGATGTGCCATGTTAGATTTGCGCCATACATAATGTTGAAGCCAAGAAGTTCCACTTTAGTCTCATCCAACCACAAGACCTTGTTCCACATCTTTACAGTATCTTCTAAATGAAGTTTTGCAAAGTCTTTATGGGCAAGGATATGCTTTTTTTTAAAGCCAGGGCTTTTTCCTTGCCATTCTTCCATAAATGCCATTTTTGTGCAAGGGCTTAGAGATTCTGGAGCCGTGAACTTCATCTTCAGTTACAGCCACTGAGTTCTGCAGCTCACTCAGAGTGACTGTTGCAATCACAGTAGCCTCTTACAAAAGCCATTCTTTTCTGGTGATTATTTTTAGAGTGGCTGCCTGACCTAGGTAGCGTGGCTGTGGTTTCATATTCTTTTCCAATTTTTCACAATGGACTGCACTGAGATCTGAGGTATGTTTTTTGAGATGACCTATCCCCAACCCTCTAGATCCCTCTTTCCTCTATTCCCTCCTCTCTGCTGGGCCCCTCACTTCCATCCCCTAACCTAACCCAGCACACACACTTATCCTCTCTGGTCCCTCAGCTCCATCCCCTAACCCTGTGTGTATTTGTGTGCAATGGATTCCAGTTAATTGTGCCATTGGGGCAGCTGCTTATGAGACAACTCTTGCAGAACAAAAGCTAATTGAGACCACTGCTGGGATTCCCTTTGTTTATTTGGGACACTATGGTGCTTAATTGGGACAGGAGAATGTTGCCAAACACATTTTTACTAGCTTCATTTGTGTGCTGTAATGTGGCTATTAGATACTACACCATGCTTAGAGCAAACACTTTTCAAATATGGCCAGTTGTGTGTGCTTGTGTTCAAAAAGTAGTGATTTTTGTCACTTGATAGCTGACGAGAAATAAACAGTAAGACAATTTGAACTGTTTTGCTCACTATGGTTTCAAGCATTTAGGTGTGGCAATGCCAGAAACACCTGGGAGTGAAAATGAAATGATTTCACTACTTCAAGTTAGGAATTATGAAGAATTTGAAGGTATCAACAATCATCTTGAATATTACAATGAAAATGGTGACTTGGAGGATGCAATCATTGCTAGCTTTGTATGAAGGCGGCCCATTATCTGCACTAGGTGTTTGTGCTGATTTTGTTTATTGTGTACATTGGAATACTATTGGTAGTGTTTTAATTTGTTCTGTATTTTAGATACAATTTGTGACTCAGTTTGCTGTTTTTATACCTTTTTTAAATAATTTCTATGAAACTTTGGCTAATTGGGGCAGCTGGTTAAATGAGCCAAAATGTATTGGTCCCAATGTGCCCCAATTAACTGAATCCACTGTATATGTACTGTATGTGTGTTTGTAATACAGTCCAAATGGCAGTAGGAAGACTGTAAGAAGGAAAATAGAATAATTGCAATTTGAAGTGGGGGGGGGGGAATGCCTCAGAACAATGCTGGTCTCAAAATAGGAACACAATTTAATAGACACAAAGTGCAGACTGAAATGGATTGCAGCAATGTTTTTCATGCAGGATATTTTCAACAGATGGAAGAAATAATATCGAATGCAAAATTCAAGTTGTTCCTAGCTTGAACCAATGACTTCAGTAAGATCTACTACAATATGAAGGCTTTGTAAATACAAACTTATTTGCAATAGATCACAATCGGTGCTTTTGGAAGTCCAGAAACTGACAAATAACAATTCAGAACTTCACAGCAACTTCTTGAGAAGTAAATGGAAAGTGGTTTGGAGAATGAAATCTAAATATGAGTCAGGATGTAACTCAGTATTGAAGTTGTGAAGAAAGAACAATGGTAGCTAACAGTACAAATGTAACCTGTTTTTATTGAACAGGCAGAAGTGCTGGAGAAACTTAATGGATCAGGCAGCATCTGTAGAGGGAAAAGGACAGTTTCACATCACAGTCTCATTTGTTATGGTCTTTTTTCCCTCCATAAATGCTACATAACCTGCTGAAGTTCCTCCAGCTCCTTTGTGTGTTGTTCCAGATTCCAGCATCTGGAGTCACAATTTGATACAAAGCCTGTTACTCTTAAATTGTAGAGTCTTTGGTTTGCTAAAGGAAGCCTGTGGGGCCTTATAAATCTAAAGAATGACTGAGGAAAGATTCAAAAGTCAAAATAAAAGAACTTGATAAATGGCAAACACGAGAAAATCTGCAGATGCTGGAAATTCAAACCACAACACACACAAAATGCTGGTGGAACACAGCAGGCCAGGTAGTATCTATAGGGAGAAGCGCTGTCGACGTTTCGGGCCGAGACCCTTCGTCAGGACAGTGCTTCTCCCTATAGATGCTGCCTGGCCTGCTGTGTTCCACCAGCATTTTGTGGGTGTTGATAAATGGCAATTACTTAGGGTGATTAAATGAGCTGTGGTCTTAAGGTCAAGGAAAGTAAATGGGAGATTAGAACACCATGATAGATTCCCTTTGTTGCAAGCCATTTACACTAAACATACAATACATCTGACAGAGATTGCAAATTATTTATTCAGATAACTCTCTGGAGGCATTCTATTGATGTAGAATCTGAGGCTAGGGTTGTCAGAGAAAAAGTCTTTGTTTGTCGCAGAAATAGTGTTGCCCTAGGGAAGGATGTATGATAAAATAGGCATCTCAGCAACTTTCCCAAGTGGGCTGGGCCTGGAAATTTATTGAGCAGTGTGAATATTGAAAAATTCTGCCACATTTTCCCATGCACTGCACTGACTTAATGATAAATTCAAGATGGTATTCAAATTCATAATTCATTCAATAGGTGGTGAAGAAATTAAGTATTGCATTTACGAAGAGAAAGCAGAATAAGAGCTCGTTTAAAATAGTTGAGGAAATGAAATCTAGCACAGAGAAAAAGAGCCTAATGCAGAGGTTCCCAGCCTTTTTTTATGCCATGAACCAATACCATTAAGCAAAGGGTCCCATGGATCCCAGTTTGGGAACCCCTGGCCTAATGGTTTCCTACTCCTAAAGGATTGGAAGGTGTTCTTCTATTTCCAATTATGAATTAAATTCTATTTAGTTATGCTGTATAGCTACTGTATTAAATTTATTATTTGTTCAAACTTGCTGTTTTCTTTTACAGATCAGTGTCCAATCAGTTGCTGCTAGTATCTGAAGAATCTGTAACAAATCCCCAAAGCGATGGAGAACGTACAGAAGATAAACAAGAAATATCCAAAAAAGAATTACAGGGTAATTTTATTTCCAAGTATCATTTAAAGACCCTTTGAAAACAAAAGGCATATTTTGAAATGAGTTTGAATGCACAAGGATGCTTGTTAGAGCAAGCCGTCCTATGAAAAAAATAAGAGTTGATATAACCTGAGACTTGCAGATTAGGGGTAAATACAATTGTATAATATCCTTAATTTTGTCAAGAATAGTTCCTCAGTTGTATCGTGTGAAGCCTCACCGTACAGTCACTTCTATTCAGGCAAAATCTCAACTTAATGGTTTGCACCACTTTCCTTCCATCTTTGCCTCCCGTTCTTCCTCTCTTTAATGTCAACCCTGCTTTTCAACTCTACCTAGCTCACTCCCTTCCCCTAATGGTTTAATTCCCCATTCCTCTCTGCTCTTTAGCCCCACAGACCTGCTCTCTCTGGTTGTTTACAGCAGTTTGACATGGCTGGCTCAGCTTTATAGAGCACAAAATGAGAGTGGAGTTGATGGGCCAAATGGCCTGCCTGCTCCTGTATGTTAAATGCTGAAGAAACTCAGTAGTCAGGCATCATTGATACAGGGAAGTGGACAGTGAACATTTTGAATTGAGATCCTTAAACTCAACTCAGTTCCTCCAGTATTTTTTGTATGTTTCTCCAGATTCCAAAATCTCCATTCTCTTGTGTCTTCGTTGGGTTAACTTTATGCTTGAAGGAATCTCTTTTCAAATTCCTTTGAAAATTCACTGCCCATATCATTAACCGATCCTGATTCTAACCAAATATTTTGTCTAGTTTTCATTAGAAATTGGGGAGGAGGGGGGAGCAGATGGTGAATCGTTGGGAACACTCAGCATATCAGAAAATCTCTTCAAAGACCTGCTTGTTTTAGTGAATTTTACATTCCTATAGTGCAACTTCACTGGCTATTTTTCTCAGGCCACACTTGGAGCCTTCAAACTTTGTGAATTAAATCACGTTTCCCCTTGATTCATTATTGAACAATGTAACTATTTACCCCTTTAGCTAATTCAGAACGTTCTCTGCGTCATTGCGTTTCTCTGTTGCAACAGCTGAGCTAACACAGTATTTGACCTGAATCCATGTTGAATGTTAGAGGGGAAAATAATCCATGTTTACTTTATCCTTGTGGAAACCTGTCCCCTGTATGTAAGCCAGAAGTAGCCTGGATCTATCAAGTTTTAGCTTACATAGTTAGAGTAACCATTTGAGCATAAATCTCTGTTGGTAACTGAAACTAGAGTGATGGTACTTCCAGAGGGAATGAAGTTTTTTTTTTAAATTGTTAATAAATTTTAGTTTAACTTTTGAAAATTAAGTTATTTACATAAAATATATAAATATTTTGCAGATAACAAGAAATTCATTTGTGGAAATGGTTGTAGCAAAGATTAAAGTAGTATAGTGGAACTGATTTTCATTTTTTTAAAAAAGTGCCTGAAATTGAAAATGGTCTGATTCTTGTGGCAGATTTGGGTGGGAAGCAACAGTTAGAGAAAGCAACGCTGGACAGTTGTGACAAATCATTAGTGGACAATAATGGTGAAAACTTTTCCATGGATAGTTCAGATTACTCCAGTTCATCCAAGAACACAGACACAGGGTACAGCTATGATGCTAGCACAGAGAGTGAGGCAGACGACTACATACCGCTGGAAGAGGTTTCACGGAGGACTAAGAGAAAATTAGAAGAGTCATTCACAGATCTAGGTAAAACAATTTCTCCTTGGGGCATGTACTTTTGTGTGATAAAGCTTACCAGTTCTTGCTTTCCCTGTCTCTTGCCACTCGTTCCCGTAGATATGTCATTGTGAGATTAATGTGCAATTCTGTCTTTATTGAATTTCTATTTATCTGTTACAGCCTCTACATCAAAAGAAATTGCACAGACTTCTTCTGATGGACAGGACAAGTCCCCTGAAAAACCCAAACAGAAGAAGAATCGTTGTTTTACCTGCCGCAAGAAAGTGGGACTTACAGGTCAGTATGATCCACAGAAAGAATACACACTAGGCAAATGTGTTGAATGATTAGCTCTCTGTACTGGGGGGAGAAAAAGTAGGAATCTGTCTTCTATCTTTCCAATACAGATGAATGGTCTCGACCTGAAATGCCAATTGTCCATTTCCCTCCCTAGATGCTACCTGATGCACTGATTTCCTCCAGCTCTTGCTGTAGCTCCAGTGTACCTTCATTATTACTAGATCCAAAAGCTGAAAGATGGTGTGCTTTGTAAACATGCTTCATCACTATCTTCTCAAGGATGGGCATTGAATATGTACTTTCCCAGTATGGCTCGCATCCCAAAAAATACACAAATAAAAAAGGCCAGATTTACAACTGTGGTGTAATACACACATTGCTGGAGGAGCTCAGCAGGTCAGGCAGCATCTCTGGAGGGAAGTGAATGGTTAACATTTTTGGCTAAGACCCTTCATCTGGACTGGAAAGTAAGAGGGTAGAAGGATGTTTGCGAAGAAAAAGCATTTCAGGATGTATATTGTATACATTCCCCTGACATTAAGTGTACCTATTGAATCCTATTGAATAAAAGGGGAGCAACACAAGCTAGGTGAATCCAGGTGACAGAGGAAGGTAGTTGAGTGTTCGGGGTTAAAAAGGGAATGATGTGAGAAGCTAGGAAAAGTAAGAAGCGATAGACCATGGAATAAAGGGAAGGTGTAAGGAATGAGCATTTTGTCTGTGGTGTTCCAAATTTCTAGCATCTGCACCCTCTTTTGTGTTACTGTTACAAATGTGATGTTTTGTATTGCAGTGAACATTTGCTCTGACAACAGATGCCCTTTTATATGCTAGTTATTTCATAGATTCCTGCTTTTCCATCTTGGACATTGAAATTTTAATACACTCCTTCACCACCCTATCATTGTTTCAGTCACTTAGTTCATAACAAAAACAGTCCAAAATGGTGAATATTACTTCACAAGCTGGAAAAAAAATGTTCTTGGTTAAGGAAGTAGAATGGTGGGTTAATAAGTTTGCAGGTGACACGAAGGCTGGTGGTGGTGTGGGTAGTTTAGTAGGTTGTTGAGGGTTACAACAGGTCATTGATAGGATGCTGAGCTGGGCTGAGAAGTAGCAGATGGAGTTCAGCCTAGAAAAGTGTGAAGTGGTTCACTTTGGAATGTCAAACCTGAAGGCAGAATACAGGATTAGTGGCAGAATTCCTAACAGTGGAGGATCAGAGGGATCTCGGGGTCCACACCCATAGATCACTCAAAGTTGCTGTGCAGGTTGATTAGGTTGTTAAGAAGTCATATGATGTATTGACCTTCATTAGTCAGGGGATTAAGTTTAGGAGCCACAAGGATATTGCTTATAAAGCCCTGGTTATACCACGCTCGGAATTTAATGCTTAGTCCTGCTCGTTTTGGGATGGATATGGTAGCTGTAGGGAGGGTGCAGAGGAAACTTGCCAGGATGGTACTTTGATTAGAGAACATGTCTTATGTAGATAGGTTGGGCAAGCAAGCTTTTCTCTATGGGGTAAATAAGGATGAGATGTAACTTGATAGAGGTGTAAAAGATAAGAGGCATAGATCAAGTGGACAGCTAGAGACTTTTTCCCCAGGGTAGAAATGTCTGATATGAGGAGGGTATACTTTAAGGTGATTGGAAGAAAATATAGGGGAAATGTCAGAGGTATGTTCTTTACAGAGAATGGTCTGTGTGAAACAGTCACCTTAAATTTGTTCTGGTTATTTCCATTATTATAGTAATCATTGTTTGGGTATATCAAGGTTCCTTCTCTATATACAGAACCTTTGGTTCTGTCTGGAGATTCTCTTGTCAGAAACTAGAGTATCTTCAAATTTGGCTGGAGAAATTAATCTCCATTCTCTGCTATGTGATGGCAAAGTAGCTATCCTTATAACTAACTGATCAACTGCTGACTTAATCCCTGTACAGATGGGTGACAGGAAAATCTGTCATGATTCCAACCCTTAATCTTCCTTGCCACAATATCTACACCCCACCTCCAACAAGCTGCCTACTTGATTGAAGCTCAGCTATAGGGCAAATGGAAGTTGCTTAATCTAAAATGCATATTGTTTGTCGTGTAGAGGGTGGTTCTTTCATTGATTCTATTGTGTTTCATGTATTTATTGTAAATATCCACAAGAAAATGGATTTCAGGGTTGTTTGTGGTTTCATGTATGTACTTTGATAATTTACTTTACATCTCCACTTCAGAACTAAGGTCACTCCAGCTCTGGTCACTCAGCTGCAATTTGCTGCTGATGCAGAGCTCCAGTCATGGTCATCAGTAAGGGGGATGTCATTAGAGTCAGCATCCACATACAAAGGTTCTCTATTGACAAGCCCCTGCTGGACAACACCAACATCCATAGTAATCTGACAATGAATACACTGTAGAACATTTTTTCCCCATTATCTTGGGAGCTATTTCTGAACAGAAGTAGATATTAATGATGAAATTCCCCACTGACTTCAGTGTGCCAGCTCAGCTTTTAGCGATCTGAGAAAGAGTTTGAAGATCAAAACCTCAGTTCTAGCACAAAGCTGATGGTCTAGGTAATAGTACCACTGACCTCCCGTATGCATTTGAAACTTGGGGGCATCTTGGAGCACTGGAAACAGTTTTTAGAAAATCATTCAAACCAGCTTGCTGGATGTTAACCGGTGTCAGCGTCTTTCCAGGTCAATGTTTGCAGCATTGCAACTCTAACTGCCCTTAGCTGGCAAACTACTTGTATTTAGGCCTCGCAGTCAACTTCTGAAATGGTGACTCTTGTTGTGACAGGAGGAAGAGAGGATTACCAGGTGGACAGAGGTTATTAACAAAGCTTGCTTTAGGTGATGTAACATGCTCACTGACATAAGTGCACCCCGACCCAAGTCCTCTCGAAATGGAGAAGGAGCCTTCCAAATGATGTTGAGAATTTTCACATCCCTACAACATCATCTGGAATCTCATCAAAACAACAGAGGGAACCCTTCACCTCCCAAAATGCTAGTTCACAATAGTGGCTCCTGCTCATCCCACATTGGCTTCAGTAATCGCCTTGAAACCCACACAAGAGGGGAAAAACTCCTGGAGGAATTCAGCACATCATGCAGCATCTGTAGAGGCAAGTGGGCAGTCAATGTTTTGGGTTGAGACCCTTCATCTGGTTAAATTAAAAGTCTTGTCCCAAAATATTGAAAGTCCTTTTACTTCTATAGATGCTGCCTGATCTGCTGAGTTAGACCAACATTGCCTTTTCGTATGATTTCATTGGACAACTTTGGTATCACAGGTGCTAATAGCTTCCGGCAGAAGAAGCAGTATGGTAGTGTAGAGGTTACTGCAGTGGCTTTACAGCACCAGAGCCTGGAAGATTGGGGTTCAACACCCAGTGCTCTGTAAGGATTTTGTACATTTTCCTTATCCATCACATGGGTTTCCTCCTACATTCCAAAAACGTACGAGCTAGGGTTAGTAAGTTGTGACCATGCAATGTTGGCACTGGAAGCATGGTGACACTTGCAGGCTGCCCCCAGCGCACCTCGGACTGTGTTGGCTCTTGACTCAAAACAATGCATTTCAGTGTATGTTTCAATGTACATTTGACAAATAGAGCTAATCTTTAAAGTCTTTCAGATCTTGTGGAGTATTTGGGATAACTCAAAACATGAGGGCATTTTCTAATTAGTTTGTAATTTTTTAATGCTTTTGAGTAAGAATGTAGATGTGGTAAGAGGCAAAGTGCAGATGCATCAGAACTGGGATATTAAAACAGTTAGTGAGTTAGAGTAGAGTGATTTCTATCTGTGTCTGGTGTTGGAAATACTTACTTTCTTTGTATTTCTGTTTCCAGGATTTGATTGCAGATGTGGAAATTTATTCTGTGGATTACATCGTTATTCTGATAAACACAGTTGTCCTTATGATTACAAAGCTGATGCTGCTGAAAAAATAAGGAAAGAAAATCCTGTTGTAGTTGGAGAGAAGATCCAGAAAATTTGAACTGCTACTTAGATTAAATTTCTTTTTCTTTTAAACCACGTGAACCTAATTAAACAGCGGAGAGGATAAGCTGAGCTTTGTAGTTCATTCTGGGAATTTGGAGCATTGTACTTGCATAGATCTTTAAATCATGCATGCACGGACAATAGAATCTGAGAAATGACTGAAGAGTTCTTTCACTTTTCTTTGAATATTCTGTGGTTGGAAAATTACTGCATATTTAGAAGCATCCATTTTACAGCCATATTAATCTTAGTTAAGTGTTGATCTTATTTTTAAAGCAAAGTAGAAGTATTGGAGGGCTGTGCTTTTCCAATATCACATGCATGGTTCAGGTTTGCATTTCTTCTTTTGTGTACGTGGCCTTTCTCTACAGCACGATTTTCTAACATAGCAGGGCACAAATGGGCCTACCAGTAACTGAATGTATGCTAATCTCTGCTTTGTTCTGTTTATGAGAAGGCCCTCATGCATTGGCATCCTAGCTTGTTTGCTGCTCCATTTCATTATTTATGTACTTCAAGCAAATGTATGTGGTTTGATTTTACAGTATGTATCCTGATTGAAAAGACTTCATACACACTTCAGTGCTGACTACAAGTATAATCAGAAAAATGCCAGTGATGCTTAACTCTGAGCATACATGAAACAAGGATGGTAATTGTGCTGTATTTATGTTAGTTTATTCACTGTCTTAACTTTGATTAAATAAAATTATAAAGGAAAACTAATGAGTTGTTTATTTTAATCTGTCATGGAAACTGTATGTGCCTTAAATATGAGATTTTGGTTAGATTATTTTATGATTACATAAACCCCTCCCTACCCTCTAGATTTAGCACTGTATTTTTGATTATTTCTGCATGTTTGTTTACTTGATAGTAGAACAGATCAGTTGTATACACAATAGGAAATACAGACACAGGTCACAATCTTGTCACGACTTCAAATCTGAACCACTGAATAATACTACTAGCATTACTGTGAGATTCACGTGAATAGTTATTTAAAGTGTATTTTAAAATCATAACATATGTTTCTTTAAAACAATATTTTTTGTTTTCATAAAGTAATATACCAAAGTGTTTTTTTTCCTCTCAAGACTAACTTGTGCTACTGATTCTTCAACCAATCAGGAAAAAGAACTGTAAAAGGTTTGGTGTCACCTTTTTTATTCTTCACTGAAATCTGAAATTGGGCAAGAGACCCACTGGCTCTGTATTTATATACAGAGAAGTGAAAATTAATTATGAATCATATGCCTCAAGTGTTGTAAGGAAGAAATGGTGAATGTGTAATTTTTTCTTGGGTAGTTTTGAGCTATAGAAGTGATTCAATTGATTACATAGCAGAAATGCAATCTAAAGACTTGATTGCAAAGTGAAAGTGACATGTGCATTCTTTCTTGGCTCTGACCCAGAAAACACTCATTCACATTTAAATTTAAGCATGATTCAGGAGTCAGAATTGACAATTGGGTATTTAGGTCTTGCCTTTGTAAGCCTGGAGTAACAGAATCATGGCCAGTTCTGATCTTTCCCATATCCATGAGCACCTCCAGTTGGAGTTTGATGAGCAGGATTCTCAGCATTCTCTAGTCCTCTGACTAAGCTCCAGTTACTTGTTCTAATGCTACCACCTCAACAGATACAGGGTGAGATGGAAGCATATAGCTATTGAATCTGTGCCATCTCTGAACAAAACAAAACCCTTCTAACCAAAAGTCCAGGTATATTAGCATAGTAACTTTTCTATTGGTGAAATATTCTGTTTAGCCAAACTGCTTAACCAAGCTAACATATTACTGATCACAGGTTATCAGGTCTGATTTAATCTCTTTTGTTCCCTGTACTTAGTTATAAACTAAGCTCCAAATCCCCAAAAGGCCTAAAGTAGTGGAGCAGAATTAGGCCATTCAGCCCATCAAGTCCTCTCATTCCATCATGGCAGATTTATTTTCCCTCAACCCCATTCTCTTGTCTTCTCTCTGTAATTTTTGATGTAGTTACTAATCCAGATCCTATCAACCTCCATTTTAAATATCCTTAATGATTTGACCTCCACAACCATTAGTGGCAATGAATTTCACAGATTCACCTCCCTCTAACTAAAGAAATTCCTCCTCAATAATAATAATAACAACAGCAAGAATAAGGGACATCCTTGTATTCTGAAGCTGTGCCCTTTGATGCTAGCCTCCCCCTCTATTGGAAATATCCTCTCCACATCTAATCTATGTAGGCCATATGTACATTCATATTCATAAACATTGAGTTCATAAAATTCACATTTGAATTTGAAGCACTGATAATGATGCAGAAGGTCAAGTCAGATTCAAGTTAATGTCACTGTTATAATGTTGAATTCAGTGATGCCATCTAAAAAACATATAACTGCCTTAAATAATAATTCAATGCACATTTGTTTTAATGTATTTTCCCACAGTGTCATTTGATACATCTGCGAATAAGAATAATTATATTTCTTTGAAATTCCCATTCTGATACAGTATATTATTAAGTTTTAACAGAAGTAATTTATATTTGTGAAACTAGTTGTCATAACTTATTTAATTTTGTCTGGAATCTGAACATGAAAGAATTTTGCAACATTTCACTTCCCAGTATTGTAATTCTGATATGATTTTTTTTTACTATACCTGTTGGTAGCCAGAATTATTGTAAACTGAAGATAGCCAGGGTTATTGTATTTTTTTAATTACTAGTAAGATCAGAGTCTTGTATTTCAGACTGGAGACCAGAACCTTGCCATTTACAAAGTCTAGAAGCTTGACTTGAGGAACCATTCAAATTGGTGGCTGCCGTAAAGGACCGTGGCCATTTGCCAATAAGTTAACAGCTGACTAGTTTCCTCCTTATGATCCACCAGCAGAATTCTGAATGGACAATGAAAACTACCTCACTATTTTGCTCTCTTTTTGCACATTTAAAATTTAATTTTATAATATAATATATGAAATGTATGTGTACATATATGTGCGTGTGTATTTTTTTACTTACACTGTACTGCTGGTTGAAAACAGTGATATTAAACCATATACTGATTCAGTAAATTCACATACTCGTCATTTGATGTATGCATCAAATATTGTACTAGTTCCTTGTTTTATGTAATAAATTTGCTTCTTGGCTTTAGGTTTATTATTGGCCTGACATGAATCTACTGTCCATCAAAACAGACAGTAACACTCATTCCTTAGTGTCCTCACAAGGGAGTAACTGCCAATCTGTATAACAAAAACAGGAAATAGCTGCAACAATCAATGACTGGTATAATGTGGGAAGAGGAGCACATCATTAGAAGGCAAAAAAAGCATGTAAGGAGATGGAGAATGTCTCTGATAGTGATGAGCTGTAAGCAAGATTAACTGGTCATGAATGAATAGGGGCAGTTAGAGAGTGAGAACATAGACAAAAGAGTCTAGGAATGTGAGGTAGAGAGCAGGAGGACCCACCTAGCAGGCATGCTTCAGCATATACTCCACTCTAGAAAGAATGGAAGAAAACAAAAATTGATCTGACCTAATACTACTATGATAGAGACAGAAGTCAAGATTGCTGGAGAGCTCACTACTGAGTCCAGAAGTCTGCAATGTACCCAGGTGGAAGATGAATTGTTGTTTCCCCAAGCCTGCATTAGACCTTGTCGTACCTGTATTGGAGGCCACAGACTGAGGTGTGAGAGAGGGAACAAGATGAAGAACTGGCAAAATGCTTGGTACCCAAGAACAACATTGAGCTACCTCTTGCTCATATCAGTTGTCTGGCTGGGCATGAATTCCTGCTCTGCATTTCATGCTCATACATTCTTTTGTCTGTATTCTCACTGACTAGATAACCTTGTTTACAGCCTATCTCCACATCAACCCAGAATTTTATTCTATCAGACACCTATCTATGCCCCCACCTTACTGCAGCTTAACAAGTTTCTTTTCAGCTCTGACAGTGCCTTTGACCGAAACCTATTGTTTCTGTTTCCACAGATGCAGCCTGCCCTAAGTATTCCCAGCATTTCCTGTTTTTAGTTTAGATTTGCTTTTTTTGTTTCATTGCCCATTGAAAATGTTTTTGCCATAGACTATCCAGATTTTATTCAGAAGACATCTCTAAATGTTGCCTTTATACCTGAGTATTAGAAAGAAGTTAAAACCACCGAAACTCTGTGACTAACTCAAATAAAATTTTTGGTATGTAAATTGCTAATACTGGTTGTATGCACTTTGCCTATGTGAAAGAGCTCATGATTGATCCATGCTTTGTCCTTTCCTGAAGCTCAAGCAGACTAAAAGCCCCTAACATAAATAGAACAAGTAATTTACCCCATTTTATATCCATGAATTTGGCAATCTCAAGCAATCTGTCATTCACTCAGTGTTAAATGCAGTGGATTTCAGCTAATTGGGTCATTGGTTAATTGGGCCAGCTGCTCATTTGGGACAATTCTTAAAGAATTGATAAAATGGATGGGGTTCCCTTTGTTTATTTGAGGCACCATGCTGCTTAATTTAGCTAGGAGACTGTAGTGTCATTTCCGTCTGTTTGCGTTAAAACAGCGATTTTTGTCACTGATAGTTGGCAAGAAATAAGCAGTAAGACAATTCCAAACTGTCTTTCTCACTGTGGTTTGGAACATTTAGGCTTGGAGATGCCAAAAAGGCCGGGAATGAAAATAAAAGTGAAACAATTTCACTACTTCAACAAGTTAGGACCTATGAAGAATTTGAGGGTTTCAGCAATCATCTTGAATGTTACAAAGAAAATGACAGTTTAGAGGGTACAATCGTCTAAAACACATGGTATGACGGCAGTCCATTATCTGCACAAGGTGTTGCACTGACGTGTTCACAGTCAATCCAAAGAACACAGCAGTGTACACTGTGGGCAAATTCCTCTGTTGATTTCTATTAGGAACTACAGTTTTACAGTACTTTAGTAATATTGATAGAGTATGTTCTGTATTTCACTTAAACACATATTGTTACTCAGTTAAACTGGTTCATCTTTTATTTATATTTTTAACATGAAACTATGGCTAATTTTGCAGCTGCTTAATTGGGCCAAAATGTTTTGTTCCCATGTGTCCCAGTTATCTGGAATCCACTGTATTCATTAGAAAGATTTAAAAACAAACAATTGTATCTATGCATGAAACAGTCTTGAAGATTATCTGGTACTGTAAATACACAATGCAGTGTTTTTTCTGTCCTCTTGTTAGAATGTTTTAACCCATGTAAATAGCTCCTTCATCTGCTGCTTTAAATAATATTTATTTACCAAGCTAAGGGTCTGTCTAAGTAGGCAGAAGAGATCTATTGGGTTTTGGAACATATTCTTGCACTGGAAGATTGTGTTGATGTAAAACTTGTATGTAACTATAAATGACTGTAAGAAAAGGAAAAGACCTTGGGGCCTACCTTAACAAGGCAGGGAACAATAGCCATGATCTGTTGCTCAATAAATCGGTATGCCCCCTCCAGGAGCTTGAGTTTACTGCGAGTCTGTAAAAAGGAATGTTTTCAGCTATCAAAATTAACCACCATATATGTTTTTCTAATCATATATTTAACCTCTCTCAAGAGACTTGTCTGATCTCCTCATTAAACCAAGCCTTTAGTTAATTTGTAAAATCTATCTCTTACCTTATATATTCCAGTTACTCTTGGTTTCCGATTCCTTGTGATAGAGCGTCTACTCTGCAGAGACAATATCCAAATAGAACTCTCTTTTTGCATGTATACCACATGATCCTGTAAACTAAGGAATTCTGCTCTTTTACAGTGAAACCCCTTCGTTTCCTTGGCTGTGCAAGTCTAGAGAAGTCCCGCCAAACTCGTGAGATTGAGACGGCTCGTCCCATCCCAAACCCCGGTTTGGGTGGATGCTGTGTAATTGGCTACCCTGTTACAACTCAGTGCCACAAAATAACAGACAGTACGCTGCATAGGATCAAAGGAGTTATATTTATGAATCTTAACTCAAGGTTGAGAAAAGAAAAACAAAAAGAAAAGGGCCCATTTTAACTAAAACAGTCAAATGTGCACAAGTTGGATCTCATCTTGAACTTCTCTGTACTCACACGCTGGGTCCACGGTCAGCGTGAAAGCGCACGCCACCTTTCACAATCCATCTCGGAGATGTGGGTCTCCCACCGGGTTGTATCCTACAACCGGTTCTCCCCAGCGTCTAATCTCTTCATCTCCTGCTGAACCAAAAAAAAACCCCCAAGACCAAGACCGAGTCCCTTGCCATGAAAACCTCTCCCTAATTCTACCATTCTAATTGGATGGCACACTTTCCTCATCATCCCTTATCTTCAACAAAAACCCAGACAGGCTGAAAGCAGAACTCTTCCTACTAAACCAAACTGCATAACTGTAAAAATATGAACCAGGGCATCACAGCAGTTTAATTGTAGTGGAGCAAAATGATCATGTCATCATATCAGAATCTCATCTTCCATAAGATACAATTTGCTTGAACTTGAGGGTTTGGTCCCATTAGAAATTACATTTGCCATCATTCTGTCATTACTGATTCATACTGGCAGTTACACCCAAGTCAGTACATTTTAAATTATTTTATTCATCTTCAAGTTCATCTCCAAAACTTCACCACAATGCACACCTACAGCAGCCTGATCTAGGCAATACTCCAGTGCATTACTAACGGAATGCTGACCTGTTGCTCATTCTGTCTTCCGGCAATGCCCTGTTACCTTTCCTTTACTAATAATAGATTCCAACATTTTCCAAACTACTGATGTCAGCCTAACAAATCTGTGGTTCATCATTTTCTTCTCCCTTCTCTCAAGCCATCTTCAAATCAGTGAGAACTGTCATAAGATTTATGGAATGTTGGAAGATGATAACCAATGCATTCAGTGCCTCCATCTTCCCTAAAGATCTATTGACTTTCAGTCCCATAATTTCTCCTAAACATTTTTAAAGTTGGGCATAAACTAGTTGTTGCTGTATCCCATGCTCCCGGTGTGGCCTTCTGTACATCAGTGAGATGCAACATATATTGGGAGACCAGTTCACCGAGCACTTACGCTCCATCTACCAGAAGAAGCTGGATCTCCCAGTGGCCACCCATTTTAGTTCCACTTCCCATTCCCATTCCGACATGTCAGTCCATGGTCTCCTCCATGGTCATGTTGAGGCCACACTCAGGTTGGAAAGCAACACCTTATATTCTGTTTGGGTAGCCTCCAACCTGATGGCATGAACATCGATTTCTGGAACTTCCGATAATGCCTCCCCACCACCCATCACCATTCCCCATTTCCTTTTCCCTCTCTCACCTTATCTCCTTACTTGCCCATCTGGTGCTCCTCCAGCATTTTGAGTGCACTGCTGGGACTTCCAGTATCTGCAGATTTTCTCTGGTTTGTGATTGAATTATTTGTTGCTTAGCCATTATCGTACTCCCAGATATAACTTCTCCTTCCTCAGCTTGTAAGGGGTTTATTAACATCTTAAATCTTTTGTTGATGGACACTTTACACTTGTTAATGTTTCTCCATTCTTCATTAAGTCTCATTTACTGAAGCTATTTTCTCTTGTATTCCCTGCACTTGGGCTTTTCTCTTGGGCTTGAAGTGATTGATCTCCAACAATCAAAGGTATCCTCTACTAATCCATGTGTGAATCCATCAACTGCAGGGGTTTTTCTCTGGTTACCAATGGTGTCAGTTTTACCAGGACTTGATGCAACACTTCCTCCCCATGTGGGGAACTAACAAATAGCTAAATAAACTAAATAAATAATGGGAAAGGCTTTGGGAGTAAACCCCGAGGACAAATCCAGAGCTGGAGTCCCTGAGGCAGTCCGATGTTGCCTTCAACCTCATTCTGACAACTCCTGCAACGACACTGGTGCCAAGCTGTATTGGCCTTTGCTCTTCCCTCAGACAACATCGGTGGCGTGGAGAGGGGAGACTTGCTGCTTGGGCAACTGCTGGTCTTCCATACAACCCTGCCCAGGCCTGCACCCTGGAAACCATTCCAGACACCGATCCATGGTCTCCTGAGACTAACGGATGCCACCAAATAAGGGTAAAGAAAGGACCTTGGGAATTGAAGAAATTGTAGTCGCTGAGGTTGTCACTTGAAATTTTAAAGATTTCTCCTGCTGCCCAATCTGTTGTGTGTCTCTAGCGCTTCCTGTTAAGTAGTGCATTAACGTCAGACTTCCACAAACTGTCCAATGAATACTTTGTGTAATTAGATATTCAGCCTAATTGTGACCATAAATTCCAAAAACATCAGTGGATGTAACTGATGTGCTACTCTGTTAGTTTATTTTAATTAAGGGAAGAAGACATTTAATTGAGAAGGTGGTCAAGAACCCATCGTATTGATCATGCAAAAGATTTTATCGGCTAAAGTACTTGAAAAGCAAACTGCTGGAAATCTGAAACAAAAGCAAAAACTGCTAGAAATACTCACGTAGCACACACACACACAAAATGCTGGAGGAACTCAACAGGCCAGGCAGCATCTATGGAAAAAAGTACAGTCAACGTTTTGGGCCGAGATCCTTCGGGAGGAGCTCAGGCAGCACCTCAAATGTTAACTGAGCTCCTCTCTCCATAGATATTGTCGAACTTGTTGAATATTTCAGAATCAGTATCAGGATTATTATTATTGACTTATATAACATGAAATCTGTTATCTTGTGGCAGCAATACAGTGCAAAGACATAAACTTACTGTAAATTACAAAAAATAAATAGTTTAAAGAAAAAGAATAACAAGGTAGTGTTCTAGGGTGAGTGAACATTCAGAAATCTGATGGCTGATGGGCTGAAACTGTTTCTGAATTATTGAGTCTACATCTTCAGGCTCCAGTACTTCCTCCCTGATGGTAGTAATGAGAAGAGGGAATGTTCAGGATGCCGCATTCTTGAGGTGCCACCTCTTGAAAATGTCCTCTATGGTGGGGACACTTGTGCCTGTGATGGAGGTTTCTGAGTCTTCAACCCTCTGCAGCCTTCTGAGATGCTGTGCATAGGAGCCCCCACACCAGGCTGTGACGTAATCAGTCAGAATGCTCCCCACAGTAAGTCCAAGTGTCTCTGGTGACATCTAAACTTCATCAAGCTCCTAATGCTGGCGTGCTTCCTCTGTGATTGCATCAATGTGTCGGCCTCGGATAAACTCATCTTGTCTATATAACAGTTCTCGTTTCTACTCAGAAGATAGTGATGGTATTAGGTGGCGTCAGCATGATTTAGGAATGGAAAATCATGTTCGGCAATTATGGTAAGAGTTTTATGAGATTGTAATCATCAGAATAAATAAGGGTGAAACAATTAATGTGGTATCTGGATTTTTAAAGACCTTCAATAACGTGGTACTCAAGAGGTTCAGAAACAAAATGAGTGACCGTGGGATTTGGGTAGTACAGCAGAGTGGGTTGAGGATTAGTTAATGAATAGAAAATAGTGTAGAAAAAATGGATTCTTGCATTTCAGATATACTTAATGAGACGTCACATGGATGGTCTGCAAGGGTTATGAATACAAGAGATTCTCCAGGTACTGGAAATCCAAAATGCCGGAGGAGCTCAGCAGGTCAGGCAGCATCTATGGAAAGGAATAAAGAGCCGATGCTAAGAGCTGAGACTCTTCATCAGAACTAGAAAGGACGAGGGAAGAAGCCAAAATAAGAGAGTAGGGGAGGGGAAGGAGTACAAGGTGAAACCAGATGAGGGGGAAGGTAGCTATGTGGGGGAAGGAAGCTGAAGTGAGAAGCTGCAAGGTGATAAGTGGAAAAGTTAAAGAGTGGACCATTGGAGAAAGGAGGAAGAGCACCAGAGGGAGGTGATAGGCAGGTGATGAGAAGAGAAGAGGTAAGAAGGGAATGGAAAAAGAGGGAAGGAGGAGGAGAGAGAAATTACTGAAAGGCAACAAAATTGATGTTCATGCCAACGGGTTAAAGGCTACACAAATGGAATTTGAGAGTTGGTTCATTGTGGCAGCACAGGAGGTCAAAGATTGACATATCAGAATGGGAATGAGCAGTGGAATTGAAATGGTTGGCCACTGGGAGATCTTGCTTGTCGCAGATGGAGGGAAGATGCTCAACAAAGCGGTTTCCCAATCTCCGCCAGGTCTCACCAATGTAGGGGAGGTAGCACTGGATACTGTAGGTGACTCGCAAGTGAAGTTACCTCACCTGAAGGGACTCCTAGGGGACCTGGATGGTAGTGAGGGAGGAGGTGAACGGGCACGTATGGCACTTGCAGAGATGATGGCCAGGAGTGAGATCAGTGGGGTGGGATGAGTGGACAAGGAAATCATGGAGAGAGCAGTTAATTACTGTGGAAAGTGAAGAGTGCAGGGTGGGGGACGTAAGTTGCTTTCGGTGGTAAGATCCTATCGAAGATGGCAGAAGTTACAGAGAATGATGTGCTGGATGCGAAGGCTCATGGAGTGGTAGGTGAGGATTGTAGCCTTCTTCTATGTCATGGCTAATATTTCAGTAATTTGCCATTCTCTGTTGATGAGTCTAAATCCTCCTCAGGATCAATAATGGAAGGCCATTAAATGCTGATATTGTCAGAAACTGCCAAACCTCTAGTGTAAATCAAAAGTAAGGTGGTAAAGAAGCAGATAGCAGGGCAGACTCGCCACAAAACAGGGGGCAACCAAATCTCCCATCTTAGAAATGATTCCAGACCCATGTCATGTGGTTGACATGAGGACAAGGATAAGCCCTTTCAACAAGCCTTCCAGTTGCAAAAGAACTGTTAAACTGAAGCCAAGAAGAATAAAAACCGGGGGTACTACCCAGCATCAATCCAGGCACTGAGTTCACACTTCAGTGTCATCCTTGATGATATACTATATGATAACAAGAGCAGCAACTTGATTGAACAAGGACCAACCAATCAGAAGGGACAGACTATAAGAGTACCAACACCACCTGACGTGACGTGCCGAGGCATCACCCCTGATAAAGATGGCAGAGTTCGTCATTGAAACATCGGTTTTAATTGATACCTGTACCTGACTGGAAGTCTGAGAAGAGTTTATTATGTTAGCAGGACTGCGATTTAGGGAGAGGCTGAGCTGGCTAGTGCTTTATCCCTTGCAGCAAAGGAGACCCAGGGGTGATTTTATAGAGGTATATAAAATCACAAAGGGAACAGTTAGGGTGAATGTGCACAGACTTTCCCAGGGGTGGGCTACCAAGAACCAGAGGGCACAAGTTTAATGTAAGGGAAGATAGGTTTAGTAGGAAGCTGAGAGGCAACCTTTCTACATGAAGGGTGGTCTGTAAATGGGATGAGCTACTAGAGGAAATGGTTGAAGCAGGTACTTTAGCAGCATATGAAGGACATTTAGGTAAGTACGTGGATAGGAAATGTTTAGCATACAGACGCCAGGATAGTGTGTTGCCTCCCAGATGCTAAGGTCCAGGATGTCTCTAAGCAGTTGCAGAATATTGTTGAAGGGGAAGATGAGCAGCTGGAGGTCGTGGTACATGTTGGTACCAATGAAATAGGCAGGAGAGGGTTAGAGGTCCTGCGCAGTAAGTTTAGGGAGTTAGGAAGGAGGTTGAAGAACAGGACCTCCAAGGTGGTAATCTTCAGGTTACTCCCAGTGCCACAAGCTACGGAAGGTCAGAACGGGAAGATAGCGCAGATGAATGAGTGGCTGAGGAGATGGTGCTGGGGCAGGCTTGCAAGTTCTTGAATCATTCTAAACTTTTCTGGGGAAGGGCTGACCTGTACAAGTGGGATGGGTTGCACATGAACTGGAGTGGAACCAATATCCTGGGTAGAAGGTTTGCTAATGCTATTGGGGAGAGTTTAAACTAAATGAGCAGGGGGGTGGGTGGGGGTAGGACCTGAAATGAAGAGGCAGAGGATGTGGCAGTTGGCACACAAGTAGTGACAGCTTGTAGGGAGTTTGTGAGGAAGGATAGGCAGGTGTTAGAGCAAAGATGCACTCAGCCGGATGGTTTGAGATGTGTCTATTTTAATGCAAAGACAGATGAACTTAGAGCGTGGATCAATACATGGAACTATGACGTTGTGCCCGTTACAGAGATTTGGATGTCTCAGGGGCAGGAATGGTTGCTGAGTGTGCCAGGCTTTAGATGTTTCAAAAAGGACAGAGAGGGAGGAAAAAGCGGTGGGGGAGTGGCGTTGCTAATCAGGGATAGTATCATGGCTGTAGAAAAGCAAGAACTCATGGAGGGAATATCTACTGACCCATTATGGGTAGAAGTCAGAAACAGGATGGGGACAATAATTCTGCTGAGTATTTTTATAGACCTCCAATAGTAACAAAGACATTGAGGAACAAAAAGGGAAGCAGATTCTGGAACGGTGCAATAATAATAGGGTTGTTGTGATGGGTAGTTTTAACTTTCCTAATATTGACTGGTATCTCCTTAGAACAAGGGGTTTAGATGGGGTGGAGTTTGTTAGATGTGTTCAGGAAGGTTTCCTGATGCAATATGTAGACAAGCCAACTAGAGGAGAGGCTGTACTTGATCTGGTATTGGGAAATAAACCTGGTCAGGTGTTAGGTCTCTCAGTGGGAGGTAGTGATCATAACTCTATCTCTTTTACCATAGAGGGATAGGACCAGACAATTTAGGAAAATATTTTATTGTGGGATGGGGAAATATGATGTTATTAGGCAGCAGCTTAGGAACATAAACTTGGAGCTGATGTTCTGAGGGAAATGCAAGGCAGAAGTGTGGCAAATGTTCAGGGAACATTTGCATGGTGTTCTGCATAGGTATGTTCCATTGAGGCAGGGAAAGCATGGTAGGGTAAAAGAACCATGGTGTACAAATGATGTGGGAAATCTAGTTAAGACGAAAAGCTTACAAAAGGTTCAAGAAACTAGATACTGTTAGAACTCTAGAAAATTATAAAAGTGCCAGGAAGGAACTCAAGAATGAAGTTAGGAGAGCAAAAAGGAGCCGTAAGAAGGCCTTAGTGAGCAGGATTAAAGAAAGCCCCAAGGTATTCTACAAGTATGTGAAGAGCAAGAGAATGAGCCGAGTGAGAATAGGACCAATCAGGTGCAATAGTGGAAACATGCATGGAGTCGGAGGAGGTAGCACAGGTACTTAATGAATACTTCGCTTTAGTATTCACCAGGGAAAAAAGACCTTGGCAATTGTGGGGATGACTTACAGTGGATTGAAAACACTTGAGCATATAGACATTAAGAAAGGAGATGTGCTAGGGCTTTTGTAAAGCATTAAGTAATATAAGTTGCTGGGTCCAGATGAGATATACCCCCAGCTACTGTGGGAAATGAGAGAGGAGCCTCTGGTGATGATCTTTGTGTCATCAATAGGAACAGGAGAAGTACCAGAGGTTTAAAGGGTTACAAATGTTGTTTCCTTGTTCAAGAAAGGGAGTACCTTGTAGAGATAACCCAGGAAATTATACACCAGTGAGTCTTACTTCAGTTGTGGGCAAGTTGTTGGAGAAGATCCTGAGAGGCAGGATTTATGAGCATTTGGAGAGACATGATCTGATTAGGAATAGTCAGCATGGCTTTGTCAAAAGCAGGTCATGCCTTAAGAGCCTGATTGACTTCTCTAAGGATGTAACAAAACACATTGATGAAGGTAGAGCAGTGGTTGCAGTGTATGTGGATTGCAGTAAGGCACTTGATAGGATTCCCCATGCAAGGCTCATTCAGAAAGTAAGGAAGCATGGGATCCAAGGAGACCTTGCTTTCTGGATCATAGAAGACAAAGAGTGGTTGTGGACGGTTTATATTCTGTATGGAGGATGGTGATCGATGGTGTTCCACAGGGATTTGTTTTGGGACCTGTCCTCTTTGTGATTGTTATAAATGACCTGGATGAGGAAGTAGAAGGGTAAGTTAGTAAGTTTGCTGATGACACAAAAGTTGCAGTGTTGTGATTAGTCTGGAGGGTTGTCAGAAGTTAACAGTGGGACATTGATAGGATGTAGAAGTGGCATATGGAGTTCAACCCAGATGAGTGTGAAGTACGTTTGTAGTTCATTTCCGTAGGTCAAGTTTGATGGTTAGACTCTTGGCAGTGTGGAAAATGAGTGAGATTGTGGGTTCTTTGTCCATAGGACACTCAAAGCCGCTTCATAGATTGACAGTGCTGTTAAGAAGGGGCATGGTCTGATGGTCTTCATCAACTATGGGGTTGTGTTGAAGAGTTCGAGGTAATGTTAAAACTATAAGGCTTAGTTAGACCCCACTTGGAGTACTGTGTTCATTTCTGGTCACCTCACTACAGGAAGGATGTAGATACTATAGAGAGAGTGCAGAGGAGATTTACAATGATGTTGCCTGGATTGGAGAACATGCCTTGTAAGAATATGTTGACTGAAAGTGGTTGTTTCTCCTCGGAGTGATAGAAGGTGAAAGATGACCTGATAGAGGTGTATAAGATGATGAGATACATTGTGTGGATATCCAGAGGTTTTTTCCCGGGGCTGAAATGGCTAACATGATGGGGCATAGTTTAAGGTACTTGGAGGTAGGTACAAGGGGGATGTCAGAGGTAAGTTTTTCACACAGAAAACTGTGGGTGTGTGGAATGCACTGCCAGCAACAGAGGTAGAAGCGGATAGAATAGGGTGTTTTAAGAGACTATTAGATAGGTAGGTTGAGCTTAGTAAAATAGAGGGCTATGTGGTAAGGTAATTCTAGGCTGACTCTAGAGGAGGTTACACGGTCGGCACAACGATATGGGCCGAAGGACCTATACTGTGCTGTAGATTTCTATGTTCTATATAGATCAAACGAGGGCAATGGAACTAGCGTGGGTGGGTACCTTGGTCAATTGTATCTATGACAAATACCGACCGTGGGTGAATGTAGAGTCCACAGCGCCCGCCTATCCTATCCTACGCCTATTGAATACGCGTTCAACTATAAAACGCAGCCGGTCGCGGCCTTAAAATTTCAAAATAACTTGGAAATGGAAACACTGCCAATGTGGAGCATGCGGCCAAAAGTCGACAGGGACTGACTGACGACTGAAAGTTTCCGAGACTGGCCGGTGTGGATTTTAGCTTCTCATTAACCCGGGCAGGGAGTGGCCGGAGGGCAGCGGCGGATCACCGGACTGGCTGAGGCCGGGAGCTGGGCAGTGCGGCTCACCGCGCCGCGATTAGTCCTTCCCGGTTCAGCGTCCACCAGCACCGCCGAGCTGTCACAAGTGCCACCATGTCCTTCCTGAAAGTAGCGGAGGACTCGGACTTCCCCATCCAGAACCTTCCGTACGGAATATTTTCCACGGCAGACAATGTAAGTGTCATTTCACGCGGGATCGAGGTAGTTGATCTCTTTGGGTCCACAAATGACGCAAGTTCTCGCCACAACTCGGTTTCAACTTGCAGCCGCCGCGAACATCTGGACGCGGGACACCAGATGAAAGAGCGTTTCCCAACCTTTTCTTTAACCCAACGCCCCCCTAAAGGATCTTCATATTTGCCAACACCCCCTTACTTTCCGGAGCCCCCATACTGTAAAAGCATGCTAACAAAAGAAAAATTATTCTGCTTTAAACTTTTATTTGTCTTTAAACCTCGCTTACGCAGTACTTGTGTGCTGTACAGCTGCTTCGATATCAATGCGATCCTTGAGCTTGATGGTTTGTAGCAAGAGTTGAAATATCTGGTTCAAGTTGAGACAGCAAAAGCCTTAAGTCCCCACCTGTAACAAAGTCCAAGCAGGTTCTGATTTTTGTGAGTATGTGGTTCACTGCTCTGAACCCTTTTTCAATAAGGTAGGAGGATGGAAATGCAATGAAGAGCAATTCCACTCTTCTCCAAAGACCAAGACAGCGTAACCACATTATCACAAAAGCGGACATTTTTGAAAAGCATTTTTGCTTCGTCATCATTCTGAATTTCGATCATTTCTTCTTGCAAGCCCTCTTCCTGTTCTTCCACCTTGCAAAGAAATGGGTTTATTACCCATTTTGGAATTTCCAGATTGCTCAAATCCTTGAATCATTTGAAAACCCTTCTTCAGTGACTGCAGGTGTAAACAGTACACTTGCAAATCACCGTCTTTGAAAGAGAATGCCATACTTTCCATGCAGGGAATCTGTGAGAACATTCTTCTCCCAATGATTTGCTTGTATATTTCCAGTGTTGCTATAAAAATGGACACTCCACTTTTTGCCTGGATTAAACTGAAATTCTCACCTTGCAGTGTAGAAGTTCAATATTGTTTCCCAAGCTGCTGTGGACTTCGAGCAAAAAAGCAACGACAGTGACAAAAAGATCAAAGAAACATTTTAAGCAGCAACCCTTTGATAGCCAATATGCTTCAGTGTGAGGAAGCAAACATTCAAACTCTTCGTCATTATCTTGGCATAACTGGGGAAATATTCTGTTCTTTAATGGACAAGCTTTAATTTTGTTGATAGCAGATATTACAAGATTGAGCAGATGCTTGAAAAAAGACACTGGCTGAGTTTTTTGGCAGCAAGATGTTGATGATGAATTATACAATGGATTGCAAACAGACTTGGAATTTCTTCTTTCATAAATGTCACTAAAGCAACGTAGTGTCATATATTGTGCAGAAATCATATTGCTAATCGGAATACTTTTTTATCCTCAATATACATCCTTTGCTCATCGTATATTGATTCTCCATTGATATTTGTTTTTAATTTTTTAAGAGAATCTCTTCATAAACTTTCCATTTTTGATAAAGTGTACATTTGCCATTAGCAATTCCTCATTGTCTCACACAGTTGAATAATTCAGTTGTATCCTAAATTCTGATTTTTGTAGCTCTGCGCATAGTTGATACTCAATGTCTTCACTCATTTCATCAATACAACAAGCTACAGTTGTTACTCAGAAGAACTGATTTTAAAATACTGGTAACACACACAAAATGTTGGTGGAATTGCAGCACACAATGCAGCAGGCCAGGCAGCACTTATAGGAAGAAGTGCAGTCGACGTTTCGGGCCGAGACCCTTCGTCAGGACCCGAAGTGTCGACTGTACTGCTCCCTATAGATGCTGCCTGGCCAGCTGCATTCCACCAGCATTTTGTGTGTGTTGCTTGAATTTGCAGTATCTGCAGATTTCCTCCTGTTTGCATTAAAATACTGGTGTCCATTATGAGAACAGTGGTGAGCACTTCTGACACCAATTATGAGATTTTCCACACTTTGCTATCATTTTGGAAATGTTATAAGAAGCAGTGAGACCCCTATCCAGGTCATTTTTAGCTTTCTTGGCAAATAACTCGAGTGTGCAACGCTTTTCCAATGCTTCTTTCATCTTCTGGACTTCAGTAACACCACAATTAGGCTTTTCAGGATGTATTTTATGGAAGTGTTCCTGCAATCTTGATGGTTTCGTTAGACAGTAGAGTATTACAAATAAGTCACTGATCTGATGGGACCAGAATAAAACCATTGTATTGACAAACTTTCTGTAGTTTCTGTTTCTTAGCAGGATTAGAATTCAAGGCTTCACTGCCTTCAGACTTGTAGAGATCGCACAGTTCATATTTATCCATCATTAATAAAAAATTAACACAAACTGACGAAGACAGCGAGTTGAGACTGATGGAATGATGGTAGCGGCACACAAAGGAATGGCGAGGTGAAAATGAAGATGATCTCAACAGCGAACATTACGGTAACAAGGGTTCAGATTGGAATCTGAGTGTTAGTCGAGATAGAGCTGGTGTTCGGCAAGTGACCTTTATACTGTTCCAGTTAGTGCAATTGACCACTCACATAAGGTCTCATAATCTCCAAAGATGTTTCTTGACCACCTCAAGAGGAATCCTGATGGTCAGCAGGTTCACTGATCGGCTGTATTTCACCTTTCGGTTTTGGCCAGTGCTGTATCGTTGCGCAGCCTGTTTTCTGTAGATCTGTTGAGAGGGTGTACTTGACCTACCAACTGTTAAATTGCATGAACTTGTTTTGTGCTGCGGGTCAAGGGGAACTGTTGGGCACCCTGGTTGCTAACTCATGCATCCCCAGTAAATTCTGGTTGGTAAGGTCGGATGAGATTGCCGAGTTTCAGGCATGTTGTGACGACGAGTGCTCACTGCCTGCAGAGCTTCGGTTCTTCCTGTGTTCCAGTGCCTGCTCCACTAACAGTTGGCCAGGTCTTGTGCCTCAAGTTAGGGTGCCACTTACTGCCCACTCCAAGAATCTTGAATGCTCCCTGATGACTTCTCTTTCCCCCAATGCCCCCTTAAGATATGTAACTGCCCCCTGTGTGTGGGGGGTGGTGAGTCTAACTGCCCCCCTTGGGAATCACTGAGTTAAAGTAAAGCCAGCAACCTCCAGAAACTCTCGGTGTGTCAGGCAGGATCTGTGGAGGGAGAATCGAGGGTAACATTTCTTCTGAATTCCTGCCTGGTGTTATCAACACTGTAACACTGCAGGATAGAAATTATTCAGTGTACAGGGTGATCTTTTAAAATGTTAACTTTTTAAATCTACAATATTAAAACCTTTACAACCAGTTTGTTTATTTTTGTTTCTAAAGTCAGAGTTTTAAAACGTGCCCTTGCTAGCGATGTAGGTCTGTGTACAAAGATGAAAGCGAAGGCTTGTAAGGAGGCAGAATTTTCATATCCTGACAAAGTACAATCTCTCGTCCTGTCTGGTTCCTGTAATGGAAACAGAAATTGCTGGAAAGTGTGGGGAGTCAGGCAGCATCTGTAGAGAGAGGAACATGCCACTTTCAGGCCTATAGGGGCAGGGCAATCAGATTCAAGTGGTGGGGAAGCAAATGATAATCTGCTTTCTTTCATGTGATGCTGTTTGAGTGGGAAATGTTGGGTCAGGCTGGGAAAGAGCTATCACCGACTTTCTCTGAAATAGTTTCCACTCCAGAAACGGCCCAGGTGCAAGGGAAGCAGTTTGGACTCTCCTAATACTGTAGGGGATGGCGGGCAGGATTGAAGTAGCTTTGCTTGGGCTGTCCATCCTCAGAATTTTTTCATTAATCCCAGAACTACTGTCAACTAGTTAGAATGGAGACAGGCTACATAATGTACAGTATGAACATTGTGGGGTAGGTGTGCACCCTTTACATACAAGAATATCTGCTATATATCAGTGCCTTTGATTAATTAAACCGCATTCAGTGATGAGGTATCCTGAGACAATTTTGGGAAATGGTGAAAGAAATTTGAAGTTGTTAGGCAGAGACTGCTGAAAATGTTCATCAGTTCTGCAGAGAGAGGTAGTTAATATTAGGTCAATGCCCTTTCACGAGAACAAGGAAAAGTAAGTTGTAAGTGACAGAAAAAGTGGGGGCAGCTGGAGACCAAAGGGAAAGGTCCGACAGAGTGGAAATGAATGGGATAGATGGTGAAGGAGGCTGCTGTGAGACAGCAGTGAAGGGCAGTGATTAAACCTGAGCTGTGTCTGATTAAATTACTGTAAGAAAGGCAGAAAAACAGTGACTGCTAGAGATGTGAGATTAAAGGATGGAATAGTTGAAGTTGCAGAATTGCAAGTTGTTACCAACAGGGTGTGTAATAGTGGACGTGAATGATCAATGTAACTCCAAAAAGTCAGACATCTTTAAGGATTGTGACTAACCACTTTATAGGTTCCAGCAATGTTCTTTTGTAAATTCTGAAGGCTGGCTTAAATAAATGAGCTCTCCCATAGTCAAACATCTGTAAATGTAAATGTTTGTACGTTTGTTGTACAGGTTAAAACCTCATTGTGGTGAGTCTTTGAGGCTGATGTTCAATCGAAGGTGTTCAGATTGGAGATGAAGAAGAAAGGGAGCATTTATAAAGATCTGAATTTTAAAACAAAAAGTATTTTCAGTCTTTATTTCAGAATTCCAGCATCTACTATTTTTTGATGTTCTCCTTCAAAGTATGGTATGAACATGGCAACTAAGGTCAAAGGAGAAGACAGACACAAATGTTGCCCTGGTCACACCTGAACCATGATGGGAATCTCAACAGTTGCAAGCAATGACAGAGTCTTTCCATTCCAACTGGCCAAGTAATGCCATTAAAGGAGAGACTAAAGGTGAATGTGTTGACCTTCAGGGTGAGAGAAAGGGAGAGAGATCTGAGCAGGACTGAAGCAAGCACCATTTCATGCATGCCATAGAAAGGTTCACATAACTGGGAGTGATGTGGGTTCCCTTTGCTACAACATTGATTTGGGAGCAAGTGTGAGGAATTAAAGGGAAGTTGTTCAATGTGAGAATAAGTTCAGCCTGGTGAAGGGGGATTGTGAGGCAGGAGGGTGCATGGTGAAGACAGTGGCTGCGTGAGGAAGACGGTGGATGATGAGGGTTTGGCTGAAGAGAGAAATGTTGGGTCAGGGGCCGCTGGGTGAGGAGGAGGGTGGGTCATGAGAGCGCTGGGTTGGGGGGACGATAGGAGGATGATGGAGGAACTGATTGGTTTCACTACTAGGGAGAAACAAAGGGCAGTCAGACCATCCGGTTGTGGGATGGAGGTGTAGAGGAGAAACAAGGCAAGCTTCAGGGTGTTGATTGCTCCAAGTGCAATCCAACTAGGAGTACATCAGGTCCAGCAATGTGTAGTCAGAGTTTGCAGTAAAGTAATACTGAAGTGGTTAAATTGGAAAGTTTATGAGCGATCCCACTGTAGTAATCAGTGTCCGCATTTTCAGTGAGTGCAAAGGTTTACTGTACTTTGCCAAAGAGCATTCTATAGCTTGCAGTGTAAGTTTTATCTGCTGGCCCATTTGGGACCTTGATCAATGTTGATCTGTTGGCCTTGGATTGATCATCAAGGGTACATGTCCTCATCAATCATTGTCAGATCAGTCAACAAAAACTGCTTGAAATAAGGGAAACTGCAGGCAATATGTAACTGATTTATACCCCTGATGGACCTAACAGGCAGAGAACATAACTGCTAACCTATTCAGTCTATGAGACAAAAGTTTCCTACGTCTAAACCTAGAAAATAGTAACTCTTGAATGCAAGGGATTCTCCAGATTCTGGAAATCTTGAGCAACACACACAAATTGCTGGAGGACCTTAGTAAGTCAGGCAGCATCCATGAAACAGTCGACGTCTTGGGCTGAGACCCTTCTACAGGACTTAGTACTTACGCTTGTTCAGTGTACTCATGTAATGATTGAATGAGTATTCTGTCTAACATGAGTGAGATTGTGATGTTTTGCATCATCTGAAATCACTGAAGCTGGTGTCGGGAGAGGAATCTCTCTGTGGTGGTGCTGCTGTTGCTTTTCACGCCTTCTGGCGCATCAGGTGGCCTTCTTGCCGTTCCTGTGGTATTTGACCCTCAACTCAGCGCAGACAGAATGTGTGCAGGGAGCTGGCCGGATTCGAACTCAGGACCATTCACCTCGAGGTCTGGTGCTGATGCCACTACACCATCGACCGGCTTTGCAGTGCTGTTGAAGAGAAGGAAAACATCGGGTACGTTGGACAAGGGGGAGAGTGCTGAAGGCCCTCCCACAACACCCAGTCACCAGTAGTATCACAAGCTGTTGTATTATCCAAAGCATAGGCAGGTGGGCTAGGGGAGTCGAGGGAAAAGATGACAGCAGAGCAGCAAATGGCAGGATTGATTAGATGATGGATGGCGTCCAGCTGACTGCCATAATAAAGACACTCACTCTGATCAACACCACAGGTTAGTTCCTATTTATAAAGATATGCTGCATAATTCTTTAGGTTTCTTCTTCATGCAACAGATAGTGAGGTAATTTAACTCCCAGAAAGAACAACACTAGGTTTTTATTTATTTAAACTTCATCGGGCGATTAGAAAAAGAAGTTTTCGTTCACGTCACTTTTTTCTGAAAAGCCCAGTCAGAATATTTTGCAATATTGGGCAGATTGGGAGAGGCAGGTTCGCTGGTCACACAGTTCTGAAACAGCCCCCTCAGTTAACTGAGCCCATGCTGACCCTGAAGGACTAGTCCCGTTTTCAGTCCCAAAAACTACCCCTGGCACCTTCCACTCCCACACAAGTGGAACAATTTGCGACAGTCGGTTGAAGTAGTAACCGGCATGTCTTTGGGATGTGGGAGAAAGCTAGAGCAGTCACACAAAACCCACATGGTCACTGGAGGAACCTGCACACAGTTTGGAGATCGAGATTGAACCTGGATCACTGGAGCTGTTGGCTCCACCTTCTCCTGCTGCAGCCACTGCATACAAATAACTCCAGCGTTTTATCCCCATTACAACAGCAACTTCTTTAAAACATTTAGAAGATACTTTGCACGTTAATCTCTTTTTCACTGCTGCAGTTAAAGCCTACCCAGTTTAACTGGTAACCAGTGAAAGGGCAGTGTTTATTGCACATTTATTAGTTATCTACTTCCAAGTGGACTACAAACCTGTCACAGGGTTTGGAGGCTTGCATGCCTCAATGACCCGGAGAGCTCTGTTGGCTGGAGTCAGGGCCTTGTGCTTCGGCTCTTGGTAGGGTCACCCATGCCAAACAGGTCAAAGGGTAATGGCCAGACTAAGAATGGTGCACTGCTCCTCCAGGTTCCAGGGTTCAGCACAGGGCTAACAACCCTGACTGGTCAAAAATATTGTTGTGGAACCAGCTAAGAAAAATCCTTCTATATCTACGTGCAACTAAGGATACTGAGCCATCCCAGGGGATGACCAAAGACAAGCAGAGGTACAGGACCGTCATTGCAGTGCAGCGGGCAGTAAGTATTAGCTATCTTGAGGATACTCCACATTGTCCACACAACAGTGTTGTCCACATCGCCCAGAGTTTGTGTCCACCAACACATCTCCACTGAGCATCCCTTCCAGTGCGACATTTTGGAACTGCTGATGCAGATGATGGATTCCACACTTAAAGTTTTCTACAGGCTTTTTCTCCGGGAGGATGGGATAATTGGAGCAGGAAAGTCTACGTTAAACTTTCTAAGTGTTGCAATGATAGTGGAGTTGGAGTCACCTTCATTAATTTGTCTCAAAGGATACCCGGGTCCCTCTGAATAGCCGCACCTGTCAGTCTCAGTGGATTGCGATGGCAACTTCAGCTTTTCCACGTGCTACACTGAGATGTGGTCACGGTGTTTGTTACCGCCCGCTGTGCCGGGCTGTGCTGTCTGGAAAGGCAGTGAAATGATCAGTAATGGAAGGGTGCATGTGCAGTGATGTGAGCTGCACATACTTTTTAGAGCAGGGCTGGTCTCCATGTGGAGAGAGGCCTTGACCACTTTGAACATTCTGAATGTTGGTGGCTTTAATCCCGTAAGATATCGGAGCAGAATTAGACCATTTGGCCCATCAAGTCTGCTCCAGCATTTCATCACCGCTGATCCAATTTTCCTCTTAGCTCCAATCTCCTGCCTTTTCTCCATAACCTTTCATGCCCTGATCAATCAGGAATCTAGAATCAAGAATCCTGCCATTCTTCTATTGTAGATTTATTAATGTCCGTCTTTTATAATCTCTACATTTTTATCTTGTCTAGCCTATCCATAGAATTGGTGTTGCCATTGGAGACCAGATATTGGACCTTAGCACCATAAAGCATCTCTTCACTGGCCCTGTTCTGTCCTCAAGCCAACATGTATTCACTCAGGTAACAAATGCATGAGGCACGGGTCTTGGTGCAAAATAATTGCTGGTTCTTTGGATCTCATTGAAAGTGTGGTTTTACTTTTGATGCAGAAGTCTTATGGGGTTGTGCAGCAGTGTAGCTGGTGGAGTTTGGAGAGCAGGATTTCCCTTGGTCCACTTTCCTATCCACTCCCTCCCCCACGGGAGCTTCTCCATGGGAGTGTGGCAGAGGGTCATGGGTCAGGGTTTGACTGGAGACAAGGGCAGTGTCAATGGACAGGCAGAAATTACTGCTCTCTCAAGGTATGTTGGAGGACAAAGGTGACCTGGGTCAGATGTCAAGGAATTCCAGGATGGGAGCATCCGTCCTTCATTGGGGATTGGAAGCTTTGTCCTTTCGGGGGTCGGGTGGCTGGAATCTAGGGACAATGCCTACGGTTTGGGAACCGGGCTGGTGAGCTGGGTGTGACTGGCTGAATGGTTGTTGGGGAGAGAAGCTGGTTAATTATATTCCGAGCAGGTTTAAAAGTCAAACAGGTTTGAAGTTGCAGTGAGGGAGGAAAGGTGGAAAGAACAAAAGTGATCTGCCTTGTTCTGATCTGTTGTGTAACCACTTCTTCAAATATTATATAATTCAAGCAGCACTCTTGGATGATTTATTTGTGACTCGGACATTTGCAAAGACATTCTGATGTTCCCAGCAGAGGGCAGCCCAACCTCATATGACAGCGTATAACCTCCTGTAATACTGACGATGGGCCGAGCACCGGGAACAGACTGTGTTTTACGGTACATCACATGCAAGTCCGGCATTTATTACCCGTCATTAATTACCCTTCTGAGGGCGGTGGTGGGCTTCCTGCAGTCCTTTGGGTGAATTGTTTCAGGACTTAAACCCGGTGGTGGTGAACTCGAGTGCTCGTGTTGGAACCAGCAGGTGGTGGTTCTCCAATGCACCTGCTGCCCTCGTCCTTCCTGATATACTGAGCTCCTGGGTTGGGAGGTGCTGTCAGGGTAGCCTGGGTGGGTAAGTACAGTGAGTTTTGTAGCCCACTCCGCCAGTAGTGCAGGGCGGGAGTGCTTAGGGTTGTTGATGGAGGGTCAATCAAATGTCCTGGATGGGGTTGAGCTTCGAGAGTTATTGGTGCCACACTTGTCCAGGTGAGTGGAGGGAATTCCACCAGGAGGCACAGGTCAGGAAGGTGAACGACGGTAAGTCTTCACGCCAGAGGTGCATCACGCCAGAGAATACCTGGTCTTTAACCTTCCCTAGTACTCTGTGGAACTTAGGTGCCCTCTTCAGGTCAGGGAAATGGTGACATCAAGAGTGGCTGGTCAAAGATGCTCCTCATTTGGCATTTTTGTAGAATAAATATTACTCTTCACTTATCAGCCATGGCTGAGTGTTGTCCACCTCATTGTGTGTGTGTGTGTAGGGTGTTTACATACGTGTGTGTGTGTGTGTGTGTGTGTGTGTGTGTACATATGTGTGTGTGTGTGTGTGTGTGTGTAGGGTGTGTACATATGTGTGTGTGTGTGTGTATACATATGTGTGTGTGTAGGGTGTGTACATATGTGTGTGTGTGTGTAGGGTGTGTACATATGTGTGTGTGTACATATGTGTGTGTGTGTGTGTAGTGTGTGTACATATGTGTGTGTGTGTACATATGTGTGTGTGTGTGGGGTGTGTGTGTGTGTACATGTGTGTGTGTGGGGTGTGTGTGTGTACATGTGTGTGTGTGGGGTGTGTGTGTGTGTATACATGTGTGTGTGTGGGGTGTGTGTATGTGTGTGTGTACATGTGTGTGTGTGTAGGGTGTGTACATATGTGTGTGTGTGTGTGTGTGTGTGTGTGTGTGTGTGTGTGTGTGTGTGTGTGTGGGGTGTGTACATATGTGTGCGTGTGTGCAGAAGTATTGGTGAGGAGTTGCAAACGGAGTTGAGTGCGGTGCATTTTGGACCTCAGAAGGAGGTTTGTGATGATGCTGGTTTAGTCCAGGATGCTGCTCTGAGGAGCCGCTTGGGGAATGAAGCTGTTCAAGTGGATGGAGTGGCAGTGGGAGAGCATTTGGAGAAAGTGATCATAACTCAATGCATTTTAAAGTGGTCAAGGGTAAGGTTTGGATGGACCAGTAATAAAGGTTGGGATGGACAATTTTACTAACACAAAGGAGTACTTGCCAAAGGTAGACCGGGAGCATCTATGTGCAGTAAGTCTACATCTACACAATTAAAATTATAACAGAGCTGATGAGTGGATCTGCTGGTTGAAGTTTGCTGCAAGTAAGCACCCTCCAGGGCTGTCTTGCCACAGGATGGGAGGATTCCAAAGGAGAACTAACAAGAATTCAAGGCCCAAAATGCCCCTTTAAGGGTAAAGGCTCAAGATAGGGAATATGCACAAGGTATGCAGAAACCTGGATATTGAGGATCGAATAGGAGAGAGGAGGGACATCAGACAGGTTTGGGCACCTAATTGCAGAGGAGGCCTGTCAAGAGAATAAGCAAATGGAGGCGCTCAAATAGAAAATTTAGAAGGCACAAAGGGGTCATGAAAGCTCAGTGAGAGACAGAGTGTGTTCAGAGCAAAAGGGTAACTGAGGAAAGAGTACGGCCCATCGGGGCAACTTGAGTAATCTATGCATGGACCCAGAGACACAAGTGAGGTCCTAAATTAATAATTTGTTCAGTGGATTCCAGTTATTTGAGAAACAATGGGACCAGAACATTTTGGCCCGATTAAGTGGCTGCCCTAATTAGTTGAAGTTCCATGGAAATTGTTAAAAAGGTATATAAAACTACTGAGTAACCAACTAACAAATTATGTATTTAAATGAAATGCAGAACAAATTAGCACACCACCAATGCCATTACAGTACTTTAAAACTGATAGATATCGATGGAGGAATTCATAATGTGTACGCTGCAGTGTTCTTTTGACTGAGTGTAAATGAACGAAATCAGCACAGCCATCTCATGCAGGTAGTGGACTGCTTTCACACCATTGCATCCTCCAAATTTTGATTTTAATCGTAATATTCAAGATGAATATTGTTACCTTCAATATATTTGTAGTTCCTTACTTGTGGAAGTTGTTTCATTTTCACTCCTGGCCATTTCTGGCATCCACAAGCCTCAAAGCTTGAACGAGCAAAGCTGTTTTGAATTGTTTTTGTGCTTATTTCTCATCAACTATCGGTGACAAAACTCACTGCTTTTTTGAACAGAATCACACACGACAGACGCCATTTAAAAACTGTTCGCTCTAAGCACAGTGTAATGATTAATGGCCACACAAGTGCGTGTGAGTGACACTAGTTAGAAATTGTTCAGTACCAGTCTTCTGTCCCAGTTAAGCAACATGTGTCCCAAATAAATGAAAGGAACCCCGGCTATTTTCCCAAGTTTTGTTCTTTAAGAATTGTCCCAAATAAACAGCAGAGCTGATTAAACAATGGCCCAATTAACTGGAATCTCGTGTATTTGGAGAATTCAGAAAAGGACAAAGTGAAAATCTAGTGCAGGTTTCCATAAATAAGGAGGAGGTACTCAACACCTTGAATTGAAGGTGGATAAATCCCCAGGACCAGATGGCGTTGATCCCAAGTTATACGTGAGTGAGCGGAAGAGGGTGCTGGGATTCCTGCTCGGTTCTTTAAATTCCTGCAGCCTTGTTCTGTAGCAGCTCAGCCAATTAAGATGTTTCATCTATACACACTGGAGGGTTGTACTTGCACAGACTTAGATCCGCAGTAGGCAGGAGGTTACTTGACTCATTGTTCCCTGGATTTATTTTCCAGCCGACTCTGAACTCCTTCATGTCTCTGGGACGGGGTGCCTGGAGGGAAGCTCGATCCTTTCTCCAGAAACTCCTGTCAGCCAATGAACCAGCTCTGCGGGATAACAAGGAGCTGAGGAAGAAGTAAGTTATGGCCCTGGTCAGAAGATGATTTTGATGCTGGTTTGAATCTGATGTAGCCTGTTATGGTAACATGAAGTTAGGAACTGCAGTGTAAACACACACAACTTGTTACACCTTTCATTAATGGTGCAAAAAGAACCAAAATTTACTATTTTGTATTTAGTATTAACAAACTAAATTTAGTGCTGGACTATGCCAGGGGAAATTAGATACCATGAACAGATGGTGTCTGAGAATCATAGAATTACACAGAGATACAGCAGAGACAAAGGCCCTTCACCGCTGAGTCCACATCTATCTTCAACCACTCACTTTTGCACTAATTCCAAAATAATTTACCTTATTTTTCCCACATTCCCATTAACTCTTCTAGATTCCACCTCACATCCACACTCTAGGGCAATTGACACCAGACAATGAATTTACCAGCCCGCACAGATGAGGGAGGAGACCAGGACACATGGAGGACACACACAGTGACAGGGAGAATGTGCAGACTCCACACAGACATTGACCCTGAGACCCTGGCACCATGAAGCAGCAACTCCACCAGCCGCAAATGTGGGCTGTCTTGACAGTGCAGCCACTAATGATGATGGTCTCATAGTCCAAGGTAAGGACTGAGACACATCGACATTGTGAAATTCTGCAGGTCAGTGGGAGATGATGGAAGGGTACTGACGAGTTTGAAATGTCGAGCTAGCACTGAACCAGAAGGCAATACTGGTGGTAGTAAGATTTGGTGCATTTTGAGAATGATCTTATTGGGTGCATTAAAACACAAACATGACCTTGTATTCAGTCTATCTGTTGAGTTCATCCAAAGATAAGATTGCTCCTCTCCATTGCTCTCAAAGCAAGGCCATCAACCACTTTGCCTCAGTTACTTCCCGCCAATCTATTGTCTCAGACTTGTCCCTGAACGCGCCCCGCCCCCTCCGCTCCTCCTTACTGTCAAGGGTAACCTTAAAACCAGCCAACCTGTGCATCTTTGAGATGTGGGAGGGGTTCGGAGGAAATCCACACGGTCAGAGGGAGAATATAAAAGGCCCACAAAGACTAGACCGGAGGATGGAATTTAATCCAGGTCACCACGGTTGTGAGGCATCAATGTTTGGGATTTTCCTCAACACAGGCGGACAGCTATAGCTGAGTGGCCCTCCTGTAGTCCTGATCTCAGTGGAATAAAAGCTGGGAGAGGAAAAGGAAGAGGGGAACAACAGGATTGACTTTGAGTTTGAGAGGAGGAGGAGTTGGTGATGGATGGATGTTGGAGAAGTTGGAATTGGAAAGGGAAACGACAGGTCTCTAATGTGTGAGAATGTTGGAGAGAAGTTTCCTGCGGCTTTGTGAATGTGGGATCTGTTCGTGGGGAGAACCAAGATGTTCAAAATATGTCCCTCTCATTGCGGTCTGCACTCCAGCCACACATGTGGGGTTAGATCTAAGATACTGCTCACGTTTTCTGTTGAGTGACAGGGGTCGGTCCAGCAAAGGATCTGAACAGTGTCTGGCAATATCTTTTCTGATGGGGGACAGTTCAAAAATCCGCTGTCTCAGAGTGGTGAATGCTGGATCATTAGAATTAGTTAAGTTGGAGATAAGATAAATATTTTTTAGATCAAGGGACTGAGGGTTTTGGGGAATTGGTAGAGAGGGCATTTGACAGCAATATGGATTAACCGTCATCATGTCGACTGGGGGGCAGGTGTGAGGAGACTGGGGAGCACTGTTCCATTAAACTGCGTGGCTGTGCAGTTGTGTACTGGCTGAAATGTTCTTGCGCACGTAGCTCTTGCTGCAGCACAGCTGACATTTTCGTAGCATTTAAACTTTTAAAGTGCTACGCAGTTTTCAGGACATGTAAAAATCTCCTGCCCAGAGCAATGCTTGCTTAATGCAGGGGCGGAAAAAACATTGGAGAGTATGTTACTGGTGACCCACCCCTGTCCCTCTTTCCTTGCGTTCTTGTGTCCCATGAGTGCTGACAGCACCCACTCAGAACATTCAAATTCCACAGGAACACAGACATTTACAGCACGTAAGGCCATTCAGCCCGCAGTACTCAGTCTAGCCAAGCACAGGTGAGGTTAATTACTATCGCAGCTCTCTGGCCATTACCCTGCGGATTATCAATCTTCAAGGACACTGTCAATCCGGGCACTTGAGAACAAAGCGAATTAGAAGGAAGGCAGTCTTTCCCGTTCACTGCGTGGAAGGATAGTTGAAATTCTGGAGCCACCAAGATCCACCATTTGATCCAAAGGTACAAGGTCCACCATTTGATCCAAGGGTTAAAGGTCCATCATTTGATCCAAAGGTACAAGGTCCATCATTTGATTTAGGGGTACAAGGTCCATTATTTGATCCAGGGGTTCAAGATCCACCATATGATCCAGGGGTACAAGGTCCATTATTTGATCCAGGGGTTCAAGATCCACCATTTGATCCAGGGGTACAAGATCCATCATTTGATCCAGGGGTAAAAGGTCCATTATTTGATCCAGGGGTACAAGATCCACCATTTGATCCAGGGGTACAAGATCCACCGTTTGATCCAGGGGTACAAGGTCCATCATTTGATCCAGGGGTACAAGGTCCATTATTTGATGCAGGGGTACAAGGTCCATTATTTGATCCAGGGGTGCAAGGTCCATCATTTGATTTAGGGGTACAAGGTCCATTATTTGATCCAGGGGTTCAAGATCCACCATATGATCCAGGGGTACAAGGTCCATTATTTGATCCAGGGGTTCAAGATCCACCATTTGATCCAGGGGTACAAGATCCATCATTTGATCCAGGGGTAAAAGGTCCATTATTTGATCCAGGGGTACAAGATCCACCATTTGATCCAGGGGTACAAGATCCACCGTTTGATCCAGGGGTACAAGGTCCATCATTTGATCCAGGGGTACAAGGTCCATTATTTGATGCAGGGGTACAAGGTCCATTATTTGATCCAGGGGTGCAAGGTCCATCATTTGATCCAGGGGTACAGTGTTCATTATTTTATCCAGGGGTACAAGGTCCACCATTTGATCCAGGGGTACAATGTCCACCATTTGATCCAGGGGTACAAGATCCATTATTAGATTCAGGGGTATAAGGTCCATCATTTGATCCAGGGGTACAATGTCCACCATTTGATCCAGTGTTTCAAGGTCCACCATTTCATCCAGGGGTACAAGGTCCATTATTTGATCCAGGGGTACAAGATCCATCATTTGATCCAGGGGTACAAGATACATCATTTGATCCAGGGGTAAAAGATCCACCATTTGATTCCGGGATACAAGGTCCATTATTTGATCCAGGGGTACAAGATCCATTATTTGATCCAGGGGTACAAGATCCATCATTTGATCCAGAGGTACAAGATCCACCATTTGATCCAGGGGTACAAGATCCATCATTTGATCCAGGGGTACAAGATCCACCATTTGATCCAGGGGTACAAGGTCCATTATTTGATCCAGGGGTACAAGATCCACCATTTGATCCAGTGTTACAAGGTCCATTATTTGATCCAGGGGTACAAGGTCCATTATTTTATCCAGGGGTACAAGATCCATTATTTGATCCAGGGGTACAAGATCCACCATTTGATCCAGGGGTACAAGATCCATCGTTTGATCCAGGGGTACAAGATCCACCGTTTGATCCAGGGGTACAAGGTCCATTATTTGATCCAGGGGTACAAGGTCCATTATTTGATCCAGGGGTGCAAGGTCCATTATTTGATCCAGGGGTACAAGGTCCATTATTTTATCCAGGGGTACAAGATCCATTATTTGATCCAGGGGTACAAGATCCACCATTTGATCCAGGGGTACAAGATCCATCGTTTGATCCAGGGGTACAAGGTCCACCATTTGATCCAGGGGTACAAGGTACATTATTTGATCCAGGGGTACAAGATCCACCATTTGATCCAGGGGTACAATGTCCACCATTTGATCCAGGGGTACAAGGTCCATTATTTGATCCAGGGGTACAAGATCCATTATTTGATCCAGGGGTACAAGGTCCATTATTAGATTCAGGGGTATAAGGTCCATCATTTGATCCAGGGGTACAATGTCCACCATTTGATCCAGGGGTTCAAGGTCCACCATTTCATCCAGGGGTACAAGGTCCATTATTTGATCCAGGGGTACAAGATCCATCATTTGATCCAGGGGTACAAGATACATCATTTGATCCAGGGGTACAAGATCCACCATTTGATTCCGGGATACAAGGTCCATCATTTGATCCAGGGGTACAAGGTCCATTATTTGATCCAGGGGTACAAGATCCATTATTTGATCCAGGGGTACAAGATCCACCATTTGATCCAGAGGTACAAGATCCACCATTTGATCCAGGGGTACAAGATCCATCATTTGATCCAGGGGTACAAGATCCACCATTTGATCCAGGGGTACAAGGTCCATTATTTGATCCAGGGGTACAAGGTACATTATTTGATCCAGGGGTGCAAGGTGCATTATTTGATCCAGGGGTACAAGGTCCACCGTTTGATTCAGGGGTACAGTGTTCATTATTTGATCCAGGGGTATAAGGTCCACCATTTGATCCAGGGTTACAAGGTCCATTATTTGATCCAGGGGTACAAGATCCATCATTTGATCCAGGGGTACAAGATCCATCATTTGATCCAGGGGTACAAGATACATCATTTGATCCAGGGGTAAAAGATCCACCATTTGATTCCGGGATACAAGGTCCATCATTTGATCCAGGGGTACAAGGTCCATTATTTGATCCAGGGGTACAAGATCCATTATTTGATCCAGGGGTACAAGATCCATCATTTGATCCAGAGGTACAAGATCCACCATTTGATCCAGGGGAACAAGATCCATCATTTGATCCAGGGGTACAAGATCCACCATTTGATCCAGGGGTACAAGGTCCATTATTTGATCCAGGGGTACAAGGTCCACCATTTGATCCAGGGGTACAATGTCCATTATTTGATCCAGGGCTACAAGATCCATTATTTGATCCAGGGGTACAAGGTCGATTATTTGATCCGGGGTACAAGGTTCATTATTTGATCCAGGGGTACAAGATCCATTATTAGATTCAGGGGTATAAGGTCCATCATTTGATCCAGGGGTACAATGTCCACCATTTGATCCAGGGGTTCAAGGTCCAGCATTTCATCCAGGGGTACAAGGTCCATTATTTGATCCAGGGGTACAAGATCCATCATTTGATCCAGGGGTACAAGATACATCATTTGATCCAGGGGTACAAGATCCACCATTTGATTCCGGGATACAAGGTCCATCATTTGATCCAGGGGTACAAGGTCCATTATTTGATCCAGGTGTACAAGATCCATTATTTGATCCAGGGGTACAAGATCCATCATTTGATCCAGAGGTACAAGATCCACCATTTGATCCAGGGGTACAAGATCCATCATTTGATCCAGGGGTACAAGATCCACCATTTGATCCAGGGGTACAAGATCCATTATTAGATTCAGGGGTATAAGGTCCATCATTTGATCCAGGGGTACAATGTCCACCATTTCATCCAGGGGTACAAGGTCCATTATTTGATCCAGGGGTACAAGATACATCATTTGATCCAGGGGTACAAGATCCACCATTTGATTCCGGGATACAAGGTCCATCATTTGATCCAGGGGTACAAGGTCCATTATTTGATCCAGGGGTACAAGATCCACCATTTGATCCAGGGGTACAAGATCCACCATTTGATCCAGGGGTACAAGATCCATCATTTGATCCAGGGGTACAAGATCCACCATTTGATCCAGGGGTACAAGGTCCATTATTTGATCCAGGGGTACAAGGTACATTATTTGATCCAGGGGTGCAAGGTGCATTATTTGATCCAGGGGTACAAGGTCCACCGTTTGATTCAGGGGTACAGTTTTCATTATTTGATCCAGGGGTATAAGGTCCACCATTTGATCCAGGGTTACAAGGTCCATTATTTGATCGAGTGGTACAATATCCACCATTTGATCCAGGGGTACAAGTTCCACCATTTGATCCAGGGGTACAAGTTCCACCATTTGATCCAAGGGTACAAGATCCACCATTTGATCCAGGGGTAAAAGGTCCACCATTTGATCCAGGGGTACAATGTTCATTATTTGATCCAGGGGTACAAGGTCCATCATTTGATCCAGGGGTAGAAGGTCCAATATTTGATCCAGGGGTAGAAGGTCCACCATTTGATCCAGTGGTACAATGTTCATTATTTGATCCAGGGGTACAAGGTCCACCATTTGATCCAGGGGTACAAGGTCCATCATTTGATCCAGGGGTAGAAGGTCCAATATTTGATCCAGGGGTACAATGTTCATTATTTGATCCAGGGGTACAATGTTCATTATTTGATCCAGGGGTACAAGATCCACCATTTGATCCAGGGGTAGAAGGTCCATTATTTGATCCAGGGGTACAAGGACCATTATTTGATCCAGGGGTACAAGGTCCATCATTTGATCCAGGGGTACAAGGTCCATCATTTGATCCAGGGGTACAAGATCCACCATTTGATCCAGGGGTACAAGGTCCACCATATGATCCAGGGGTACAAGATCCATTATTTGATCCAGGGGTACAAGGTCCACCATTTGATCCAGGGGTACAAGGACCATTATTTGATCCAGGGGTACAATGTTCATTATTTTATCCAGGGGTACAAGATCCACCATTTGATCCAGGGGACAAGGACCATTATTTGATCCAGTGGTACAAGATCCATTATTTGATCCAGGGTTACAAGTTCCATTATTTGATCCAGGGGTACAAGGTCCACCATTTGATCCAGGGGTATAAGATCCATTATTTGATCCAGGGGTACAAGATCCACCATTTGATCCAGGGGTACAATGACCATCATTTGATCCAGGGGTACAAGATCCAGCATTTGATCCAGGGGTACAATGTTCATTATTTGATCCAGGGGTACAAGATCCACCATATGATCCAGGGGTACAAGATCCATTATTTGATCCAGGGGTACAAGGTCCATCATTTGATCCAGGGGTACAAGGTCCATTATTTGATCCAGGGGTACAAGATCCACCATTTGATCCAGTGGTACAATATCCACCATTTGATCCAGGGGTACAAGATCCACCGTTTGATCCAGGGGTATAAGGTCCATCATTTGATCCAGGGGTACAAGGTCCACGATTTGATCCAGGGGTATAAGATCCACCATTTGATCCAGGTGTACAAGGTCCATTATTTGATCCAGGGGTACAGTGTTCATTATTTGATCCAGGTGTACAAGATCCACCTTTTGATCCAGGGGTACAGTGTTCATTATTTGATCCAGGTGTAGAAGACCCACCATTTGATCCAGGGGTACAAGGTCCAGCATTTGATCCAGGTGTACAAGGTCCATTATTTGATCCAGGAGTACAAGATCCACCATTTGATCCAGGGTTAGAATGTCCACCTTTGATCCAGGTGTACAAGGTCCATCATTTGATCCAGGGGTACAAGATCCACCATTTGATCCAGGGGTACAAGGTCCATTATTTGATCCAGGTGTACAAGGTCCGTCATTTGATCCAGGGGTACAATGTCCACCATTTGATCCAGGTGTACAAGGTCCATCATTTGATCCAGGGGTACAAGGTCCATTATTTGATCCAGGGGTACAAGATCCATTATCTGATCCAGGGGTACAAGATCCACCATTTAATCCAGGGGTACAAGATCCATTATCTGATCCAGGGGTACAAGATCCATTATCTGATCCAGGGGTACAAGATCCACCATTTAATCCAGGGGTACAAGATCCATCATTTGATCCAGGGGTACAAGGTCCAGCGTTTGATCCAAGGGTACAGTGTTCATTATTTGATCCAGGGGTACAAGATCCACCATTTAATCCAGGTGTACAATGTCCACCATTTGATCCAGCGGTACAAGGTCCACCATTTGATCCAGGGGTTCAAGATCCACCATTTGATCCAGGGGTACAATGTCCATTATTTGATCCAGGGGTACAAGGTCCACTATTTGATCCAGGGGTACAAGATCCATTATTTGATCCAGGGGTACAAGATCCACCATTTCATCCAGGGGTACAAGATCCACCATTTGATCCAGGGGTACAAGGTCCATTATTTGATCCAGGGGTACAAGGGCCACCGTTTAATCCAGGGGTACAATGTCCACAATTTCATCCAGGGGTACAAGATCCACCATTTGATCCAGGGGTACAAGGTCCATTATTTGATCCAGGGGTACAAGGTCCATTATTTGATCCAGGGGTTCAATGTCCACCATTTGATCCAGGGGTATAAGATCCATTATTTGATCCAGGGGTACAAGGTCCATTATTTGACCCAGGGGTACAATGTCCACCATTTGATCCAGGGGTACAAGGTCCACCATTTGATCCAGGGGTGCAAGATCCACCATTTGATCCAGGGGTACAATGTCCACCATTTGATCCAGGTGTACAATGTCCACCATTTGATCCAGGTGTACAAGATCCACCATTTGATCCAGGGGTTCAATGTCCACCATTTGATCCAGGGGTACAAGGTCCATCATTTGATCCAGGTGTGCAAGATCCACCATTTGATCCAGGGGTACAATGTCCACCATTTGATCCAGGTGTACAATGTCCACCATTTGATCCAGGTGTACAAGATCCACCATTTGATCCAGGGGTTCAATGTCCACCATTTGATCCAGGGGTACAAGGTCCACCATTTGATCCAGGGGTACAAGGTCCACCATTTGATCCAGGTGTACAAGATCCACCATTTGATCCAGGGGTTCAATGTCCACCATTTGATCCAGGGGTTCAATGTCCACCATTTGATCCAGGGGTACAAGGTCCACCATTTGATCCAGGGGTACAAGATCCACCATTTGATCCAGGGGTACAAGGTCCATCATTTGATCCAGGGGTACAAGATCCACCATTTGATCCAGGGGTACAATGTCCACCATTTGATCCAGGGGTACAAGTTCCACCATTTGATACAGGGGTAAAAGGTCCACCATTTGATCCAGGGGTAGAAGGTCCAATATTTGATCCAGGGGTACAATGTCCATTATTTGATCCAGGGGTACAAGATCCACCATTTGATCCAGGGGTGCAAGATCCACCGTTTGATCCAGGGGTACAAGGTCCATTATTTGATCCAGGGGTACAAGGTTCACCATTTGATCCAGAGTTATAAGATCCACCATTTGATCCAGGGGTACAAGGTCCACCATATGATCCAGGGGTACAATGTTCATTATTTGATCCAGGTGTACAAGATCCACCTTTTGATCCAGGGGTACAGTGTTCATTATTTGATCCAGGTGTAGAAGACCCACCATTTGATCCAGGGGTACAAGATCCACCATTTGATGCAGGGGTACAAGGTCCATTATTTGATCCAGGGGTACAAGGGCCATCATTTGATCCAGGGGTACAATGTTCATTATTTTATCCAGGGGTACAAGATCCAACATTTGATCCAGGGGTACAAGGTCCATCATTTGATCCAGGGGTACAAGATCCACCATTTGATCCAGGGGTACAAGGTCCATCATTTGATCCAGGCGTACAAGATCCACAATTTGATCCAGGGGTACAAGATCCACCATTTGATCCAGGTGTATAAGGTCCACCATTTGATCCAGTGGTACAAGATCCATTATTTGATCCAGGGGTACAAGGATCACTATTTGATCCAGGGGTACAAGATCCACCATTTGATCCAGGGGTACTAGGTCCATTATTTGATCCAGGGGTACAAGGTCCATTATTTGATCCAGGGGTACAAGATCCACCATTTGATCCAGGGGTACAAGGTCCACCATTTGATCCAGGGGTACAAGATCCACCATTTGATCCAGGGTACAAGGTCTATCATTTGATCCAGGGGTACAAGTTCCACCATTTGATCCAGGGGTACAAGGTCCACCATTTGATCCAGGGGTACAAGATCCACCATTTGATCCAGGGGTACTAGGTCCATTATTTGATCCAGGGGTACAAGGTCCATTATTTGATCCAGGGGTACAAGGACCATTATTTGATCCAGGGGTTCAATGTCCATCATTTGATCCAGGGGTACATGATCCACCATTTGATCCAGGGGTACAAGATCCTCAGTTTGATCCAGGGGTACAATGTCCATCATTTGATCCAGGGGGTACAAGATCCACCGTTTGATCCAGGGGTACAAGATCCACCATTTAATCCAGTGTTACAAGGTCCATCATTTGATCCAGGGGTACAAGGTCCATTATTTGATCCAGGGGTACAAGATCCATTATTTGATCCAGGGGTACAAGATCCACCATTTGATCCAGGGGTACAAGATCCATCGTTTGATCCAGGGGTACAAGATCCATCGTTTGATCCAGGGGTACAAGGTCCATTATTTGATCCAGGGGTACAAGGTCCATTATTTGATCCAGGGGTGCAAGGTCCATCATTTGATCTAGGGGTACAATGTCCATTATTTGATCCAGGGGTACAAGATCCACCATTTCATCCAGGGGTACAAGGTCCATTATTTGATCCAGGGGTACAAGATCCACCATTTGATCCAGGGGTAGAAGATCCACCATTTGATCCAGGGGTACAAGGTCCATCATTTGATCCAGGCGTACAAGATCCACCGTTTGATCCAGTGGTAGAAGGTCCATTATTTGATTCAGGGGTACAAGGTCCATCATTTGATCCAGGTGTACAAGGTCCATTATTTGATCCAGGGGTACAAGATCCATTATTTGATCCAGGGGTACAAGATCCACCATTTGATCCAGGGGTACAAGGTACATTATTTGATCCAGGGGTGCAAGGTGCATTATTTGATCCAGGGGTACAAGGTCCACCGTTTGATCCAGGGGTACAAGATCCATTATTTGATCCAGGGGTACAAGTTCCACCATTTGATCCAGGGGTACAATGTTCATTATTTGATCCAGGGGTACAAGGTTCACCATTTGATCCAGGGGTACAATGTCCATTATTTGATCCAGGTGTACAAGATCCACCATTTGATCCAGGGGTACAATGTCCATTATTTGATCCAGGGGTACAAGTTCCACCATTTGATCCAGGTGTACAAGGTCCACCATTTGATCCAGTGGTACAAGATCCATTATTTGATCCAGGGGTACAAGGACCATTATTTGATCTAGAGGTACACGGTCTATCATTTGATCCAGGGGTACAAGATCCACCATTTGATCCAGGGGTACAAGGTCCATTATTTGATCCAGGGGTACAAGATCCAACATTTGATCCAGGGGTACAAGATCCACCATTTGATCCAGGGGTACAAGATCCACCGTTTGATCCAGGGGTACAAGATCCACCATTTAATCCAGTGTTACAAGGTCCTTCATTTGATCCAGGGGTTCAAGGTCCACCATTTGATCCAGGGGTACAAGGTCCATTATTTGATCCAGGGGTACAAGATCCATTATTTGATCCAGGGGTACAAGATCCACCATTTGATCCAGGGGTACAAGATCCATCGTTTGATCCAGGGGTACAAGATCCACCATTTGATCCAGGGGTACAAGGTCCATTATTTGATCCAGGGGTGAAAGGTCCATCATTTGATCTACGGGTACAATGTCCATTATTTGATCCAGGGGTACAAGATCCACCATTTGATCCAAGGGTACAAGGTCCATTATTTGATCCAGGGGTACAAGATCCACCATTTGATCCAGGGGTACAAGATCCACCATTTGATCCAGGGGTACAAGGTCCATCATTTGATCAAGGCGTACAAGATCCACCATTTGATCCAGGGGTACAAGGTGCATCATTTGATCGAGGGGTACAAGGTCCATCATTTGATCCAGGGGTACAAGATCCACCATTTGATCCAGGGGTACAATGTCCACCATTTGATCCAGGGGTACAAGTTCCACCATTTGATACAGGGGTAAAAGGTCCACCATTTGATCCAGGGGTAGAAGGTCCAATATTTGATCCAGGGGTACAATGTCCATTATTTGATCCAGGGGTACAAGATCCACCATTTGATCCAGGGGTGCAAGATCCACCGTTTGATCCAGGGGTACAAGGTCCATTATTTGATCCAGGGGTACAAGGTTCACCATTTGATCCAGAGTTATAAGATCCACCATTTGATCCAGGGGTACAAGGTCCACCATATGATCCAGGGGTACAATGTTCATTATTTGATCCAGGTGTACAAGATCCACCTTTTGATCCAGGGGTACAGTGTTCATTATTTGATCCAGGTGTAGAAGACCCACCATTTGATCCAGGGGTACAAGATCCACCATTTGATGCAGGGGTACAAGGTCTATTATTTGATCCAGGGGTACAAGGGCCATCATTTGATCCAGGGGTACAATGTTCATTATTTTATCCAGGGGTACAAGATCCAACATTTGATCCAGGGGTACAAGGTCCATCATTTGATCCAGGGGTACAAGATCCACCATTTGATCCAGGGGTACAAGGTCCATCATTTGATCCAGGCGTACAAGATCCACCATTTGATCCAGGGGTACAAGATCCACCATTTGATCCAGGTGTATAAGGTCCACCATTTGATCCAGTGGTACAAGATCCATTATTTGATCCAGGGGTACAAGGATCACTATTTGATCCAGGGGTACAAGATCCACCATTTGATCCAGGGGTACTAGGTCCATTATTTGATCAGGGGTACAAGGTCCATTATTTGATCCAGGGGTACAAGATCCACCATTTGATCCAGGGGTACAAGGTCCACCATTTGATCCAGGGGTACATGATCCACCATTTGATCCAGGGGTACAAGGTCTATCATTTGATCCAGGGGTACAAGTTCCACCATTTGATCCAGGGGTACAAGGTCCACCATTTGATCCAGGGGTACAAGATCCACCATTTGATCCAGGGGTACTAGGTCCATTATTTGATCCAGGGTACAAGGTCCATTATTTGATCCAGGGGTACAAGGACCATTATTTGATCCAGGGGTTCAATGTCCACCATTTGATCCAGGGGTACATGATCCACCATTTGATCCAGGGTACAAGATCCTCAGTTTGATCCAGGGGTACAATGTCCATCATTTGATCCAGGGGTACAAGATCCACCGTTTGATCCAGGGGTACAAGATCCACCATTTAATCCAGTGTTACAAGGTCCATCATTTGATCCAGGGGTACAAGGTCCATTATTTGATCCAGGGGTACAAGATCCATTATTTGATCCAGGGGTACAAGATCCATTATTTGATCCAGGGGTACAAGATCCACCATTTGATCCAGGGTACAAGATCCATCGTTTGATCCAGGGGTACAAGATCCATCGTTTGATCCAGGGGTACAAGGTCCATTATTTGATCCAGGGGTACAAGGTCCATTATTTGATCCAGGGGTGCAAGGTCCATCATTTGATCTAGGGGTACAATGTCCATTATTTGATCCAGGGGTACAAGATCCACCATTTCATCCAGGGGTACAAGGTCCATTATTTGATCCAGGGGTACAAGATCCACCATTTGATCCAGGGGTAGAAGATCCACCATTTGATCCAGGGGTACAAGGTCCATCATTTGATCCAGGCGTACAAGATCCACCGTTTGATCCAGTGGTAGAAGGTCCATTATTTGATTCAGGGGTACAAGGTCCATCATTTGATCCAGGTGTACAAGGTCCATTATTTGATCCAGGGGTACAAGATCCATTATTTGATCCAGGGGTACAAGATCCACCATTTGATCCAGGGGTACAAGGTACATTATTTGATCCAGGGGTGCAAGGTGCATTATTTGATCCAGGGGTACAAGGTCCACCGTTTGATCCAGGGGTACAAGATCCATTATTTGATCCAGGGGTACAAGTTCCACCATTTGATCCAGGGGTACAATGTTCATTATTTGATCCAGGGGTACAAGGTTCACCATTTGATCCAGGGGTACAATGTCCATTATTTGATCCAGGTGTACAAGATCCACCATTTGATCCAGGGGTACAATGTCCATTATTTGATCCAGGGGTACAAGTTCCACCATTTGATCCAGGTGTACAAGGTCCACCATTTGATCCAGTGGTACAAGATCCATTATTTGATCCAGGGGTACAAGGACCATTATTTGATCTAGAGGTACACGGTCTATCATTTGATCCAGGGGTACAAGATCCACCATTTGATCCAGGGGTACAAGGTCCATTATTTGATCCAGGGGTACAAGATCCAACATTTGATCCAGGGGTACAAGATCCACCATTTGATCCAGGGGTACAAGATCCACCGTTTGATCCAGGGGTACAAGATCCACCATTTAATCCAGTGTTACAAGGTCCTTCATTTGATCCAGGGGTTCAAGGTCCACCATTTGATCCAGGGGTACAAGGTCCATTATTTGATCCAGGGGTACAAGATCCATTATTTGATCCAGGGGTACAAGATCCACCATTTGATCCAGGGGTACAAGATCCATCGTTTGATCCAGGGGTACAAGATCCACCATTTGATCCAGGGGTACAAGGTCCATTATTTGATCCAGGGGTGAAAGGTCCATCATTTGATCTACGGGTACAATGTCCATTATTTGATCCAGGGGTACAAGATCCACCATTTGATCCAAGGGTACAAGGTCCATTATTTGATCCAGGGGTACAAGATCCACCATTTGATCCAGGGGTACAAGATCCACCATTTGATCCAGGGGTACAAGGTCCATCATTTGATCAAGGCGTACAAGATCCACCATTTGATCCAGGGGTACAAGGTGCATCATTTGATCGAGGGGTACAAGGTCCATCATTTGATCCAGGGGTACAAGATCCACCATTTGATCCAGGGGTACAATGTCCACCATTTGATCCAGGGGTACAAGTTCCACCATTTGATACAGGGGTAAAAGGTCCACCATTTGATCCAGGGGTAGAAGGTCCAATATTTGATCCAGGGGTACAATGTCCATTATTTGATCCAGGGGTACAAGATCCACCATTTGATCCAGGGGTGCAAGATCCACCGTTTGATCCAGGGGTACAAGGTCCATTATTTGATCCAGGGGTACAAGGTTCACCATTTGATCCAGAGTTATAAGATCCACCATTTGATCCAGGGGTACAAGGTCCACCATATGATCCAGGGGTACAATGTTCATTATTTGATCCAGGTGTACAAGATCCACCTTTTGATCCAGGGGTACAGTGTTCATTATTTGATCCAGGTGTAGAAGACCCACCATTTGATCCAGGGGTACAAGATCCACCATTTGATGCAGGGGTACAAGGTCTATTATTTGATCCAGGGGTACAAGGGCCATCATTTGATCCAGGGGTACAATGTTCATTATTTTATCCAGGGGTACAAGATCCAACATTTGATCCAGGGGTACAAGGTCCATCATTTGATCCAGGGGTACAAGATCCACCATTTGATCCAGGGGTACAAGGTCCATCATTTGATCCAGGCGTACAAGATCCACCATTTGATCCAGGGGTACAAGATCCACCATTTGATCCAGGTGTATAAGGTCCACCATTTGATCCAGTGGTACAAGATCCATTATTTGATCCAGGGGTACAAGGATCAGTATTTGATCCAGGGGTACAAGATCCACCATTTGATCCAGGGGTACTAGGTCCATTATTTGATCCAGGGGTACAAGGTCCATTATTTGATCCAGGGGTACAAGATCCACCATTTGATCCAGGGGTACAAGGTCCACCATTTGATCCAGGGGTACAAGATCCACCATTTGATCCAGGGGTACTAGGTCCATTATTTGATCCAGGGGTACAAGGTCCATTATTTGATCCAGGGGTACAAGGACCATTATTTGATCCAGGGGTTCAATGTCCACCATTTGATCCAGGGGTACATGATCCACCATTTGATCCAGGGGTACAAGATCCTCAGTTTGATCCAGGGGTACAATGTCCATCATTTGATCCAGGGGTACAAGATCCACCGTTTGATCCAGGGGTACAAGATCCACCATTTAATCCAGTGTTACAAGGTCCATCATTTGATCCAGGGGTACAAGGTCCATTATTTGATCCAGGGGTACAAGATCCATTATTTGATCCAGGGGTACAAGATCCATTATTTGATCCAGGGGTACAAGATCCACCATTTGATCCAGGGGTACAAGATCCATCGTTTGATCCAGGGGTACAAGATCCATCGTTTGATCCAGGGGTACAAGGTCCATTATTTGATCCAGGGGTACAAGGTCCATTATTTGATCCAGGGGTGCAAGGTCCATCATTTGATCTAGGGGTACAATGTCCATTATTTGATCCAGGGGTACAAGATCCACCATTTCATCCAGGGGTACAAGGTCCATTATTTGATCCAGGGGTACAAGATCCACCATTTGATCCAGGGGTAGAAGATCCACCATTTGATCCAGGGGTACAAGGTCCATCATTTGATCCAGGCGTACAAGATCCACCGTTTGATCCAGTGGTAGAAGGTCCATTATTTGATTCAGGGGTACAAGGTCCATCATTTGATCCAGGTGTACAAGGTCCATTATTTGATCCAGGGGTACAAGATCCATTATTTGATCCAGGGGTACAAGATCCACCATTTGATCCAGGGGTACAAGGTACATTATTTGATCCAGGGGTGCAAGGTGCATTATTTGATCCAGGGGTACAAGGTCCACCGTTTGATCCAGGGGTACAAGATCCATTATTTGATCCAGGGGTACAAGTTCCACCATTTGATCCAGGGGTACAATGTTCATTATTTGATCCAGGGGTACAAGGTTCACCATTTGATCCAGGGGTACAATGTCCATTATTTGATCCAGGTGTACAAGGTGAGGTGAGAGGGATAATAACTCAGCTATGATGCAATGGAGGAGGAGCTGACACAATATGCTAAATGGCCTAAATGATCCAGGGGTACAATGTCCATTATTTGATCCAGGGGTACAAGTTCCACCATTTGATCCAGGTGTACAAGGTCCACCATTTGATCCAGGGGTACAAGATCCATTATTTGATCCAGGGGTACAAGGACCATTATTTGATCTAGAGGTACACGGTCTATCATTTGATCCAGGGGTACAAGATCCACCATTTGATCCAGGGGTACAAGGTCCATTATTTGATCCAGGGGTACAAGATCCAACATTTGATCCAGGGGTACAAGATCCACCATTTGATCCAGGGGTACAAGATCCACCGTTTGATCCAGGGGTACAAGATCCACCATTTAATCCAGTGTTACAAGGTCCTTCATTTGATCCAGGGGTTCAAGGTCCACCATTTGATCCAGGGGTATAAGGTCCATTATTTGATCCAGGGGTACAAGATCCATTATTTGATCCAGGGGTACAAGATCCACCATTTGATCCAGGGGTACAAGATCCATCGTTTGATCCAGGGGTACAAGATCCACCATTTGATCCAGGGGTACAAGGTCCATTATTTGATCCAGGGGTGAAAGGTCCATCATTTGATCTACGGGTACAATGTCCATTATTTGATCCAGGGGTACAAGATCCACCATTTGATCCAAGGGTACAAGGTCCATTATTTGATCCAGGGGTACAAGATCCACCATTTGATCCAGGGGTACAAGATCCACCATTTGATCCAGGGGTACAAGGTCCATCATTTGATCAAGGCGTACAAGATCCACCATTTGATCCAGGGGTACAAGGTGCATCATTTGATCGAGGGGTACAAGGTCCTCCATTTGATCCAGTGGTACAAGAGCCATTATTTGATCTAGGGGTACAAGGTCTATCATTTGATCCAGGGGTAGAAGGTCCATTATTTGATCCAGGGGTACAAGATCCATTATTTGATCCAGGGGTACAAGATCCACCATTTGATCCAGGGGTACAAGATCCACCGTTTGATCCAGGTGTACAAGGTCCATTATTTGATCCAGGGGTACAAGATCCACCATTTGATCCAGGGTTGCAAGATCCACCGTTTGATCCATGGGTACAAGGTCCATTATTTGATCCAGGGGTACAAGATCCATTATTTGATCCAGGGGTACATGATCCACCATTTGATCCAGGGGTACAAGTTCCACCGTTTGATCCAGGGGTACAAGATCCACCGTTTGATCCAGGGGTACAAGGTCCATTATTTGATCCAGGGGTACAAGCTGCACCATTTGATCCAGAGGTATAAGATCCACCATTTGATCCAGTGGTACAAGGTCCATCATTTGATCCAGGGGTACAAGGTCCACCATTTGATCCAGGGGTACAATGTTCATTACTTGATCCAGGTGTACAAGATCCACCTTTTGATCCCGGGGTACAAGATCCACCATTTGATCCAGGGGTACAAGATCCACCATTTGACCCAGGGGTACAAGGTCCATTATTTGATCCAGGGGTACAAGGTCCACCATTTGATCCAGTGGTAGAATGTTCATTATTTTATCCAGGGGTACAAGATCCACCATTTGATCCAGGGTTACAAGGTCCATTATTTGATCCAGGGGTACAATGTCCACCATTTGATCCAGGGGTACAAGGTCCACCATTTGATCCAGGGGTACAAGATCCACCATTTGATCCAGGGGTATAAGGTCCACCATTTGATTTAGGGGTACAAGGTCCACCATTTGATTTAGGGGTACAAGGTCCAGCATTTGATCCAGGGGTACATGATCCAGCATTTGATTCCGTGATACAAGGTCCATTATTTGATCCAGGGGTACAAGGTCCATCATTTGATCCATGGGTACAAGATCCACCGTTTGATCCAGGGGTATAAGGTCCATCGTTTGATCCAGGGGTACAAGATCCATTATTTGATCCAGGGGTGCAAGATCCACCATTTGATCCAGGGGTACAATGACCATCATTTGATCCAGGGGTACAGGATCCAGCATTTGATCCAGGGGTATAATGTTCATTATTTGATCCAGGGGTACAAGATCCACCGTTTGATCCAGGGGTATAAGGTCCATCGTTTGATCCAGCGGTATAAGATCCACCATTTGATCCAGGGGTACAAGGTCCATCATTTGATCCAGGTGTACAAGGTCCATTATTTGATCCAGGGGTACAGTGTTCATTATTTGATCCAGGTGTACAAGTTCCACCTTTTGATCCAGTGGTACAGTGTTCATTATTTGATCCAGGTGTAGAAGACCCACCATTTGATCCAGGGGTACAAGGTCCAGCATTTGATCCAGGTGTACAAGGTCCATTATTTGATCCAGGGGTACAAGGTCCATTATTTGATCCAGGGGTACAAGATCCACCATTTGATCCAGGGTTAGAATGTCCATCATTTGATCCAGGGGTACAAGATCCACCATTTGATCCAGGGGTAGAATGTCCATCATTTGATCCAGGGGTACAAGGTCCATTATTTGATCCAGGTTTACAAGGTCCACCATTTGATCCATGGGTACAAGATCCACCATTTGATCCAGGGTTACAAGGTGCATTATTTGATCCAGGGGTACAATGTCCACCATTTGATCCAGGGGTACAAGGTCCATTATTTGATCCAGGGTTAGAATGTCCACCATTTGATCCAGGGGTACAAGATCCACCATTTGATCCAGGGGTACAATGTCCATTATTTGATCCAGGGCTACAATGTCCACCATTTGATCCAGGGGTACAAGGTCCACCATTTGATCCAGGGGTACAAGATCCACCATTTGATCCAAGGGTACAAGGTCCATCATTTGATCCAGGGGTACAAGATCCACCATTTGATCCAGGGGTACAATGTCCATCATTTGATCCAGGGGGACAAGGTCCATTATTTGATCCAGGGTTAGAATGTCCACCATTTGATCCAGGGGTACAAGATCCACCATTTGATCCAGGGGTACAAGGTCCATCATTTGATCCAGGGGTACAAGATCCACCATTTGATCCAGGGGTACAAGGTCCATCATTTGATCCAGGGGTACAAGATCCACCATTTGATCCAGGGGTACAAGGTCCAGCATTTGATCCAGGTGTACAAGGTCCATTATTTGATCCAGGGGTACAAGGTCCATTATTTGATCCAGGGGTACAAGATCCACCATTTGATCCAGGGTTAGAATGTCCATCATTTGATCCAGGGGTACAAGATCCACCATTTGATCCAGGGGTAGAATGTCCATCATTTGATCCAGGGGTACAAGGTCCATTATTTGATCCAGGTTTACAAGGTCCACCATTTGATCCATGGGTACAAGATCCACCATTTGATCCAGGGTTACAAGGTGCATTATTTGATCCAGGGGTACAATGTCCACCATTTGATCCAGGGGTACAAGGTCCATTATTTGATCCAGGGTTAGAATGTCCACCATTTGATCCAGGGGTACAAGATCCACCATTTGATCCAGGGGTACAATGTCCATTATTTGATCCAGGGCTACAATGTCCACCATTTGATCCAGGGGTACAAGGTCCACCATTTGATCCAGGGGTACAAGATCCACCATTTGATCCAAGGGTACAAGGTCCATCATTTGATCCAGGGGTACAAGATCCACCATTTGATCCAGGGGTACAATGTCCATCATTTGATCCAGGGGGACAAGGTCCATTATTTGATCCAGGGTTAGAATGTCCACCATTTGATCCAGGGGTACAAGATCCACCATTTGATCCAGGGGTACAAGGTCCATCATTTGATCCAGGGGTACAAGATCCACCATTTGATCCAGGGGTACAAGGTCCATCATTTGATCCAGGGGTACAAGATCCACCATTTGATCCAGGGGTACATTGTCCATTATTTGATCCAGGTGTACAAGTTCCACCATTTGATCCAGGGGTACAAAGTCCATTATTTGATCCAGGTGTTCATGATCCACCATTTGATTTAGGGTACAAGGTCCATCATTTGATCCAGGTGTTCAAGATCCACCATTTGATTTAGGGTACAAGGTCCATCATTTGATCCAGGTGTTCAAGGTCCATCATTTGATCCAGGGTTACAAGATCCACCATTTGATCCAGGGGTACAAGTTCCATTATTTGATCCAGGGGTACAAGATCCACCATTTGATCCAGGGGTACAAGGTCTACCATTTGATCCAGGGGTACAAGATCCACCATTTGATCCAGGGGTATGAGGTCCATCATTTGATTCCGGGGTACAAGATCTACCATTTGAACCAGGGGTACAAGATCCACCATTTGATCCAGGGGTACAAGGTCCATCATTTGATCCAGGTGTAGAAGGTCCACCATTTGATCCAGGGGTACAAGTTCCATTATTTGATCCAGGGGTACAAGATCCACCATTTGATCCAGGGGTACAAGTTCCATTATTTGATCCAGGGGTTACAAGATCCACCATTTGATCCAGGGGTTACAAGATCCATTATTTGATCCAGGGGTACAAGGTCTACCATTTGATCCAGGGGTACAAGATCCACCATTTGATCCAGGGGTATGAGGTCCATCATTTGATTCCGGGGTACTAGGTCTACCATTTGATCCAGGGGTACAAGATCCACCGTTTGATCCAGGGGTATAAGGTCCATCGTTTGATCCAGGGGTACAAGATCCATTATTTGATCCAGGGGTGCAAGATCCACCATTTGATCCAGGGGTACAATGACCATCATTTGATCCAGGGGTACAGGATCCAGCATTTGATCCAGGGGTATAATGTTCATTATTTGATCCAGGGGTACAAGATCCACCGTTTGATCCAGGGGTATAAGGTCCATCGTTTGATCCAGCGGTATAAGATCCACCATTTGATCCAGGGGTACAAGGTCCATCATTTGATCCAGGTGTACAAGGTCCATTATTTGATCCAGGGGTACAGTGTTCATTATTTGATCCAGGTGTACAAGTTCCACCTTTTGATCCAGTGGTACAGTGTTCATTATTTGATCCAGGTGTAGAAGACCCACCATTTGATCCAGGGGTACAAGGTCCAGCATTTGATCCAGGTGTACAAGGTCCATTATTTGATCCAGGGGTACAAGGTCCATTATTTGATCCAGGGGTACAAGATCCACCATTTGATCCAGGGTTAGAATGTCCATCATTTGATCCAGGGGTACAAGATCCACCATTTGATCCAGGGGTAGAATGTCCATCATTTGATCCAGGGGTACAAGGTCCATTATTTGATCCAGGTTTACAAGGTCCACCATTTGATCCATGGGTACAAGATCCACCATTTGATCCAGGGTTACAAGGTGCATTATTTGATCCAGGGGTACAATGTCCACCATTTGATCCAGGGGTACAAGGTCCATTATTTGATCCAGGGTTAGAATGTCCACCATTTGATCCAGGGGTACAAGATCCACCATTTGATCCAGGGGTACAATGTCCATTATTTGATCCAGGGCTACAATGTCCACCATTTGATCCAGGGGTACAAGGTCCACCATTTGATCCAGGGGTACAAGATCCACCATTTGATCCAAGGGTACAAGGTCCATCATTTGATCCAGGGGTACAAGATCCACCATTTGATCCAGGGGTACAATGTCCATCATTTGATCCAGGGGGACAAGGTCCATTATTTGATCCAGGGTTAGAATGTCCACCATTTGATCCAGGGGTACAAGATCCACCATTTGATCCAGGGGTACAAGGTCCATCATTTGATCCAGGGGTACAAGATCCACCATTTGATCCAGGGGTACAAGGTCCATCATTTGATCCAGGGGTACAAGATCCACCATTTGATCCAGGGGTACAAGGTCCAGCATTTGATCCAGGTGTACAAGGTCCATTATTTGATCCAGGGGTACAAGGTCCATTATTTGATCCAGGGGTACAAGATCCACCATTTGATCCAGGGTTAGAATGTCCATCATTTGATCCAGGGGTACAAGATCCACCATTTGATCCAGGGGTAGAATGTCCATCATTTGATCCAGGGGTACAAGGTCCATTATTTGATCCAGGTTTACAAGGTCCACCATTTGATCCATGGGTACAAGATCCACCATTTGATCCAGGGTTACAAGGTGCATTATTTGATCCAGGGGTACAATGTCCACCATTTGATCCAGGGGTACAAGGTCCATTATTTGATCCAGGGTTAGAATGTCCACCATTTGATCCAGGGGTACAAGATCCACCATTTGATCCAGGGGTACAATGTCCATTATTTGATCCAGGGCTACAATGTCCACCATTTGATCCAGGGGTACAAGGTCCACCATTTGATCCAGGGGTACAAGATCCACCATTTGATCCAAGGGTACAAGGTCCATCATTTGATCCAGGGGTACAAGATCCACCATTTGATCCAGGGGTACAATGTCCATCATTTGATCCAGGGGGACAAGGTCCATTATTTGATCCAGGGTTAGAATGTCCACCATTTGATCCAGGGGTACAAGATCCACCATTTGATCCAGGGGTACAAGGTCCATCATTTGATCCAGGGGTACAAGATCCACCATTTGATCCAGGGGTACAAGGTCCATCATTTGATCCAGGGGTACAAGATCCACCATTTGATCCAGGGGTACATTGTCCATTATTTGATCCAGGTGTACAAGTTCCACCATTTGATCCAGGGGTACAAAGTCCATTATTTGATCCAGGTGTTCATGATCCACCATTTGATTTAGGGTACAAGGTCCATCATTTGATCCAGGTGTTCAAGATCCACCATTTGATTTAGGGTACAAGGTCCATCATTTGATCCAGGTGTTCAAGGTCCATCATTTGATCCAGGGTTACAAGATCCACCATTTGATCCAGGGGTACAAGTTCCATTATTTGATCCAGGGGTACAAGATCCACCATTTGATCCAGGGGTACAAGGTCTACCATTTGATCCAGGGGTACAAGATCCACCATTTGATCCAGGGGTATGAGGTCCATCATTTGATTCCGGGGTACAAGATCTACCATTTGAACCAGGGGTACAAGATCCACCATTTGATCCAGGGGTACAAGGTCCATCATTTGATCCAGGTGTAGAAGGTCCACCATTTGATCCAGGGGTACAAGTTCCATTATTTGATCCAGGGGTTACAAGATCCACCATTTGATCCAGGGGTACAAGTTCCATTATTTGATCCAGGGGTACAAGATCCACCATTTGATCCAGGGGTACAAGTTCCATTATTTGATCCAGGGGTTACAAGATCCACCATTTGATCCAGGGGTTACAAGATCCATTATTTGATCCAGGGGTACAAGGTCTACCATTTGATCCAGGGGTACAAGATCCACCATTTGATCCAGGGGTATGAGGTCCATCATTTGATTCCGGGGTACAAGGTCTACCATTTGATCCAGGGGTACAAGATCCACCATTTGATCCAGGGGTACAAGGTCCATCATTTGATCCAGGTGTAGAAGGTCCATTATTTGATCCAGGGGTACAGTGTTCATTATTTGATCCAGGTGTACAAGATCCACCTTTTGATCCAGGGGTACAGTGTTCATTATTTGATCCAGGTGTAGAAGACCCTCCATTTGATCCAGGGGTACAAGGTCCAGCATTTGATCCAGGTGTACAAGGTCCATTATTTGATCCAGGGGTACAAGGTCCATTATTTGATCCATGAGTACAAGATCCACCATTTGATCCAGGGGTACAAGATCCACCATTTGATCCAGGGTTACAAGGTCCATTATTTTATCCAGGGGTACAATGTCCACCATTTGATCCAGGGGTAGAATGTCCATTATTTGATCCAGGGGTACAAGATCCACCATTTGATCCAGGGGTACAAGATCCACCATTTGATCCAGGGGTACAAGATCCACCATTTGATCCAGGGGTACAAGGTCCATCATTTGATCCAGGGGTACAAGATCCACCATTTGATCCAGGGGTACAATGTCCATCATTTGATCCAGGGGGACAAGGTCCATTATTTGATCCAGGGTTAGAATGTCCACCATTTGATCCAGGGGTACAAGGTCCATTATTTCATCCAGGTGTACAAGGTCCATCATTTGATCCAGGGGTACAAGGTCCATTATTTGATCCAGGGGTACAAGATCCACCGTTTGATCCATGTGTACAAGGTCCATCATTTGATCCAGGGGTACAAGATCCATTATTTGATCCAGGGGTACAAGATCCATTATTTGATCCAGGGGTACAAGATCCACCATTTGATCCAGGGGTACAAGGTCCACCATTTAATCCAGGGGTACAAGATCCATCATTTGATCCAGGGGTACAAGGTCCAGCATTTGATCCAAGGGTACAGTGTTCATTATTTGATCCAGGGGTACAAGGTCCATTATTTGATCTAGGTGTACAAGGTCCAGCATTTGATCCAGGGGTACAAGGTCCAGCATTTGATCCAGGGGTACAAGATGCACCATTTGATCCAGGGGTACAAGTTCCACCATTTAATCCAGGGGTACAAGATCCATTATTTGATCCAGGGGTACAAGATCCACCATTTGATCCAGGGGTACAAGATCCACCATATTATCCAGGGGTACAAGATCCATTATTTGATCCAGGGGTACAAGATCCACCATTTGATCCAGGGGTACAAGATCCACCATTTGATCCAGGGGTACAAGGTCCACCATTTGATCCAGCGGTACAAGATCCATCATTTGATCCAGGGGTACAAGGTCCATTATTTGATCCAGGGGTACAATGTCCACCATTTGATCCAGGGGTACAAGGTCCAGTATTTGATCCAGGTGTACAAGTTCCATCATTTGATCCAGGGGTACAAGATCCACCATTTGATCCAGGGGTACAAGGTCCATTATTTGATCCAGGGGTACAAGATCCACCGTTTGATCCAGGTGTACAAGGTCCATCGTTTGATCCAGGGGTACAAGATCCATTATTTGATCCAGGGGTACAAGGTCCATTATTTGATCTAGGTGTACAAGGTCCAGCATTTGATCCAGGGGTACAAGGTCCACCATTTAATCCAGGGGTACAAGATCCATCATTTGATCCAGGGGTACAAGGTCCAGCATTTGATCCAAGGGTACAGTGTTCATTATTTGATCCAGGGGTACAATGTCCACCATTTGATCCAGGGGTACAAGATCCATTATTTGATCTAGGTGTACAAGGTCCAGCATTTGATCCAGGGGTACAAGGTCCAGCATTTGATCCAGGGGTACAATGTTCATTATTTGATCCAGGGGTACAAGATCCACCATTTGATCCAGGGGTACAAGGTCCATCATTTGATCCAGGGGTACAAGATCCACCATTTGATCCATGGGTACAAGGTCCACCATATGATCCAGGGGTACAAGATCCATTATTTGATCCAGGGGTACAAGGTCCATCATTTGATTCCGTGATACAAGGTCCATCATTTGATCCAGGGGTACAAGGTCCAGTATTTGATCCAGGTGTACAAGTTCCATCATTTGATCCAGGGGTACAAGATCCACCATTTGATCCAGGGGTACAAGGTCCATCATTTGATCCAGGGGTACAAGATCCACCATTTGATCCAGGGGTACAAGGTCCATCATTTGATCCAGGGGTACAAGATCCACCATTTGATCCAGGGGTACAAGGTCCATCATTTGATCCAGGTGTAGAAGGTCCATTATTTGATCCAGGGGTACAGTGTTCATTATTTGATCCAGGTGTACAAGATCCACCTTTTGATCCAGGGGTACAGTGTTCATTATTTGATCCAGGTGTAGAAGACCCTCCATTTGATCCAGGGGTACAAGGTCCAGCATTTGATCCAGGTGTACAAGGTCCATTATTTGATCCAGGGGTACAAGGTCCATTATTTGATCCATGAGTACAAGATCCACCATTTGATCCAGGGGTACAAGATCCACCATTTGATCCAGGGTTACAAGGTCCATTATTTTATCCAGGGGTACAATGTCCACCATTTGATCCAGGGGTAGAATGTCCATTATTTGATCCAGGGGTACAAGATCCACCATTTGATCCAGGGGTACAAGATCCACCATTTGATCCAGGGGTACAAGGTCCATCATTTGATCCAGGGGTACAAGGTCCACTATTTGGTCCAGGGGTACAAGGTCCACCATATGATCCAGGGGTACATGATCCACCATTTGATCCAGGGGTACAAGGTCCATTATTTGATCCAGGGGTTCAATGTCCACCATTTGATCCAGGGGTACAAGGTCCATTATTTCATCCAGGTGTACAAGGTCCATCATTTGATCCAGGGGTACAAGGTCCATTATTTGATCCAGGGGTACAAGATCCACCGTTTGATCCATGTGTACAAGGTCCATCATTTGATCCAGGGGTACAAGATCCATTATTTGATCCAGGGGTACAAGATCCATTATTTGATCCAGGGGTACAAGATCCACCATTTGATCCAGGGGTACAAGGTCCACCATTTAATCCAGGGGTACAAGATCCATCATTTGATCCAGGGGTACAAGGTCCAGCATTTGATCCAAGGGTACAGTGTTCATTATTTGATCCAGGGGTACAAGGTCCATTATTTGATCTAGGTGTACAAGGTCCAGCATTTGATCCAGGGGTACAAGGTCCAGCATTTGATCCAGGGGTACAAGATGCACCATTTGATCCAGGGGTACAAGTTCCACCATTTAATCCAGGGGTACAAGATCCATTATTTGATCCAGGGGTACAAGATCCACCATTTGATCCAGGGGTACAAGATCCACCATATTATCCAGGGGTACAAGATCCATTATTTGATCCAGGGGTACAAGATCCACCATTTGATCCAGGGGTACAAGATCCACCATTTGATCCAGGGGTACAAGGTCCACCATTTGATCCAGCGGTACAAGATCCATCATTTGATCCAGGGGTACAAGGTCCATTATTTGATCCAGGGGTACAATGTCCACCATTTGATCCAGGGGTACAAGGTCCAGTATTTGATCCAGGTGTACAAGTTCCATCATTTGATCCAGGGGTACAAGATCCACCATTTGATCCAGGGGTACAAGGTCCATTATTTGATCCAGGGGTACAAGATCCACCGTTTGATCCAGGTGTACAAGGTCCATCGTTTGATCCAGGGGTACAAGATCCATTATTTGATCCAGGGGTACAAGGTCCATTATTTGATCTAGGTGTACAAGGTCCAGCATTTGATCCAGGGGTACAAGGTCCACCATTTAATCCAGGGGTACAAGATCCATCATTTGATCCAGGGGTACAAGGTCCAGCATTTGATCCAAGGGTACAGTGTTCATTATTTGATCCAGGGGTACAATGTCCACCATTTGATCCAGGGGTACAAGATCCATTATTTGATCTAGGTGTACAAGGTCCAGCATTTGATCCAGGGGTACAAGGTCCAGCATTTGATCCAGGGGTACAATGTTCATTATTTGATCCAGGGGTACAAGATCCACCATTTGATCCAGGGGTACAAGGTCCATCATTTGATCCAGGGGTACAAGATCCACCATTTGATCCATGGGTACAAGGTCCACCATATGATCCAGGGGTACAAGATCCATTATTTGATCCAGGGGTACAAGGTCCATCATTTGATTCCGTGATACAAGGTCCATCATTTGATCCAGGGGTACAAGGTCCAGTATTTGATCCAGGTGTACAAGTTCCATCATTTGATCCAGGGGTACAAGATCCACCATTTGATCCAGGGGTACAAGGTCCATCATTTGATCCAGGGGTACAAGATCCACCATTTGATCCAGGGGTACAAGGTCCATCATTTGATCCAGGGGTACAAGATCCACCATATGATCCAGGGGTACAAGATCCATTATTTGATCCAGGGGTACAAGGTCCATCATTTGATTCCGTGATACAAGGTCCATCATTTGATCCAGGGGTACAAGGTCCAGTATTTGATCCAGGTGTACAAGTTCCATCATTTGATCCAGGGGTACAAGATCCACCATTTGATCCAGGGGTACAAGGTCCATCATTTGATCCAGGGGTACAAGATCCACCATTTGATCCAGGGGTACAAGGTCCATCATTTGATCCAGGGGTACAAGATCCACCATTTGATCCAGGGGTACAATGTGCATTATTTGATCCAGGTGTACAAGTTCCACCATTTGATCCAGGGGTACAAGGTCCATTATTTGATCCAGGTGTACAAGATCCACCATTTGATTTAGGGGTACAATGTGCATTATTTGATCCAGGTGTACAAGTTCCACCATTTGATCCAGGGGTACAATATCCACCATTTGATCCAGGGGTACAAGGTCCATCATTTAATCCAGGTGTAGAAGGTCCATTATTTGATCCAGGGGTACATTGTTCATTATTTTATCCAGGTGTACAATATCCACCTTTTGATCCAGGGGTACAGTGTTCATTATTTGATCCAGGTATAGAAGACCCTCCATTTGATCCAGGGGTACAAGGTCCAGCATTTGATCCAGGTGTACAAGGTCCATTATTTGATCCAGGGGTACAAGGTCCATTATTTGATCCATGAGTACAAGATCCACCATTTGATCCAGGGGTACAAGATCCACCGTTTGATCCAGTGGTACAATATCCACCATTTGATCCAGGGGTACAAGATCCACCATTTGATCCAGGGGTACAAGGTCCATCATTTGATCCAGGGGTACAAGGTCCACCATTTGATCCAGGGGTACAAGATCCATCATTTGATCCAGGGGTACAAGGTCCAGCATTTGATCCAAGGGTACAGTGTTCATTATTTGATCCAGGGGTACAAGGTCCATTATTTGATCTAGGTGTACAAGGTCCAGCATTTGATCCAGGGGTACAAGGTCCAGCATTTGATCCAGGGGTACAAGATGCACCATTTGATCCAGGGGTACAAGTTCCACCATTTAATCCAGGGGTACAAGGTCCATTATTTGATCCAGGGGTACAAGGTCCAGTATTTGATCCAGGTGTACAAGTTCCATCATTTGATCCAGGGGTACAAGATCCACCATTTGGTCCAGGGGTACAAGGTCCATTATTTGATCCAGGGGTACAAGATCCACCTTTTGATCCAGGTGTACAAGGTCCATCATTTGATCCAGGGGTACAAGGTCCAGCATTTGATCCAGGGGTACAATGTTCATTATTTGATCCAGAGGTACAAGGTCCACCATTTAATCCAGGGGTACAAGATCCATCATTTGATCCAGGGGTACAAGGTCCAGCATTTGATCCAAGGGTACAATGTTCATTATTTGATCCAGGGGTACAAGATCCACCATTTGATCCAGGGGTACAAGGTCCACCATTTGATCCAGGGGTACAAGATCCACCATTTGATCCAGGGGTACATGATCCAGCATTTGATTCCGTGATACAAGGTCCATCATTTGATCCAGGGGTACAAGATCCACCATTTGATCCAGGGGTACAAGGTCCACCATATGATCCAGGGGTACAAGATCCATTATTTGATCCAGGGGTACAAGATCCACCATTTGATCCAGGGGTACAAGATCCACCATTTGATCCAGGGGTACAAGGTCCACCATTTGATCCAGGGGTACATGATCCAGCATTTGATTCCGTGATACAAGGTCCATCATTTGATCCAGGGGTACAAGGTCCAGTATTTGATCCAGGTGTACAAGTTCCATCATTTGATCCAGGGGTACAAGATCCACCATTTGATCCAGGGGTACAAGGTCCATCATTTGATCCAGGGGTACAAGATCCACCATTTGATCCAGGGGTGCAAGGTCCATCATTTGATCCAGGGGTACAAGATCCACCATTTGATCCAGGGGTACAATGTGCATTATTTGATCCAGGTGTACAAGTTCCACCATTTGATCCAGGGGTACAAGGTCCATTATTTGATCCAGGTGTACAAGATCCACCATTTGATTTAGGGGTACAAGGTCCATCATTTGATCCAGGTGTACAAGTTCCATCATTTGATCCAGGGTTACAAGATCCACCATTTGATCCAGGGGTACAAGTTCCATCATTTGATCCAGGGGTACAAGATCCACCATTTGATCCAGGGGTACAATGTGCATTATTTGATCCAGGTGTACAAGTTCCACCATTTGATCCAGGGGTACAATATCCACCATTTGATCCAGGGGTACAAGGTCCATCATTTAATCCAGGTGTAGGAGGTCCATTATTTGATCCAGGGGTACAGTGTTCATTATTTTATCCAGGTGTACAATATCCACCTTTTGATCCAGGGGTACAGTGTTCATTAGTTGATCCAGGTGTAGAAGACCCTCCATTTGATCCAGGGGTACAAGGTCCAGCATTTGATCCAGGTGTACAAGGTCCATTATTTGATCCAGGGGTACAAGGTCCATTATTTGATCCATGAGTACAAGATCCACCATTTGATCCAGGGGTACAAGATCCACCGTTTGATCCAGTGGTACAATATCCACCATTTGATCCAGGGGTACAAGATCCACCATTTGATCCAGGGGTACAAGGTCCATCATTTGATCCAGGGGTACAAGGTCCACCATTTGATCCAGGGGTATAAGATCCACCATTTGATCCAGGTGTACAAGGTCCATTATTTGATCCAGGTGTACAGTGTTCATTATTTGATCCAGGTGTACAAGATCCACCTTTTGATCCAGGGGTACAGTGTTCATTATTTGATCCAGGTGTAGAAGACCCACCATTTGATCCAGGGGTACAAGGTCCAGCATTTGATCCAGGTGTACAAGGTTCATTATTTGATCCAGGAGTACAAGATCCACCATTTGATCCAGGGTTAGAATGTCCACCTTTGATCCAGGTGTACAAGGTCCATCATTTGATCCAGGGGTACAAGATCCACCATTTGATCCAGGGTTACAAGGTCCATTATTTGATCCAGGGGTACAATGTCCACCATTTGATCCAGGGGTACAAGGTCCATTATTTGATCCAGGTGTACAAGGTCCGTCATTTGATCCAGGGGTACAAGGTCCATTATTTGATCCAGGGGTACAAGATCCACCGTTTGATCCAGGTGTACAAGGTCCATCATTTGATCCAGGGGTACAAGGTCCATTATTTGATCCAGGGGTACAAGATCCACCGTTTGATCCAGGTGTACAAGGTCCATCATTTGATCCAGGGGTACAAGATCCATTATTTGATCCAGGGGTACAAGATCCATTATTTGATCCAGGGGTACAAGATCCACCATTTAATCCAGGGGTACAAGATCCATCATTTGATCCAGGGGTACAAGGTCCAGCATTTGATCCAAGGGTACAGTGTTCATTATTTGATCCAGGGGTACAAGGTCCATTATTTGATCCAGGGGTACAAGATCCAGCATTTGATCCAGGGGTACAAGGTCCACCATTTGATTTAGGGGTACAAGGTCCAGCATTTGATCCAGGGGTACAATGTCCATTATTTGATCCAGGGGTACAATGACCACCATTTGATCCAGGGGTACAAGGTCCATTATTTGATCCAGGGGTACAAGGTCCATCATTTGATCCAGGGGCAGACTGGGTGAACTTGAAGATTTCACTGATTTGGCGCCGTGGCTTCATGTGAAGCACGATCGTTTCACGTTGAGGGCGCTACACGTGTCAGACGTCAGGGACCCGGGCTCTCTGACTGGCTGACTGCCCCTGGGTCCTGACCCCCATCCACATGGCATCCAGTAACCTCACTGTAAGGGGGTTTCTTCTTTTGTGGGGTTTTTTGTGTAAGGGGGTTCTTTTGTTACTGTGTTTTGTTAAAATAAGGCATATATAATAAGTTTGGCGCCTTTATTTTCTTTTCCTTCATATATACGATATTGTTATTAATCACTCAGTTTTAGTAATCTCTATAAAATGTAATCATTTAATCACATATGTTGTACTGTCTGTTATTTGACGGGGTGTGGACATCACACAGCATCCACACCAGCTGATTACCCAGTTTGGCGGGGCCGAAGGCTGCTCCCCCCAGACGAGAACGACCTGAGCGAGCCTGAGGCAACCCAGGAGGCTACATCAGTGAACAGAGGCAGTGATAGAAGCAGAGCCCGTCGGATGTTCAGGCTGAATCCCGCTGCCCAGGATGACCCACAACTCTGATTATGTCGGGTCTCTGGCAGTGTTATCCCCAGGCCAGAGTAAAACACAGACAGGAGGAGGGTGACAGCTTTGCTCAACAATGTAGAAATGAGGTTTTGACCTGAACTGTGAAGCAGGACAGTGGGACAATGTTTCACGTGTGAAGGGTTGTACGTGTGTGTCACTGAGCTCTGTCTGTTTTTTTACAGGGCGTTTATCTCCCAGGATTCGGCAACTATGCACCTTCCAGCAGACATTGGTAGGTTGGGCCCTGACAATTCAATCCAAACGTGAGGGTTGTGGCTGTGGGGAGCATGGAAGCCAGTGTAGACAGATGAGCAGAATGAACAATCCTGATTCCAGTGACCGAGCACTTGCCTCTCCCTCAGCCCGTCTCTGCCTGCCCGCGTCGGGCTTCCTCGTGGGCATAAGTAGAACGACCACACAAGGTCAAACCACATCCAGCAGGGATCAAGCTTAACAATTATTTATATTGCATTTAAGATTTTTAGCTGAGAAACTGAAGAAAAATTGTTTTACTTCTTTTCTGACTTACAAGCTACAAAACAACAGAAACCTCAGGAAACAATCAGCATCTGTGGAGAGAGAAACGGAACTACAAAACTCCATCATAACCAGAAACCACAACTTCACAGGTTATTTTTTGTTATTGAGAATCAGGCTGAGAACCCAGCTACAGACCGGAATATTTTTTAACGTGATAAACCCATTTCCGAATGGCGTGTCCGAATGCAAGTGCAGGGTATGTTCAGACTGTGTCTGCAGGATGTGTTCAGACTTTGCAGGCTGTGATCAGACAGTTAGCTGCAAGATTAAGTTTTTCTTCCTTTGGTTTTGAAACCTTTAGCTGACTTCCATCATCATCATCATTTCATTCAAAGGACAGTATTTTCTGTGACTGTCTCTATTTTACTACTTGGACTGCAGTCTGTATGGCTGCATTCGGATTGCAGTCTGCGAGGTGCATCAGACTTCTGTCTGCGAGGTGCATTCAGAATTCTGTCTGCGAGGTGCATTCAGACTGCCGTCTGCGAGGTGCATCAGACTTCTGTCTGCGAGGTGCATCAGACTTCTGTCTGCGAGGTGCATCAGAATTCTGTCTGCGAGGTGCATTCAGACTGCCGTCTGCGAGGTGCATCAGACTTCTGTCTGCGAGGTGCATTCAGACTTTTGTCTGCGAGGTGCATCAGACTTCTGTCTACGACGTGATTCAGACTTCTGTCTGCGATGTGCATCAGAATTCTGTCTGCGAGATGCATCAGACTTCTGTCTGTGAGGTGCATCAGACTTCTGTCTGCGAGGTGCATCAGACTTCTGTCTGCGAGGTGCATTCAGACTGCCGTCTGTGAGGTGCATCAGACTTCTGTCTGCGAGGTGCATCAGACTTCTGTCTGCGAGGAGCATTCAGAATTCTGTCTGCGAGGAGCATTCAGAATTCTGTCTGCGAGGTGCATTCAGACTGCCGTCTGCGAGGTGCATCAGACTTCTGTCTGCGAGGAGCATTCAGAATTCTGTCTGCGAGGAGCATTCAGAATTCTGTCTGCGAGGAGCATTCAGAATTCTGTCTGCGAGGTGCATTCAGAATTCTGTCTGCGAGGTGCATTCAGACTTCTGTCTGCGAGGTGCATTCAGACTGCCGTCTGCGAGGTGCATCAGACTTCTGTCTGCGAGGAGCATTCAGAATTCTGTCTGCGAGGAGCATTCAGAATTCTGTCTGCGAGGTGCATTCAGAATTCTGTCTGCGAGGTGCATTCAGACTTCTGTCTGCGAGGTGCATTCAGACTTCTGTCTGCGATGTGCATCAGACTTCTGTCTACGAGGTGCATCAGACTTCTGTCTGCGAGGAGCATTCAGAATTCTGTCTGCGAGGAGCATTCAGAATTCTGTCTGCGAGGTGCATTCAGACTGCCGTCTGCGAGGTGCATCAGACTTCCGTCTGTGAGGTGCATCAGACTTCTGTCTGCGAGGTGCATCAGACTTCTGTCTGCGAGGAGCATTCAGAATTCTGTCTGCGAGGAGCATTCAGAATTCTGTCTGCGAGGTGCATTCAGAATTCTGTCTGCGAGGAGCATTCAGAATTCTGTCTGCGAGGAGCATTCAGAATTCTGTCTGCGAGGTGCATTCAGAATTCTGTCTGCGAGGAGCATTCAGAATTCTGTCTGCGAGGTGCATTCAGACTGCCGTCTGCGAGGTGCATCAGACTTCTGTCTGCGAGGTGCATCAGACTGCCGTCTGCGAGGTGCATCAGACTTCTGTCTGCGAGGTGCATCAGACTTCTGTCTGCGAGGTGCATCAGACTTCTGTCTGCGAGGTGCATCAGACTTCTGTCTGCGAGGTGCATTCAGACTTCTGTCTGCGAGGTGCATTCAGACTGCCGTCTGCGAGGTGCATCAGACTTCTGTCTGCGAGGAGCATTCAGAATTCTGTCTGCGAGGAGCATTCAGAATTCTGTCTGCGAGGTGCATTCAGAATTCTGTCTGCGAGGTGCATTCAGACTTCTGTCTGCGAGGTGCATTCAGACTTCTGTCTGCGATGTGCATCAGACTTCTGTCTACGAGGTGCATCAGACTTCTGTCTGCGAGGAGCATTCAGAATTCTGTCTGCGAGGAGCATTCAGAATTCTGTCTGCGAGGTGCATTCAGACTGCCGTCTGCGAGGTGCATCAGACTTCCGTCTGTGAGGTGCATCAGACTTCTGTCTGCGAGGTGCATCAGACTTCTGTCTGCGAGGAGCATTCAGAATTCTGTCTGCGAGGAGCATTCAGAATTCTGTCTGCGAGGTGCATTCAGAATTCTGTCTGCGAGGAGCATTCAGAATTCTGTCTGCGAGGAGCATTCAGAATTCTGTCTGCGAGGTGCATTCAGAATTCTGTCTGCGAGGAGCATTCAGAATTCTGTCTGCGAGGTGCATTCAGACTGCCGTCTGCGAGGTGCATCAGACTTCTGTCTGCGAGGTGCATCAGACTGCCGTCTGCGAGGTGCATCAGACTTCTGTCTGCGAGGTGCATCAGACTTCTGTCTGCGAGGTGCATCAGACTTCTGTCTGCGAGGTGCATCAGACTTCTGTCTGCGAGGTGCATTCAGACTACCGTCTGCGAGGTGCATCAGACTTCTGTCTGCGAGGTGCATTCAGACTTTTGTCTGCGAGGTGCATCAGACTTCTGTCTACGACGTGATTCAGACTTCTGTCTGCGATGTGCATCAGAATTCTGTCTGCGAGATGCATCAGACTTCTGTCTGTGAGGTGCATCAGACTTCTGTCTGCGAGGTGCATCAGACTTCTGTCTGCGAGGTGCATTCAGACTGCCGTCTGCGAGGTGCATCAGACTTCTGTCTGCGAGGTGCATCAGACTTCTGTCTGCGAGGAGCATTCAGAATTCTGTCTGCGAGGAGCATTCAGAATTCTGTCTGCGAGGAGCATTCAGAATTCTGTCTGCGAGGTGCATTCAGACTGCCGTCTGCGAGGTGCATCAGACTTCTGTCTGCGAGGTGCATTCAGACTTTTGTCTGCGAGGTGCATCAGACTTCTGTCTACGACGTGATTCAGACTTCTGTCTGCGATGTGCATCAGAATTCTGTCTGCGAGATGCATCAGACTTCTGTCTACGATGTGATTCAGACTTCTGTCTGCGATGTGCATCAGAATTCTGTCTGCGAGGTGCATTCAGACTTCTGTCTGCGAGGTGCATTCAGACTGCCGTCTGCGAGGTGCATTCAGACTTCTGTCTGTGAGGTGCATCAGACTTCTGTCTGCGATGTGCATCAGACTTCCATCTGTGAGGTGCATTCAGACTACCGTCTGCGAGGTGCATCAGACTTCTGTCTGCGAGGTGCATTCAGACTACTGTCTGCGAGGTGCATTCAGAATTCTGTCTGCGAGGTGCATTCAGACTGCCGTCTGCGAGGTGCATCAGACTTCTGTCTGCGAGGTGCATTCAGAATTCTGTCTGCGAGGTGCATTCAGACTGCCGTCTGCGAGGTGCATTCAGAATTCTGTCTGCGAGGTGCATTCAGACTTTTGTCTGCGAGGTGCATCAGACTTCTGTCTGCGAGGTGCATCAGACTTCTGTCTGCGAGGTGCATTCAGACTTTTGTCTGCGAGGTGCATCAGACTTCTGTCTACGACGTGATTCAGACTTCTGTCTACGACGTGATTCAGACTTCTGTCTGCGATGTGCATCAGAATTCTGTCTGCGAGATGCATCAGACTTCTGTCTGTGAGGTGCATCAGACTTCTGTCTGCGAGGTGCATTCAGACTGCCGTCTGCGAGGTGCATCAGACTTCTGTCTGCGAGGTGCATTCAGACTTTTGTCTGCGAGGTGCATCAGACTTCTGTCTACGACGTGATTCAGACTTCTGTCTGCGATGTGCATCAGAATTCTGTCTGCGAGATGCATCAGACTTCTGTCTGTGAGGTGCATCAGACTTCTGTCTGCGAGGTGCATCAGACTTCTGTCTGCGAGGTGCATTCAGACTGCTGTCTGTGAGGTGCATCAGACTTCTGTCTGCGAGGTGCATCAGACTTCTGTCTGCGAGGAGCATTCAGAATTCTGTCTGCGAGGAGCATTCAGAATTCTGTCTGCGAGGAGCATTCAGAATTCTGTCTGCGAGGTGCATTCAGAATTCTGTCTGCGAGGTGCATTCAGACTTCTGTCTGCGAGGAGCATTCAGAATTCTGTCTGCGAGGTGCATTCAGACTTCTGTCTGCGAGGTGCATTCAGACTTCTGTCTGCGAGGTGCATTCAGACTGCCGTCTGCGAGGTGCATCAGACTTCTGTCTGCGAGGAGCATTCAGAATTCTGTCTGCGAGGTGCATTCAGAATTCTGTCTGCGAGGTGCATTCAGAATTCTGTCTGCGAGGTGCATTCAGACTTCTGTCTGCGATGTGCATCAGACTTCTGTCTACGAGGTGCATCAGACTTCTGTCTGCGAGGTGCATCAGACTTCTGTCTACGAGGTGCATCAGACTTCTGTCTGCGAGGAGCATTCAGAATTCTGTCTGCGAGGAGCATTCAGAATTCTGTCTGCGAGGTGCATTCAGACTGCCGTCTGCGAGGTGCATCAGACTTCCGTCTGTGAGGTGCATCAGACTTCTGTCTGCGAGGTGCATCAGACTTCTGTCTGCGAGGAGCATTCAGAATTCTGTCTGCGAGGAGCATTCAGAATTCTGTCTGCGAGGTGCATTCAGAATTCTGTCTGCGAGGAGCATTCAGAATTCTGTCTGCGAGGTGCATTCAGAATTCTGTCTGCGAGGTGCATTCAGAATTCTGTCTGCGAGGAGCATTCAGAATTCTGTCTGCGAGGTGCATTCAGACTGCCGTCTGCGAGGTGCATCAGACTTCCGTCTGTGAGGTGCATCAGACTTCTGTCTGCGAGGTGCATCAGAGTTCTGTCTGCGAGGTGCATCAGACTTCTGTCTGCGAGGTGCATTCAGACTACCGTCTGCGAGGTGCATCAGACTTCTGTCTGCGAGGTGCATCAGACTTCTGTCTGCGAGGTGCATCAGAATTCTGTCTGCGAGGTGCATTCAGACTACCGTCTGCGAGGTGCATTCAGAATTCTGTCTGCGAGGTGCATCAGACTTCTGTCTGCGAGGTGCATTCAGACTACCGTCTGCGAGGTGCATTCAGAATTCTGTCTGCGAGGTGCATTCAGAATTCTGTCTGCGAGGTGCATTCAGACTACCGTCTGCGAGGTGCATTCAGACTTCTGTCTGCGAGGTGCATTCAGACTTTTGTCTGCGAGGTGCATCAGACTTCTGTCTACGACGTGATTCAGACTTCTGTCTGCGATGTGCATCAGAATTCTGTCTGCGAGATGCATCAGACTTCTGTCTACGATGTGATTCAGACTTCTGTCTGCGATGTGCATCAGAATTCTGTCTGCGAGGTGCATTCAGACTTCTGTCTGCGAGGTGCATTCAGACTGCCGTCTGCGAGGTGCATTCAGACTTCTGTCTGTGAGGTGCATCAGACTTCTGTCTGCGATGTGCATCAGAATTCTGTCTGCGAGGTGCATCAGACTTCTGTCTACGACGTGATTCAGACTTCTGTCTGCGAGGTGCATTCAGACTTCTGTCTGCGAGGTGCATCAGACTTCTGTCTGCGAGATGCATTCAGACTACCGTCTGCGAGGTGCATTCAGACTTCTGTCTGCGAGGTGCATCAGACTTCTGTCTGCGAGGTGCATTCAGACTTTTGTCTGCGAGGTGCATCAGACTTCTGTCTGCGAGGTGCATTCAGACTTCTGTCTGCGAGGTGATTCAGACTTCTGTCTGCGAGGTGCATCAGACTTCTGTCTGCGAGGTGCATTCAGACTTCTGTCTGCGAGGTGATTCAGACTTCTGTCTGCGAGGTGCATCAGACTTCTGTCTGCGAGGTGCATCAGACTTCTGTCTGCGAGGAGCATTCAGACTGCCGTCTGCGAGGTGCATTCAGACTTCTGTCTGCAAGGTGATTCAGACTTCTGTCTGCGAGGTGCATCTGACTGCCGTCTGCGAGGTGCATTCAGACTTCTGTCTGCGAGGTGCATCTGACTGCCGTCTGCGAGGTGCATTCAGACTGCTGTTTGTAGGGTGCTTCAGACTGTGATCTGTGTGGTGCATCAGACTGCATCTACGGGTTAGTCTTGGGCAAACTCTCATGTTTGCTTGACACTAATGTATGTTCCTGGATGCATCAATTAAAGCCCTGCCGTATGTGATCTGAGATGGATACATTTTCTGCAATTCCCCCAGGCTGGCCACTTTCGATATGCTGGTCCAAGCCCAGTCCCTTTCCCCTCCACATCACTGTCAGGAGCACCCTCTCACTTGTCTACGGGGGCTCACTAAAGGATCGGGCTGTGGAGTTAATGGCAGTGAGCAGGGTGTCCCAGAGGAGGGTGATGGTACCACTATTGGAGGGGCTCTTGGAGGCACATAATCCATACAAAAGCCTTGGTATGTGGTCCGTGCCCTGAATGAAGCTGTGGACAGAGCCCCACCCATCCCGCAGGTCCTGCAGCTCTGAAGCGACATCCGATCAAAACCTCAGTTTCCAAAAATAATTGGTTATTTATGGCCAAGGGAGCTCGGTTACAGGGTCCAATCTCCACTAATAAAATGACAAGATCACTCTGCCGTTCACAAATCCCATGTGTTCCTCTGTGTCTGTTTGGGATGTTGTTTTATTCCCTGGGATATCGTCACCGAGTGCGAGGGAGAGGTGAGTGTTGTGGCAGGTAAAGAGTGTTCTCTGTGTGGAAGCTTCCCATCAGTCACCGAATGTTTGGTCTGGAGATCACCTCTGACCCAGCCGAGGAAGTAAGTACCTCCTCTGAGTGATGCTTATCAGAACAGAGTCCCTGCGGGCAGAAATAAGCGTCAATTTGGTTAGGAAGTGCTGTTCCTAGTGTAATTGTACTGTTTGATTTTCAGGAGATTATACAGACTTCTATTCGTCCCGCCAGCATGCCACAAACGTTGGAGTGATGTTTCGAGGCAAGGACAATGCCCTTATGCCTAACTGGTCAGTGCACCTTCTCTCACCTGCGTCTGTATTCATCCAGAAGTTGTAATGTTATGTAATTGATGTGTAATGTTAGTTATTCCTACATCTGTTTCTCTCTCTGCAGTTGCTGCCAGACCTGCTGAGTTTCTACTCCCCAGTAGTCTTGTAGGGCTGAAGGGCCTATTTCTGTGATTTCTATATCAGTTATCCCTGAAACAACTTCTACCTCCACCTTAAGAGATACTTGGCTGTGTGCCACCCTCCGTTGTGGCTGATGAGGCAGAACGGAGGGTGTCTGAGAGGCAAAAGGGCACGATTAGACTCAACTCATTTCCTTGCAGTCCAAAGCAACCCTGGGCAACCTTATATACCCCCCCCGCCCCCCGCACGAAGAATCCCTCAGGTGCGTGAATCCTTCCTTTAGATTGAAACTCAAACTAAACCTAAGGAGACTCGTAACATTCTGACCTGCAATTTCAAACACGTGTTTCTGGTTCCTGGTTGTCCCTTTTTATCTGCGATTTTGATCTGCAGATAACTAACGACACAGCGCAAGATTGATCCGAACGGAGTCGTCCTGAATGTACTGCACCCGGACTCTCTCAGTGATGACTTTGTGGGCTTTATATTCGGAGTTTTTCACCCTTTTTTTGCCCTTTGCACGGTTTGTTTTTTTTCTCTCTGCGTGTCGGGGTTGATGTTTTTCTCTGAACGGATTCCATGGTTTTCTTTGTTTCGAGGCTGTCTGTGGGGAACATGAATCACAGGCTTTTATAATAAATGTACTTTGAATCTTGTAACATTAACATTACCTTTCATATTAAATCTAAGACATCCCTGGGTACATGAGTCTGACCTGTTCAATGGACATTTTATTCTTGATTAAAGCAAAAGATAAACTGCTGGGCGAGCTTAGCAGGTGGGATCTGTGCAGGGAACATTGTTTCAAATGAAGACCCTGCATCGGAACTGGGAGTGCAGAGACCGAGGACTCCTTTCAGTTTAATTATTTGGCTGTGTTAGCCACTTAATGCATTGAATTGCTCTTCAAACGCATGTGAAAGCCCTTTAAGTGTTGTTCTGTTCTGTACTTGTTTCCTTGGAAACTGGCTCTTTCTGTAACTCTTTGGAAGGACAAAATGTTGAACAAAAACAGCCTCAAAAAAATTGCTGATTAAAGAGCCATAACCTCAGGGTGGTGAGCAACAGGATGGCTGGGTGGGGTGTCAATCAGTCTGTCACTTTAATTGGAGCAAGGAACTGGCTGCCTGAAATCCATGAACAGAAATTGGGGGGATAAACAGAGGGCTGGGCAGTATCTGTGGAGAGAGAGAAAGAAAAATGAGTTTAGCTTTTTGGTTGAATAATCCTTTATCGGAACTGGAAAGGAGAGAAGGTAAGTATGTTTTAAATTCCAGAGCTGAGGAGGAGTGGATACAGAGGGAGACCAAAGATGACGTAGTTGGTCAGAGAAGCTGTCTTAACCCTCTGGAATGCTGATAATCGGCTCCTTGGCATTCTTCACTTTGCTGGTTCACTGACTTCCCCAGTAGAACCTCTTTGTTAATTCTAATTTCTTCTATTTCCACTGAACCTTTGCCTCTCCAGTATTAACAGGAGACTTTTCTTGTCTCGATGAAAACACATAAAATACCAGTGCCATTTCTCTGTGATTTTGTTCCTCCACGTAGACATTTTTCCATCCTCAAGGACCCACACTCGCTCTCCTTTTCCGTCATACCGACAGAAGCTTTTACAGTCTTTTGATGTTTCTCCTTTATCAATTTTGTGGCCCTTGTTTGATGACTTTGTGAATTCTGCCAGTCATCAGATGTACTGCCTTTCCTGGTAGCGTTATAAGGCTTTTCCTTTGATTAAACAATAACTTCCATTGCCCCTGTATCCAGAGTTTTTAATAAGATACCAGAAAAAGAGGGGTATAGATATCCAGCGAGATGTGTGAGGCAGGAGATGAGAGAAGGAGGGGCTGATGAGGCTGAAGAGGGATTTAAAGCGTGGAGCTTGTGGCCGAGGTTCCCCGATGCAACACACTGAGCACGGCGGGCAGGTGAGGTTTGGAGGGGGAGGGGATTTTCAATGTCCTTACTTGACAGAGGGAGGCAAGGGAGTATTAGTAAAATTCAGATAGTTTGAATTTTCCAGGCAATATAGAGTATCCCATGGTAGATAGTATTTCTACAGATTTGTCAGTACAGGAATATATAGAGAGAAGGAGGGTGCAGTAGAGGACAGGGAGAAGGGCAGGAGTACATGAGAGAGATGGGGGCAGGAGTAGAGGAGAGGGGGCAGGAGAATAGGAGAGAGAGGGGCAGAGGAACAGGAGAGAGAGGGGGCAGAAGTAATCATATAACCATATAACAATTACAGCACGGAAACAGGCCACCTCAGCCCTTCCAGTCCGTACTGAACGCTTACTCTCACCTAGTCCCACTGACCCACACTCAGCCCATAACCCTCCATTCCTTTCCTGTCCGTATACCTATCCAAATTTTTTTAATGACAAAATTGAACCTGCCTCTACCACTTCTACTGGAATCTCGTTCCACAAAGTACTGGAGAGGGGGGCAGTAGAGGAGATAGAAGGGGCAGGAGTAGAGAAGAGAGGGAGAGGGGCAGGAGAACAGGAGAGAGAGGGGGCAGGAGGAGAGGAGGGAGGGGGCAGGAGGAGAGAAGAGAGGGAGGGGGCAGGAGTACAGGACAGAGGGGCAGGAGTAGAGGAGAGAGGGGGCAGGAGGAGAGAAGAGAGGGAGGGGGCAGGAGGGGAGAGGGGTAGGAGTAGAGAAGAGGGGACAGGAGAGAGAGAGGGGGCAGTAGAGGAGAGAGAGGGAGGGACAGGAGTAGAGGAAACAGAAGTTTAGGAGTATACGAAAGGTAGCAGGTGAGCCCATTACCACACTGGTGTTTCGTGCAGCATCAAAGGCCCTTCATATCTACCGGTGTCCAGAGCTTCTTTTATCGTGCCAGTAACTTCTTCTCAGTTTTCACTACTGTCAGTCATGCAAATTCCGGGTGGACACCCAGGAATACCATCGCACTCAGATGTGAAAGGAATCTTCACTACTGTTTCTGTAACAGTTTTGTTTTAGTTGTTAGCCCTTAGCTGAGCCCCTGACCCCGGAGGACCAGTGGACCACTCAGTCTGGCCTTTACCCTTCGACCTGTTTGGCCTGGGTGACCCTACCAAGAGCTGAAGCATAAATCCCTGACTCCAGCCAACACAGCTCTCCGGGTCATTGAGGCACGCAAGCCAACAAACCGTGACAAGGTTGTGTCCTCTTGGAGGGAGGTAGAGGGGTTGCTGAGGAAGGGGTAGGAGAGAGAAAGGTACACAGGAGTAGAGGAGAGAAGGATCATGTGCAGGGAAGAGAGAGGGCACGGGTATTAGAGAGAAAGGAGTATGGGAGGGAGAGGGCTGCAGGAACAGGGAAGGAAGAACAGGTGTAGAGGCGTAAGGGAGTGCAGGGGAGGAGGTGGCCTAACCATTCGAGGCAGCTCACTCATTTTCACATGTAGAAAGTAGTAGGAATTTGGAGTAAATACAGAAATTGTGTGGAAACACTCAGCCAGTCAGGCAGCATCTGAGGATGGAGTAACTGAGTTTGTGCTTCAGGTGGAAAGCTCTTGGAAGTTTGTAATAATCTACAGCAAGTGAGGAAAAGGTGGGCTGCGGAGTCAGGTCACCGTCTTTCTACGGCACGTTCTCAGGTCTGAGGAGACTTATTTTCATTCCAGTCTTATGAGTTCTATAAGGCCATAGCCTCCTACAAAGTTAAACATTGGGGACATAGAAACATAGAAAATAGGTGCAGGAGTAGGCCATTCGGCCCTTTGAGCCTGCACCGCCATTCAGTATGATCATGGCTGATCATCCAACTCAGAACCCTGTACCTGCTTTCTCTCCATACCCCCGATCCCTTTAGCCACAAGGGCCATATCTAACTTCCTCTTAAATATAGCCAATGAACTGGCCTCAACTGTTTTCTGTGGCAGAGAATTCCACGGATTCACCACTCTCTGTGTGAAGAAGTTTTTCCTCATCTCGGTCCTAAAAGGCTTCCCCGTTATCTCAAAACGGTGACCCCTCGTTCTGGACAGCAGAGCTTCACTTCCAGATGAGCTTGATGCCTCCTGTGCTCACTTTGCTCATCAGAACGCGCCCATGTCTCCTGATGATCCTTTGGTCTCAGTATCAGAAGAAGATGTACAGTCTACCTTCAAGAGAGTGAATTCATCTGGTCCGGACAGAGGACCTGGCCAAGTACTGAATACCTGTGCTGACCTGACCAGCTGGCTGGTGTGTTCATGGATATCTTCACCCTCTCACTCCGGTCTGAGGTAAGCACATTATTCAAGCAGGCTTTAAATATACCGGTGCCTAAGGAGAACGTTGTAATGTGCTTCACTGACTCTCGCCCAGTAGCACTTCGATCCACAGTGATGAAGTGTTTTGAGAGGCTGGTGTTGTAGCATATCAGCTCCTCCCTGATTGGTGACTTGGATCTGCTGCAATTTGCCTACCGAAGCAACAGGTCTACAGCGGATGCCATCTCGTTAGCTCTTCACACAACCCTGGAATATCCGGACACGAAGGAAGCATACATCAGGATGCTCTTTATCGATTACAGCTCAGCATTTAACTCCAAGTTAATCAGTGAAGTCCAAGCCCTGGGCCTCAATATCCCCTTGTGCAATTGAATCCTGGATTTCCTCACTTGTAGACCCCAGTCAGCTCAGTTTGGCAAAAGCATCTCCATGATCTCCATCAGCACAGGAGCACCACAGGGATGTGTGCTTAGCCCCCTGCTCTGCTCAATTTACACTTATGACTGTGTGGCTAAGTACAACTCCAACACCATATACAAGTTTGCTGATGACACCACTGTTGTGGGCTCTATCAAAGGTGGTGATGAATCAGCTTTGGAGAGAAAGCTTGAAAATTTGGCTCAGTGGTGTCATGATGACAATCTGTCACTCAATGTCAGCAGGACCAAGGAACTGAATAGACATCAGGAGAGGGAAAGCAGAGGTCCATCGGAGGATCAGAGGTGGAGAGGGTCAGGAAATTTAAATTCCTGGGTGTCACTATCTCAGAGCACCTGTTCAGGATAAAAACGTAATTGCAAAGAAAGCACAAAAGCATCGCAACTTCCTTAGAAGGCTGCACAGATTTTGCACGATATCTGAAATCTGGATAAATTTCTATAGATATGTGGTGGAAAGTGTGTTGACTGGCTGCATTCTGGCCTGGTATGGGAACACCAATGCCTTTGAATGGAAAATCCTCCAAAAGTTAGTGGATTTGGCCCAGTATATATGGGTAAAACACTCCCAACCATTGAGCACATCTACATGAAACACTTCAGTAGGAAAGCAACATTCATCATCAAAGAACCTCACCATTCAGGCCATGCTCTTTTCTCGCTGCGGCAATCAGGTAGGTACAGGTGCCTCAGGACTCGCACTTCCAGGTTCAAGAACAGTTACTACCTCTTAACCATCAGGATCTTGAACAGATGAGATAATAACATTTGTTAATTGAGATATCCCCATAATCAATTATCTCAATTTAAGGACTCTTTATCTTGTTATTTCATGTTCTCGTTATTTATTGCTATTTATAATTACATTTCAACAGTTTGCTGTTCATTGATCCCATTTACAGTTACTATTCTATAGTTTGTTGAGTATCTGCTCGGATAATCTCAGGGTTGTATGTGGTGACGTGTACGGTATGTGCTCGGATAATCTCAGGGTTGTATGTGGTGACGTGTACGATATGTGCTCGGATAATCTCAGGGTTGTATGTGGTGACGTGTATGGTATGTGATGGGATAATCTCAGGGTTGTATGTGGTGATGTGTACGGTATGTGCTTGGATAATCTCAGGGTTGTATGTGGTGACGGGTACGGTATGTGCTCGGATATTCTAAGGGTTATATCTGGTGACATGTACGGTATGTGCTCGGATAATCTCAGGGTTGTATGTGGTGATGTGTATGGTATGTGCTCGGATAACCTCAGGGTTGTATGTGGTGACGTGTACGGTATGTGCTTGGATAATCTCAGGGTTGTATGTGGTGATGTGTACGGTATGTGCTCGGATATTCTCTGGGTTGTATGTGGTGACGTGTACGGTATGTGCTCGGATAATCTCAGGGTTGTATGTCGTGACGTGTATGGTATGTGATGGGATATTCTCAGGGTTGTATGTGGTGACGTGTACGGTATGTGCTCGGATAACCTCAGGGTTGCATGTGGTGACGTGTACTGTATGTGCTGGGATAATCTCATGGTTGTATGTCGTGACGTGTATGGTATGTGATGGGATATTCTCAGGGTTGTATGTGGTGACGTGTACGGTATGTGCTAGGATAATCTCTGGGTTGTATGTGGTGACGTATACGGTATGTGCTCGGATAATCTCAGGGTTGTATGTGGTGACGTGTACAGTATGTGCTCGGATAATCTCAGGGTTGTATGTGGTGACGTGTACGGTATGTGCTGGGATAATCTCAGGGTTGTATGTGGTGACGTGTACGGTATGTGCTAGGATAATCTCTGGGTTGTATGTGGTGACGTGTACGGTATATGCTCGGATAATCTCTGGGTTGCATGTGGTGACATGTACGGTATGTGCTCGGATAATCTCAGGGTTGTATGTGGTGACGTGTACGGTATGTGCTCGGATAATCTCAGGGTTGTATGTGGTGACGTGTACGGTATGTGATGGGATAATCTCAGGGTTGTATGTGGCGGCGTGTATGGTATGTGCTCGGATAACCTCAGGGTTGTATGTGGTGACGTATACGGTATCTGATGGGATAATCTCAGGGTTGTATGTGGTGTCGTGTACGGTATGTGCTTGCATAATCTCAGGGTTGTATGTGGTGATGTGTACGGTATGTGCTCGGATATTCTCCGGGTTGTATGTGGTGACGTGTACGGTATGTGCTCGGATAATCTCAGGGTTGTATGTCGTGACGTGTATGGTATGTGATGGGATATTCTCAGGGTTGTATGTGGTGACGTGTACGGTATGTGATGGGATAATCTCAGGGTTGTATGTGGTGACGTGTATGGTATGTGCTCGGATAACCTCAGGGTTGCATGTGGTGACGTGTATGGTATGTGCTGGGATAATCTCAGGGTTGTATGTGGTGACGTGTACGGTATGTGCTAGGATAATCTCTGGGTTGTATGTGGTGACGTGTACGGTATGTGCTCAGATAATCTCAGGGTTGTATGTGGTGACGTGTACGGTATGTGCTCGGATAATCTCAGGGTTGTATGTGGTGACGGGTACGGTATGTGCTTGGATAATCTCAGGGTTGTATGTGGTGACGTGTACGGTATGTACTCGGATAATCACCGGGTTGTATGTGGTGACATGTATGGTATGTGCTCGGATAATCTCGGTTGTATGTGGTGACGTGTACGGTATCTGCTCGGATAATCTCAGGGTTGTATGTGGTGACGTGTACGGTATGTGCTTGGATAATCTCCGGGTTGTATGTGGTGACGTGTATGGTATGTGATGGGATATTCTCAGGGTTGTCTGAGGTGACGTGTACGGTATGTGCTTGGATAATCTCAGGGTTGTATGTGGTGATGTGTACGGTATGTGCTTGGATAATCTCAGGGTTGTATGTGGTGACGGGTACGCTATGTGCTCGGATATTCTAAGGGTTGTATCTGGTGACGTGTACGGTAGGTGCTCGGGTAATTTCAGGGTTGTATGTGGTGACGTGTACGGTATGTACTCGGATAATCGCAGGGTTGTATGTGGTGACGTGTACGGTATGTGCTCGGATAATCTCAGGGTTGTATGTGGTGACGTGTATGGTATGTGCTCGGATAACCTCAGGGTTGTATGTGGTGATGTGTATGGTATGTGCTCGGATAACCTCAGCGTTGTATGTGGTGACGTGTACGGAATGTGATGGGATAATCTCAGGGTTGTATGTGGTGATGTGTACGGTATGTGCTCGGATAATCTCAGGGTTGTATGTCGTGACGTGTACGGAATGTGCTGGGATAATCTCAGGGTTGTATGTGGTGACGTGTACGGTAGGTGCTCGGATAATCTCTGGGTTGTATGTGGTGACGTATACGGTATGTGCTCGGATAATCTCAGGGTTGTATGTGGTGACGTGTACGGTATGTGCTGGGATAATCTCAGGGTTGTATGTGGTGACGTGTACGGTATGTGCTGGGATAATCTCAGGGTTGTATGTGGTGACGTGTACGGTATGTGCTAGGATAATCTCTGGGTTGTATGTGGTGACGTGTACGGTATATGCTCGGATAATCTCTGGGTTGCATGTGGTGACGTGTACGGTATGTGCTCGGATAATCTCAGGGTTGTATGTGGTGACGTGTACGGTATGTGCTCGGTTAATGTCAGGGTTGTATGTGGTGATGGGTACGGTATGTGCTTGGATAATCTCAGGGTTGTATGTGGTGACGTGTACGGTATGTGCTCGGATAATCACCGGGTTGTATGTGGTGACGTGTATGGTATGTGCTCGGATAATCTCAGGATTGTATGTGGTGACGTGTACGGTATCTGCTCGGATAATCTCAGGGTTGTATGTGGTGACGTGTACGGTATGTGCTTGGATAATCTCCGGGTTGTATGTGGTGACGTGTATGGTATGTGATGGGACATTCTCAGGGTTGTCTGAGGTGACGTGTACGGTATGTGCTTGGATAACCTCAGGGTTGTATTTGGTGACGTGTATGATATGTGCTTGGATAACCTCAGGGTTGTATGTGGTGACGTGTATGATATGTGCTCAGATAATCTCAGGGTTGTATGTGGTGACATTTACGGTATGTGCTCGGATAATCTCAGGGTTGTATGTGGTGACGTGTATGGTATGTGCTCGGATAATCTCAGGGTTGTATGTCGTGACGTGTATGGTATGTGATGGGATAATCTCAGGGTTGTATGTTGTGACGTGTATGGTATGTGCTCGGATAATCTCAGGGTTGTATGTGGTGACGTGTACTGTATGTGATGGGATAATCTCAGGGTTGTATGTGGTGACGTGTACGGTATGTGCTCGGATAATCTCAGGGTTGTATGTGGTGACGTGTATGGTATGTGCTCGGATAACCTCAGGGTTGTATGTGGTGACGTGTACGGTATGGGCTCGGATAGTCTCAGGGTTGTATGTGGTGAAGTGTATGGTATGTGATGGGATAATCTCAGGGTTGTATGTGGTGACGTGTAAGGTATCTGCTTGGATAATCTCAGGGTTGTATGTGGTGACGTGTACTGTATGTGATGGGATAATCTCAGGGTTTTATGTGGTGACGTGTATGGTATGTGCTTGGACAACCTCAGGGTTGTATGTGGTGACGTGTATGATTTGTGCTCGGATAATCTCAGGGTTGTATGTGGTGACGTGTACGGTATGGGCTCGGATACTCTCAGGGTTGTATGTGGTGACGTGTATGGTATGTGATGGGATAATCTCAGGGTTGTATGTCGTGACGTGTACGGTATGTGGTCGGATAATCTCAGGGTTGTATGTGGTGACATGTACGGTATGTGCTCGGATAATCTCAGGGTTGTATGTGGTGACGTGTATGGTATGTGCACTGATAATCTCCTGGTTGTATGTGGTGACGTGTATGGTATGTGCTCGGATATTCTCCGGGTTGTATGTGCTGACGTGTACAGTATGTGCTGGGATAATCTCAGGGTTGTATGTGGTGACGTGTATGGTATGTGCTCGGATAATCTCAGGGTTGTATGTGGTGATGTGTACGGTATGAGCTCAGATAATCTCAGGGTTGTATGTGGTGACGTGTACGGTATGTGCTCAGATAATCTCAGGATTGTATGTGGTGACGTGTACGGTATCTGCTCGGATAATCTCAGGGTTGTATGTGGTGACGTGTACGGTATGTGCTCGGATAATCTCGGTTGTATGTGGTGACGTATACAGTATGTGCTGGGATAATCTCAGGGTTGTATGTGGTGACGTGTATGGTATGTGCTCGGATAATCTCAGGGTTGTATGTGGTGATGTGTACGGTATGTGCTCAGATAATCTCAGGGTTGTATGTGGTGACGTGTACGGTATGTGCTCAGATAATCTCAGGATTGTATGTGGTGACGTGTACGGTATCTGCTCGGATATTCTCAGGGTTGTATGTGGTGACTTGTACTGTATGTGCTGGGATAATCTCAGGGATCTATGTGGTGACGTGTACGGTATGTGCTCAGATAATCTCAGGGTTGTATGTGGTGACGTGCACGGTATGTGCTCAGATAATCTCGGTTGTATGTGGTGACGTGTACGCTATGTGCTGGGATAATCTCAGGGTTGTATGTGGTGACGTGTACGGTATCTGCTCGGATAATCTCAGGGTTGTATGTGGTGACGTGTACGGTATGTGCTCGGATAATCTCGGTTGTATGTGGTGACGTATACAGTATGTGCTGGGATAATCTCAGGGTTGTATGTGGTGACGTGTATGGTATGTGCTCGGATAATCTCAGGGTTGTATGTCGTGACGTATATGGTATGTGATGGGATATTCTCAGGGTTGTATGTGGTGACGTGTACGGTATGTGCTCGGATAACCTCAGGGTTGCATGTGGTGACGTGTACGGTATGTGCTGGGATAATCTCATGGTTGTATGTCGTGACGTGTATGGTATGTGATGGGATATTCTCAGGGTTGTATGTGGTGACGTGTACGGTATGTGCTAGGATAATCTCTGGGTTGTATGTGGTGACGTGTACGGTATGTGCTGGGATAATCTCAGGGTTGTATGTGGTGACGTGTACGGTATGTGCTGGGATAATCTCAGGGTTGTATGTGGTGACGTGTACGGTATGTGCTAGGATAATCTCTGGGTTGTATGTGGTGACGTGTACGGTATATGCTCGGATAATCTCTGGGTTGCATGTGGTGACGTGTACGGTATGTGCTCGGATAATCTCAGGGTTGTATGTGGTGACGTGTACGGTATGTGCTCGGTTAATGTCAGGGTTGTATGTGGTGATGGGTACGGTATGTGCTTGGATAATCTCAGGGTTGTATGTGGTGACGTGTACGGTATGTGCTCGGATAATCACCGGGTTGTATGTGGTGACGTGTATGGTATGTGCTCGGATAATCTCAGGATTGTATGTGGTGACGTGTACGGTATCTGCTCGGATAATCTCAGGGTTGTATGTGGTGACGTGTACGGTATGTGCTTGGATAATCTCCGGGTTGTATGTGGTGACGTGTATGGTATGTGATGGGACATTCTCAGGGTTGTCTGAGGTGACGTGTACGGTATGTGCTTGGATAACCTCAGGGTTGTATTTGGTGACGTGTATGATATGTGCTTGGATAACCTCAGGGTTGTATGTGGTGACGTGTATGATATGTGCTCAGATAATCTCAGGGTTGTATGTGGTGACATTTACGGTATGTGCTGGGATAATCTCATGGTTGTATGTCGTGACGTGTATGGTATGTGATGGGATATTCTCAGGGTTGTATGTGGTGACGTGTACGGTATGTGCTAGGATAATCTCTGGGTTGTATGTGGTGACGTATACGGTATGTGCTCGGATAATCTCAGGGTTGTATGTGGTGACGTGTACAGTATGTGCTCGGATAATCTCAGGGTTGTATGTGGTGACGTGTACGGTATGTGCTGGGATAATCTCAGGGTTGTATGTGGTGACGTGTACGGTATGTGCTAGGATAATCTCTGGGTTGTATGTGGTGACGTGTACGGTATATGCTCGGATAATCTCTGGGTTGCATGTGGTGACATGTACGGTATGTGCTCGGATAATCTCAGGGTTGTATGTGGTGACGTGTACGGTATGTGCTCGGATAATCTCAGGGTTGTATGTGGTGACGTGTACGGTATGTGATGGGATAATCTCAGGGTTGTATGTGGCGGCGTGTATGGTATGTGCTCGGATAACCTCAGGGTTGTATGTGGTGACGTATACGGTATCTGATGGGATAATCTCAGGGTTGTATGTGGTGTCGTGTACGGTATGTGCTTGCATAATCTCAGGGTTGTATGTGGTGATGTGTACGGTATGTGCTCGGATATTCTCCGGGTTGTATGTGGTGACGTGTACGGTATGTGCTCGGATAATCTCAGGGTTGTATGTCGTGACGTGTATGGTATGTGATGGGATATTCTCAGGGTTGTATGTGGTGACGTGTACGGTATGTGATGGGATAATCTCAGGGTTGTATGTGGTGACGTGTATGGTATGTGCTCGGATAACCTCAGGGTTGCATGTGGTGACGTGTATGGTATGTGCTGGGATAATCTCAGGGTTGTATGTGGTGACGTGTACGGTATGTGCTAGGATAATCTCTGGGTTGTATGTGGTGACGTGTACGGTATGTGCTCAGATAATCTCAGGGTTGTATGTGGTGACGTGTACGGTATGTGCTCGGATAATCTCAGGGTTGTATGTGGTGACGGGTACGGTATGTGCTTGGATAATCTCAGGGTTGTATGTGGTGACGTGTACGGTATGTACTCGGATAATCACCGGGTTGTATGTGGTGACATGTATGGTATGTGCTCGGATAATCTCGGTTGTATGTGGTGACGTGTACGGTATCTGCTCGGATAATCTCAGGGTTGTATGTGGTGACGTGTACGGTATGTGCTTGGATAATCTCCGGGTTGTATGTGGTGACGTGTATGGTATGTGATGGGATATTCTCAGGGTTGTCTGAGGTGACGTGTACGGTATGTGCTTGGATAATCTCAGGGTTGTATGTGGTGATGTGTACGGTATGTGCTTGGATAATCTCAGGGTTGTATGTGGTGACGGGTACGCTATGTGCTCGGATATTCTAAGGGTTGTATCTGGTGACGTGTACGGTAGGTGCTCGGGTAATTTCAGGGTTGTATGTGGTGACGTGTACGGTATGTACTCGGATAATCGCAGGGTTGTATGTGGTGACGTGTACGGTATGTGCTCGGATAATCTCAGGGTTGTATGTGGTGACGTGTATGGTATGTGCTCGGATAACCTCAGGGTTGTATGTGGTGATGTGTATGGTATGTGCTCGGATAACCTCAGCGTTGTATGTGGTGACGTGTACGGAATGTGATGGGATAATCTCAGGGTTGTATGTGGTGATGTGTACGGTATGTGCTCGGATAATCTCAGGGTTGTATGTCGTGACGTGTACGGAATGTGCTGGGATAATCTCAGGGTTGTATGTGGTGACGTGTACGGTAGGTGCTCGGATAATCTCTGGGTTGTATGTGGTGACGTATACGGTATGTGCTCGGATAATCTCAGGGTTGTATGTGGTGACGTGTACGGTATGTGCTGGGATAATCTCAGGGTTGTATGTGGTGACGTGTACGGTATGTGCTGGGATAATCTCAGGGTTGTATGTGGTGACGTGTACGGTATGTGCTAGGATAATCTCTGGGTTGTATGTGGTGACGTGTACGGTATATGCTCGGATAATCTCTGGGTTGCATGTGGTGACGTGTACGGTATGTGCTCGGATAATCTCAGGGTTGTATGTGGTGACGTGTACGGTATGTGCTCGGTTAATGTCAGGGTTGTATGTGGTGATGGGTACGGTATGTGCTTGGATAATCTCAGGGTTGTATGTGGTGACGTGTACGGTATGTGCTCGGATAATCACCGGGTTGTATGTGGTGACGTGTATGGTATGTGCTCGGATAATCTCAGGATTGTATGTGGTGACGTGTACGGTATCTGCTCGGATAATCTCAGGGTTGTATGTGGTGACGTGTACGGTATGTGCTTGGATAATCTCCGGGTTGTATGTGGTGACGTGTATGGTATGTGATGGGACATTCTCAGGGTTGTCTGAGGTGACGTGTACGGTATGTGCTTGGATAACCTCAGGGTTGTATTTGGTGACGTGTATGATATGTGCTTGGATAACCTCAGGGTTGTATGTGGTGACGTGTATGATATGTGCTCAGATAATCTCAGGGTTGTATGTGGTGACATTTACGGTATGTGCTCGGATAATCTCAGGGTTGTATGTGGTGACGTGTATGGTATGTGCTCGGATAATCTCAGGGTTGTATGTCGTGACGTGTATGGTATGTGATGGGATAATCTCAGGGTTGTATGTTGTGACGTGTATGGTATGTGCTCGGATAATCTCAGGGTTGTATGTGGTGACGTGTACTGTATGTGATGGGATAATCTCAGGGTTGTATGTGGTGACGTGTACGGTATGTGCTCGGATAATCTCAGGGTTGTATGTGGTGACGTGTATGGTATGTGCTCGGATAACCTCAGGGTTGTATGTGGTGACGTGTACGGTATGGGCTCGGATAGTCTCAGGGTTGTATGTGGTGAAGTGTATGGTATGTGATGGGATAATCTCAGGGTTGTATGTGGTGACGTGTAAGGTATCTGCTTGGATAATCTCAGGGTTGTATGTGGTGACGTGTACTGTATGTGATGGGATAATCTCAGGGTTTTATGTGGTGACGTGTATGGTATGTGCTTGGACAACCTCAGGGTTGTATGTGGTGACGTGTATGATTTGTGCTCGGATAATCTCAGGGTTGTATGTGGTGACGTGTACGGTATGGGCTCGGATACTCTCAGGGTTGTATGTGGTGACGTGTATGGTATGTGATGGGATAATCTCAGGGTTGTATGTCGTGACGTGTACGGTATGTGGTCGGATAATCTCAGGGTTGTATGTGGTGACATGTACGGTATGTGCTCGGATAATCTCAGGGTTGTATGTGGTGACGTGTATGGTATGTGCACTGATAATCTCCTGGTTGTATGTGGTGACGTGTATGGTATGTGCTCGGATATTCTCCGGGTTGTATGTGCTGACGTGTACAGTATGTGCTGGGATAATCTCAGGGTTGTATGTGGTGACGTGTATGGTATGTGCTCGGATAATCTCAGGGTTGTATGTGGTGATGTGTACGGTATGAGCTCAGATAATCTCAGGGTTGTATGTGGTGACGTGTACGGTATGTGCTCAGATAATCTCAGGATTGTATGTGGTGACGTGTACGGTATCTGCTCGGATAATCTCAGGGTTGTATGTGGTGACGTGTACGGTATGTGCTCGGATAATCTCGGTTGTATGTGGTGACGTATACAGTATGTGCTGGGATAATCTCAGGGTTGTATGTGGTGACGTGTATGGTATGTGCTCGGATAATCTCAGGGTTGTATGTGGTGATGTGTACGGTATGTGCTCAGATAATCTCAGGGTTGTATGTGGTGACGTGTACGGTATGTGCTCAGATAATCTCAGGATTGTATGTGGTGACGTGTACGGTATCTGCTCGGATATTCTCAGGGTTGTATGTGGTGACTTGTACTGTATGTGCTGGGATAATCTCAGGGATCTATGTGGTGACGTGTACGGTATGTGCTCAGATAATCTCAGGGTTGTATGTGGTGACGTGCACGGTATGTGCTCAGATAATCTCAGGATTGTATGTGGTGACGTGTACGGTATCTGCTCGGATAATCTCAGGGCTGTATGTGGTGACGTGTACGGTATGTGCTCGGATAATCTCGGTTGTATGTGGTGACGTATACAGTATGTGCTGGGATAATCTCAGGGTTGTATGTGGTGACGTGTATGGTATGTGCTCGGATAATCTCAGGGTTGTATGTGGTGATGTGTACGGTATGTGCTCAGATAATCTCAGGGTTGTAAGTGGTGACGTGTACGGTATGTGCTCAGATAATCTCAGGATTGTATGTGGTGACGTGTACGGTATCTGCTCGGATATTCTCAGGGTTGTATGTGGTGACTTGTACTGTATGTGCTGGGATAATCTCAGGGATCTATGTGGTGACGTGTACGGTATGTGCTCAGATAATCTCAGGGTTGTATGTGGTATCGTGCACGGTATGTGCTCAGATAATCTCAGGATTGTATGTGGTGACGTGTACGGTATGTGGTCGGATAATCTCAGGGTTGTATGTGGTGACGTGTGCGGTATTTGCCCGGACAATCTCAGTGTTGTATGTGGTGACATGTACGGTATGTGCTCGGATAATCTCAGGGTTGTATGTGGTGACGTGTACGGTACGTGCTGGGATATTCTCAGGGTTATATGTGGTGACGTTTACGGTATGTACTCGGATAATCTCAGGGTTGTATGTGGTGACGTGTACGGTATGTGCTGGGATAATCTCAGGGTTGTATGTGGTGACGTGTACGGTATGTGCTAGGATAATCTCTGGGTTGTATGTGGTGACGTGTACGGTATATGCTCGGATAATCTCGGTTGTATGTGGTGACGTGTACGGTATGTGCTCAGATAATCTCAGGGTTGTATGTGGTGACGTGTACGGTATGTGCTCGGATAATCTCAGGGTTGTATGTGGTGACGGGTACGGTATGTGCTCGGATAATCTCGGTTGTATGTGGTGACGTGTACGGTATGTGCTGGGATAATCTCAGGGTTGTATGTGGTGAAGTGTATGGTATGTGCTGGGATATTCTCAGGGTTGTATGTGGTGACGTGTACGGTATGTGCTCGGATAATCTCAGGGTTGTATGTGGTGACGTGTACGGTATGTGCTGGGATAATCTCAGGGTTGTATGTGGTGACGTGTACGGTATGTGCTAGGATAATCTCTGGGTTGTATGTGGTGACGTGTACGGTATATGCTAGGATAATCTCTGGGTTGTATGTGGTGACGTGTACGGTATGTGCGCGGATAATCTCGGTTGTATGTGGTGACGTGTACGGTATGTGCGCGGATAATCTCGGTTGTATGTGGTGACGTGTACGGTATGTGCGCGGATAATCTCGGTTGTATGTGGTGACGTGTACAGTATGTGCTCGGATAATCTCAGGGTTGTATGTGGTGACGGGTACGGTATGTGCTCGGATAATCTCGGTTGTATGTGGTGACGTGTACGGTATGTGCTGGGATAATCTCAGGGTTGTATGTGGTGAAGTGTATGGTATGTGCTGGGATAATCTCAGGGTTGTATGTAGTGACGCATACGGTATGTGCTAGGATAATCTCTGGGGTGTATGTGGTGACGTGTATGGTATGTGCTCGGATAATCTCAGGGTTGTATGTGGTGACGTGTACGCTATGTGCTGGGATAATCTCAGGGTTGTATGTGGTGACGTGTACGGTATGTGCTAGGATAATCTCTGGGTTGTATGTGGTGACGTGCACGGTATATGCTCGGATAATCTCGGTTGTATGTGGTGACGTGTACGGTATGTGCTCGGATAATCTCAGGGTTGTATGTGGTGACGTGTATGGTATGTGCTCAGATAATCTCAGGGTTGTATGTGGTGACGTGTACGGTATGTGCTCAGATAATCTCAGGATTGTATGTGGTGACGTGTATGGTATGTGCTCGGATAACCTCAGGGTTGTATGTGGTGACGTGTACGGTATGTGCTCGGATAATCGCAGGGTTGTCTGTGGTGACATGTACGGTATGTGCTCGGATAATCTCAGGGTTGTATGTCGTGACATGTATGGTATGTGATGGGATAATCTCAGGGTTGTATCTGGTGACGTGTACGGTATGTGCTCGGATAATCTCAGGGTTGTATGTGGTGACGTGTATGGTATGTGCTGTGATAATCTCAGGGTTGTATGTGGTGACGTGTACGGTATGTGCTAGCATAATCTCTGGGGTGTATGTGCTGACGTGTATGGTAGGTGATGGGATAATCTCAGGGTTGTATGTGGTGACGTGTACGGTAAGTGCTCGGATAATCTCAGGGTTGTATGTGGTGACGTGTATGGTATGTGCTCCGATAATCTCAGGGTTGTATGTGGTGACGTGTACGGTATGTGCTGGGATAATCTCAGGGTTGTATGTGGTGACGTGTACGGTATGTGCTAGGATAATCTCAGGGTTGTATGTGGTGACGTGTACGGTATGTGCTCAGATAATCTCAGGGTTGTATGTGGTGACGTGCACGGTATGTGCTCAGATAATCTCAGGATTGTATGTTTTGACGTGTACGGTATGTGGTCGGATAATCTCAGGGTTGTATGTGGTGACGTGTGCGGTATTTGCTCGGACAATCTCAGTGTTGTATATGGTGACGTGTACGGAATGTGCTGGGATAATCTCAGAGTTGTATGTGGTGACGTGTACGGTATGTGCTAGGATAATCTCTGGGTTGTATGTGGTGACGTGTACGGTATATGCTCGGATAATCTCAGGGTTGTATGTGGTGACGTGTACGGTATGTGCTCGGATAATCTTAGGGTTGTATGTGGTGACGTGTACGGAATGTGCTGGGATAATCTCAGAGTTGTATGTGGTGACGTGTACGGTATGTGCTAGGATAATCTCTGGGTTGTATGTGGTGACGTGTACGGTATATGCTCGGATAATCTCGGTTGTATGTGGGGACGTGTACGGTATGTGCTCAGATAATCTCAGGGTTGTATGTGGTGACGTGTACGGTATGTGCTCAGATAATCTCAGGATTGTATGTGGTGACGTGTACGGCATGTGGTCGGATAATCTCAGGGTTGTATGTGGTGACGTGTACGGTATGTGCGCGAATAATCTCGGTTGTATGTGGTGACGTGTACGGTATGTGCTCGGATAATCTCAGGGTTGTATGTGGTGACGGGTACGGTATGTGCTCGGATAATCTCGGTTGTATGTGGTGACGTGTACGGTATGTGCTCGGATAATCTCAGAGTTGTATGTGGTGACGTGTACGGTATGTGCTAGGATAATCTCGGTTGTATGTGGGGACGTGTACGGCATGTGCTCGGATAATCTCAGGGTTGTATGTGGTGACGTGTATGGTATGTGCTGGGATAATCTCAGGGTTGTATGTAGTGACGCATACCGTATGTGCTAGGATAATCTCTGGGGTGTATGTGGTGACGTGTACGGTGTGTACTCGGATAATCTCAGGGTTGTATGTGGTGACGTGTACGCTATGTGCTGGGATAATCTCAGGGTTGTATGTGGTGACATGTACGGTATGTGCTAGGATAATCTCTGGGTTGTATGTGGTGACGTGCACGGTATGTGCTCGGATAATCTCGGTTGTATGTGGTGACGTGTACGGTATGTGCTCAGATAATCTCAGGGTTGTATGTGCTGACGTGTACGGTATGTGCTCAGATAATCTCAGTATTGTATGTGGTGACGTGTAGGGTATGTGGTCGGATAATCTCAGGGTTGTATGTGGTGACGTGTATGGTATGTGCTCGGATAACCTCAGGGTTGTATCTGGTGATGTCTACGGTATGTGCTCGGATAATGTCAGGGTTGTCTGTGGTGACGTGTACGGTATGTGCTCGGATAATCTCAGGGTTGTATGTCGTGACATGTATGGTATGTGATGGGATAATCTCAGGGTTGTATCTGGTGACGTGTACGGTATGTGCTCGGATAATCTCAGGGTTGTATGTGGTGACGTGTATGGTGTGTGCTGGGATAATCTCAGGGTTGTATGTGGTGACGTGTACGGTAAGTGCTCGGATAATCTCAGGGTTGTATGTGGTGACGTGTACGGTATGTGCTCCGATAATCTCAGGGTTGTATGTGGTGATGTATACGGTGTGTATTCCAATAATCTCAGGGTTGTATGTGGTGACATGTACGGTATGTGCTGGGATAATCTCAGGGTTGTATGTGGTGACGTGTACTGTATGTGATCAGATAATCTCAGGGTTGTATGTGGTGACGTGTACGGTATGTGCTCAGATAATCTCAGGATTGTATGTGGTGACGTGTACGGTATCTGCTCGGATAATCTCTGGGTTGTATGTGGTGACGTGTACGGTATGTGCTCGGAAAATCTCAGGGTTGTATGTGGTGACGTATACGGTACGTGCTGGGATATTCTCTGAATTGTATGTGGTGACGTGTACGGTATGTGCTCGGATAATCTCAGGGTTGTATGTCGTGACGTGTACGGTATGTGCTCGGATAATCTCAGGGTTGTGTGAGGTGCCGTGTATGGTATGTGCTCGGATAACCTCAGGGTTCTATGTGGTGACGTGTACAGTATGTGCTCGGATTATCTCAGGGTTGTCTGTGGTGACGTGTACGGTATGTGCTCGGATAATCTCAGGGTTGTATGTCGTTACATGTATGGTATGTGATGTGATAATCTCAGGGTTGTATGTGGTGACGTATACGGTATGTGCTCGGATAGTCTCAGGGTTGTATGTGGTGACGTGTATGGTATGTGATGGGATAATCTCAGGGTTGTATGTGGTGACGTGTACTGTATGTGATGGGATAATCTCAGGGTTTTATGTGGTGACGTGTATGGTATGTGCTTGGACAACCTCAGGGTTGTATGTGGTGACGTGTATGATATGTGCTCGGATAATCTCAGGGTTGTATGTGGTGACGTGTACGGTATGGGCTCGGATAGTCTCAGGGTTGTATGTGGTGAAGTGTATGGTATGTGATGGGATAATCTCAGGGTTGAATGTCGTGACGTGTACGTTATGTGGTCGGATAATCTCAGGGTTGTATGTGGTGACGTGCACGGTATGTGCTCAGATAATCTCAGGATTGTATGTGGTGACGTGTACGGTATGTGCTCGGATAATCTCAGGGTTGTATGTGGTGACGTGTACGGTACGTGCTGGGATATTCTCAGGGTTGTATGTGGTGACGTGTACGGTATGTGCTGGGATAATCTCAGGGTTGTATGTGGTGACGTGTACGGTATGTGCTAGGATAATCTCTGGGTTGTATGTGGTGACGTGTACGGTATATGCTCGGATAATCTCGGATGTATGTGGTGACGTGTACGGTATGTGCTCAGATAATCTCAGGGTTGTATGTGGTGACGTGCACGGTATGTGCTCAGATAATCTCAGGATTGTATGTTTTGACGTGTACGGTATGTGGTCGGATAATCTCAGGGTTGTATGTGGTGACGTGTGCGGTATTTGCTCGGACAATCTCAGTGTTGTATGTGGTGACGTGTACGGAATGTGCTGGGATAATCTCAGGGTTGTATGTGGTGACGTGTACGGTATGTGCTAGGATAATCTCTGGGTTGTATGTGGTGACGTGTACGGTATATGCTCGGATAATCTCGGTTGTATGTGGGGACGTGTACGGTATGTGCTCAGATAATCTCAGGGTTGTATGTGGTGACGTGTACGGTATGTGCTCAGATAATCTCAGGATTGTATGTGGTGACGTGTACGGCATGTGGTCGGATAATCTCAGGGTTGTATGTGGTGACGTGTACGGTATGTGCGCGAATAATCTCGGTTGTATGTGGTGACGTGTACGGTATGTGCTGGGATAATCTCAGGGTTGTATGTGGTGACGTGTATGGTATGTGCTGGGATAATCTCAGGGTTGTATGTAGTGACGCATACCGTATGTGCTAGGATAATCTCTGGGGTGTATGTGGGGACGTGTACGGTATGTGCTCGGATAATCTCAGGGTTGTATGTGGGGACGTGTACGGTATGTGCTCAGATAATCTCAGGGTTGTATGTGGTGACGTGTACGGTGTGTACTCGGATAATCTCAGGGTTGCATGTGGTGACGTGTACGCTATGTGCTGGGATAATCTCAGGGTTGTATGTGGTGACGTGTACGGTATGTGCTAGGATAATCTCTGGGTTGTATGTGGTGACGTGTACGGTATGTGATCAGATAATCTCAGGGTTGTATGTGGTGACGTGTACGGTATGTGCTCAGATAATCTCAGGATTGTATGTGGTGACGTGTAGGGTATGTGGTCGGATAATCTCAGGATTGTATGTGGTGACGTGTAGGGTATGTGGTCGGATAATCTCAGGGTTGTATGTGGTGACGTGTACGGTATGTGCTCAGATAATCTCAGGATTGTATGTGGTGACGTGTATGGTATGTGCTCGGATAACCTCAGGGTTGTATGTGGTGACGTGTACGGTATGTGCTCGGATAATCTCGGTTGTATGTGGTGACGTGCACGGTATATGCTCGGATAATCTCGGTTGTATGTGGTGACGTGTACGGTATGTGCTCAGATAATCTCAGGGTTGTATGTGGTGACGTGTACGGTATGTGCTCAGATAATCTCAGGATTGTATGTGGTGACGTGTAGGGTATGTGGTCGGATAATCTCAGGATTGTATGTGGTGACGTGTAGGGTATGTGGTCGGATAATCTCAGGGTTGTATGTGGTGACGTGTACGGTATGTGCTCAGATAATCTCAGGATTGTATGTGGTGACGTGTA